>NC_045740.1:17656505-17659623 GCF_008692095.1 Etheostoma spectabile
GGGGGTGTGATGCACAATGGCAATAATAGTCACAAAGATAAAGGAACAATGACTACAAATGGTAGTCGTTGTAGTTCATGGCAAAGCAGGACACTGCAGGGCGTTGTAGGGTGTAGCGTAGCAGCAGAGCACAAGTGGACGTAGCGGGATGCAGCAGGACACTGCAGGGCATCGCAGAGTGTATCAGGGTGTAGCAGGACACTGCAGGGCATCGCAGAGTGTATCAGGGTGTAGCAGGACCACGGCAACAGCTCCAACCAAGATCTTCTTGCCATCCTCATCCAAGGAAATATGCTGGGCGAAAAGAAAGCATAAGGACTCCGGGAAGTAAACTCCCCAGAACTAGGTTAGTAACAAGCTTTCCTGGGACAGGAGGCACACGAACGGATGCAAAACTGAGACGTAATGCCATGCAGCATTACTTTATCTTTAGATATTGATCTCAGAGACTGGACTTGCAAAGGTGATTCTGGCAAAACTGAGCAGTTATTGACACTACATGGTTCATTTGTCTCCAGAGACAAACAGTCTGATGTGTTTCTGGGTTTTCTCCATCTGTGTTTTTACATTATATAGTGTTTTACAGTTATTAACATCCCACCGTTAATCTGACTAACTGATACTACTGATCGGCCCCTGACCACCTTGACCTTTGACCTTGCTGAGGCTCATCGGGGTCGGAGCTGTTGATGTTTGCTGGTTTTACAGAGGTCAGGTGCTGCAAATGAAGAATGGGCAGAGAGGAGGATGGAGAGGGTGAGAGATATTGATCAGTGGGTGGATAGAGGAAGCAGAGTCACTGTGTTTTCCTGTAAGCTGGGGATGTTCAGGGCTACAAAAAACAATGGAATTATTGGAGAATAACCAACGCCACAAAAAGACTAATATTATAAAATAATTAAACAAAACCAAGGCTAAAGCACCAGAGTGCCTGTGCATAACTGTAGTAATTGAAACCCATTCAAACACATCATTTTATATTTATATAGGATTTCATACTTTGCAATCTGTATATACTGTAGCATATGTTATTAAATCACTGCTTAAAGCACGGCTGGTTAGACGCTATACATTTGTTTTTATGTACTTGTGACATGTGCAATGACAATAAAGTTGAATCTAAAAATCTTAAAAGATATAGGACAAGTCCAAGCTAAAAAAACCTGATAATATTGAACAAACCTGAAGCCCAGAGACAGTATTGGAAAAGTCCAGGGACAAAAAAAACTACAGAAGTAAAAAAATAAATAAAATGTATTGAGTTCTGAGACAAAAGTCAGAAATCTGACAGTGGCCAAAACACCAGAGAATATTGGAAGAACTCAGTGTTTAAAGTGCCCATATCGTGAAAAAAAAAACTATTTCTGGGATTTGGGGTGTTATGTTGGGTCTCTGGTGCTTCCATATGCATACAAACTTGGGAAAATAAGTATCCATGCTGTTTTGAGTGAGATCCGGTTTCTGAATGTCCTCTGTCTTCAGTCTCCGGGTGAGCTGTTCAACATCTGCACGGCTTTCTACGTCACTAGAGACGAGGTGGCTAACCGTAGCATGCTAGCTCGTTGTCAATGACAAAACACTGCTACAACACACACTAGTTGACCATAATCTCCAAAAGAACTACTTCCTGTCCCTGTTCTGCAGGTATTCCACAAGTGGCCCTGGTCTAGAAGAAGTCTCCCAGCTGATCCTGCCTTGGACTGACCAAAGCTGGAGAAAGAGTTATCTAGCTGATGGGATCTTCCAACAAAGATGGTAAAGAAGTCAGATGTCTCACTCTGTAGCTAAAACAGAGACCCAAACACACAGCAGTGTGCAGCACAACAAAAACATGGTGTTTTTTTGAAAATAAAACCATGTAAACCTATTCTGGTACGACCTCAAAATACAGTTATGAACCTGAAAATGAGCAGAATATGGACACTTTAAAAATATAAAACAGGACTAAAACACAAAATCGAGACTGAAACGGACTGATAAAACAGAATATTGGACAAAGCCATGGCTGAACCGACAGAATAAACCATGAAGCATTTTCAAACTGCTGTGCATCCGACTACTTCAGAGTTAAAACATCTGTCTGTTAAAACGTCATTTGCTGCCATTTTTTTAATTGAAGCCTGGTGGCGGTGTCACTTTTGTAAAAGATAACCTGCACGTAGTCTCTTCCTCTTGTAGTCTGTCTCACACCGACTAAGAGTGTCAAAGGTCAGAGCTGCTGGAGTGCTTTTGAAAGGATTACATGTATGTATTCAGTACCAGGTTGTCACTTCTGACCTCTAACAGATGTTTTTCCTTTTTTCCCCTCCCTGACCTGAATAACCGTGTCAGAGCTCTTCACCGCCGCCTGACCTTGACGACCGAAACCTTCCCCGACCGCCCCCGCCTGGAGAGCAGGCCGCCGCTCGCCCGCAGAGAGCTTTCAGCGCTGGTGGTAATTGGATCCTGGTCTTGCTCGGCCCTCCCGTCGCTCCTCGCTGTTCTCTCTGCTGGAAGTGTCATCATCAGCGCTCTAATAAGGGGAAGGCCACGAGCGCCTTCAGCGAGCCATTATTCACAGTAATGACTTCTCACTCGGCTCCTCGGTTACAGGACGAGCTGTGTGTGTGAACGCAGTGAGCCGCAGTTTCAAGCCCCAGGTCGGCAGATGCTAACAGTGGTGGGGTCTAACTGATTAAATATTCAAGGTATTTATATGTTACTAGAGAATTTCCCTTTCATGCATCTTAATGCTTTACTCCCCTACATCTCAGAGGTAAATCTTGTACTTTTGTCCCCCACTACGTTTGCCGGACAGCTTTAGTGACTTTTCAGTTTTTCATCCCCTTTACTGTCCAATGAAGACCACGTATCTCCAGATGTGTTGCTGCTGAATGTATGTGATCAACGGAAGGGTGAAGTGGGTCTTTATGTGTTGAGAAAATGTGTCTACATCCTAAGAAGGAGGTCTTTGAAAAGCCTCTTGGTACGGCTGGAAAATGCATCGACATAAAGCTGAAAAAAGGGCTGTTTTTCTGAAAGGTTTCAAAATTCAACAGCTCAACAGAAAGCCAGCAGCAGCAGCTCAAAGCAACACGTGTCCAAACCAGGAGAAGTTCCCTGTGACATCTGCACTGGA
>NC_045740.1:17659633-17662009 GCF_008692095.1 Etheostoma spectabile
AGGCCCTGAAGTCCTGCCTGGTGTGTCTGGTCTCGTACTGTGAGACTCACCTGGAGCCTCATCGGACAAGGTCAGGCCTGAAAAAGCATCAGCTGATCGACGCTGTGGAGAACCTGGAAGGAAGGATGTGCACAAAGCACGATAAACTGCTGGAGCTGTTCTGTAAGACCGACCAGATGTGCGAAGGCCATCTGATCCTGATAATGGACACACTGTCGGGTATTAACCATAACTGAAGGACTGATAAAGGGGAAGGTAAGTGAATGAGAACAGCTGAGCTGTTCATTAGTTTATTTTTCTTGTATTGAAAAAAATTATATCCAACTTTTTATACCCACTGATGGGTTAAGATGAAGTTATTTTCTTGTTTCTGTGCACTAAGGACAATGAGATTTAACTTAATTAATACCTGTAATGCTAAGCTCTGAAAAATGTGTTGTCCTGTTTATAGAGGCGTCGTCTTTGTGTCGTTCCAAAGCAACTTTTAAGTTTTGATTGAGAGAAAAGATCCAGCTGTTCTCCGGCCCTCTGCCCTCGTAGTTTTCTTTATTATCAGCGGAGACGTCATCTTACAGTTTTACACTTCCACACTCAAAGTTCTCTGAAGCGTTCAAAGGTCAGAAACCTGCCGCCATCGGTGTCTTTATTGGTTATCTTCACCTCCTGTGTCTCCTCGTCCTCTGACATTTTAATAAACCCCTACAGAGGTGGGGGGAGGCGGGGGGGGGGGGGGGGGGGGGTCACTCGGGCTGCACAGCAATCAGTTTTCAGCATATATGAGGCTGAAGCTGAACCTGCAGGACAATACACAGGCTGACGATTCTTTCAGTAATTTCATCCTTTGTTGCTGAAAATGTTGATTCATAAGGTAATAATGATTAAAAACTGCATTTCGTTGCTTGTACTGTACCTGTAGACAATAAAGTTGAATCTGATCTAATACTTGTAACAATTACACTTCCTTTCCAATACTTGGACTATAAAGTGAATATTTTAATTAGAAAGTTCATTCACAGTACAAAAACAGGTTTCTAGCACATTCAGGCTAAAGACCAGTTAATAGGGACGGACAAACTCCACATCCCCATTGGGGAAAAAGCAACTTTGGGTCCCTAGTCATGATTAGAGTACAGGTCTAGGAAATGAATGTGGAAAAAAGAAAATAAACTTAAACTGTTTGTGAGTGCATGTGCATGTGCATGTGGGCGTGTGGTGTGTGTTGTGTGGTGTGTGTGTGTGTGTGTGTGTGTGGGTGTTTGACAGTCCCGTGCATCCTCTGCCGTCCTGAAATTTCTCTCTCTTTTACTTTAATTAAAAGTCAGACTGATTGTTTGTTTGTGTCAGAAGCTCCACTTCTTATGACACATTTCATTTTTCACCAAACTGTTGGCCAGGAGGAGGAGAGAAGAAGAAAGAAGAAGAAGGAAGAGAAAAGGAGGAGGAGGAGGATGAATGTTTTGGCTCTGAGCATGAGGAATCCATTTACCAAGGCCTGCTGCCGCAGTGGTCGCGGCCGTGGTGGCGGCGAGCGACAGCAGTGGGGGGGGGGGGGGGGGGGGGGGGGGGGGGGGGGGGGGGGGGGGGGGGGGGGGGGGGAGATTAGGAGCTGATATCCTGCCTCATCGCCTGATAACACACAGCAGCATAACGGCTCCGCTCTTACTGCTGCTGCCCGGACGACGGCGGCTGTTATCTGACTGCTGGAAGCTGCTGTTTAGAGCTCGAGGAGGCGACACGGCCCACCAGTCCATCGGCATCAGAGATGGAGTCATGGAGCTCCTGCTGGTCGACACCGGCGTCAGAACAGCTGCAATCAGACAGCCACATCTGTCCAATTCCCATCAAATGAGTTACACTGTTAACATGGAGGGAACTACAGATGCGGTCGTCTTTTGCTTCAGCCGTTGTGTTGTCTTCCAGTCAACCATGAAAAAAAAGTTGTAGTTTTGTCAACACTATTATCCCTTTTTCTGACATTTTTTGTCACTTTTTCACTGTTGTGGGTTCTTTTTTTCATGTTTTTTCCAAAGTAATTTCATATTTCTAATGTTGACATTTTCAGCTGTTGGATCTCAAATCCGGCTCCGGTCTCAGGGTCCAGATAAATACACTCAGAGACTAAGATGTCAATGAATGATCATTTTTATTCAATGGAATATTCCAGAGACAAGTTGTGAAACTCAGCATGCAGCAGTCACAGAGTTGTGTGACCCTCCTCTCTAAGTCTTACCCTCTTTATTTACCCCAGGGCAAAAGCTCATTAGACCTTGTGCCTGTTCTCCTTGTCTCCAAAGATGAGATGTGGCCTTCACTCCCATCCTGCAACCGTCTCTCCTCTAGGACATCCTGACCTGCTTTAGCAACAATAGTTACACC
>NC_045740.1:17662019-17670027 GCF_008692095.1 Etheostoma spectabile
TTAGTTGCACAAGCAGTGTCCACTTCTCACATGTCATTAATAAAGCATCGGAACATTAAAAGCATACTTAATTATTCACGGTAAATATGTGGTTAATCCTACTTCAATACATGGTTCAAACCAATATATTTCCAACACAGCTTATTTCGAAGGCTCATTTTTTTTGTGATGAAAAAAATGAAAATGGATCAAATTTGAACTGAGGACAACATGAGGGTTGACATGTTCATGTGTATTCCTTTGCTCTATTTGTTTATTTATTTTATATGTTTTGTCATTTTTTGTAGTCATTAACTAAAAAAAAAGAACTTATTAATTGAGACTTTCTGGATTGAGAGACTCCTCCATGCAGCAGCTTCATGTGACGGCGGTTCGTCTTGGTGGAGTTATTAAAGACTGGAGCTATTTGAGTCTTGTGCAGCAGATGTGCACGGATCCTGATATCTGCTCGTTACAGTCACTTCACTCTATTTTTGAAACAAAACATTTTTCACTCCTTTAATATTTCATCTGTAATCTGATTCAGTCAGACAATAATGGATGAAATAATTTGCCTTATCAAACACTTTCACTCATTTTCTTCTCAATGATCTTTCCTCTTCTTTTTTTCCCTTATCCTCGTCCTCTTTGCATTTTCCAATCTGCTTTTTAATTTCTTTGGTTCGGCATAACTTTGTTTGATTTTTAATCAAAGTACTTGAAAACGAGCAAGTTTGTCACACATAGCACAGTTTTTGGGGTTCCATTCCTGTCGTGATAATACGCACTCTCCTCATTTTTTAGGACTCTGACCTCACTGAGGTCATGGCGGAAGACTGAGGTCAAGTCGATTATCTCATGCGTCTGTTATTTCATGCCTCTGGTGAGCCAAACAGCTGACTCAATGCGTCGACAATAAACCCGTATGCCTACACACATTTTCCAATAAGTTACATGTTATACGCAACATCAACAGTATCGTGATCGGGGATCCATTCACGGGCAAAATTGGGGCACGGCGGTCCGATCGTATTAATGGCAAAACAACAGCAGCATTTACACATTCATAAAACATACACTGTTCTACATCTGCCCAGAACCATGAGCCTCTCACTGTGTGTTATCGTTCATAGTTGTGCTGCGTTCCAGACACAGTTTTTAGCCCGTAAGTTACGACTTCAAGTCACAACTCACGACTTGGTAGCACTGTAGGCAAAGTCACCACAAACCCTTCTAGTTAGTGTTAGCCAGTGGCTGCTGTCGGTACACGATCCGTCCTGCCTGCACAATCCGTTCTGTGCATGTGCACTATGTTCGCGCATGCGCAGATGATATCACAATGAACGCGGATTTACAACACTGCACGATCTGTTCCCATAGACAGTTAAAGAAAGTCTGTTAGCCTCCAGACTAAGAGCGGTGTTCAGGCCAATGGGAACATTCCCTGTGGAAGTTTGACGTTCCGAGTTTCCATGTAGGCCGCGATCCCCGTGTGTGGGTAGACCACATGTTGGTCATGTCTCAGAGGCTTGATGCTCTGAAGCCTCTGTTTAACCCTTGTGTCCCGTCAAAATTGAAAACCAACAATTTTGTTGACGCTTTTTATCGATGTGTTTCTTACATTTTTGTCCTTTTTTCCAACTCTTTTGATGCTTTTTTTCAATGTTTCAATGTTTCAACACGTGACACTAACTTATTAAGTTCAGTTTTAAAGTTACGGTCATTAAACCTCATTTATATTACATTACACCTAATGGTTCAGTTAGAAAAGCAGAAGTTAGGAAGTATTTAGACTAAAATTGAAGGAAAGTATGTTGATGTATAATCATAGACTGGAATATGTCAACTTTTACTCAATAATATTTCAAACCCACTTCAATTTTTTTCATGTGCTATAAAATTGATTAAGACAAAATTACCCATCAAAATCCCCCCGAAGAGCAATATTTTGGGTAATTAAAATGAGTAGTTACAAATGTAATTAAATTGCAACACAGTTAGTAGTTAAAAAGAACTTTGATGTAAGAAAACTACACTAGCTCCACACATCTCTCGCTGCTAAACCAGAACTGGAATTGTGGGTCGTTATGAGCTGCTTGCATAATCAACCTATATGGTCGTTTTCTGGGTGAGAACGGGCTGGTGTAATCAGACTCAAGCTAACATATCGCACACATATGCCTTACTTAACACACACATATAACCTTCCACCGTGGGGTTTAATTTTCCTCTGCAGGATGTTTGATGACGCTCGCCGGCACCTCGTTCGTCCGAGGATGAGCAGTAAACAAAAGAGCAATAAGAGCTCTTCTCCGATAAGACTTTGATTCATCCTGTTCTCTTATCACCGTCTTCTCGGAGTCACCCGCACGCCTTATTTCCACCAGAAAACCGCGTCTTCCTCCATCGCCATTCATCAGGGGGACTTCCATACAAGGCAGGCTGGAAGACGGCACCCTGGGTGTCACAGACGATGACACCTGGGCAAATACACTTTGAAATTGCATCACACCTGCTGCATGGAGGATGTAAACAAACAACAGACCGGTGAGATGATCGCAAAGTGTCTTGTGGTGTCTCCTAATTGATCAATCTAGCAAGACTCTCATGATTTTGTTCTGATATTGGGAAAAAAACGTCTGGGACAATGGAATTGCTTCAAAAGTCATTTGGTGTTTGGTCGGTATTAGATGTTCCTCATCGAACGAAGTGAAGAAGATGATGATGATGATAAATCAGATGGTGTTGAAGCACACCTGGGGCTCAAGCCCGTGACTCGGACCACATTCAGCAGCATGGAGCTGATCACAACAGCGGCCTGACTGTATATATATATATATATATATATATATATACATATATATATATATATATATATATATATATATATATATATATATATATACACATGTATATACCTGCTCAGCAGAGACTCATCTCTTTAATTTAATCAGCTGCAGGTTCATATTTCTCCAGCAGAGAAACTGAAGCAGCGGCTCATTACACAAATTAATTCATGGTACGGTTGCAAATTGGCTTTACTTCCTTGTTTTCTAAATGCAGGTACCCATAGAAAAACAACAACAACATCAGAGCCAGTAGTGCTCCTGGAAATTATAAACCTGACAGAGACACTGAAGTAAAAACTGATTCTCCTTTTAAAAGGAGAGTTTAACCATTTTGGGGACAACAAAGCTTCTTCTCTGAATGTAAAGACACAAGAGTGAAACAGGTGACTAATTACTAAAATGAATTAAAGATTGTCGTTTGGGTTAGAGTCAGATTGGAGTCAGGTAACGCATGTGACGCTGACGTGACATTGCTCCATCCCTTCTGTAAAGTAAAAAATACTTTTCAGGACTTGAAGTCCAGTCTCCTGGGTTACAGTGCTGTGTGTGTTGGATTTATCCACCAACCCAACCTACCTCTTAACAAGGTGCTCTCGTACCATGTCACTTTAATTCCTGGTTTGCTCCCGTCATAACTACTACGCCCACTAGAGGGTGCCACCACTAAAAAGGTAAATATCCGTCGTAATTGATGCTTCAACAAACGACTTATGTGGGGATTTTTTGGGGGGGAGGAAAGTCTCAACAAAATGGATGAAAGGCTTTATTCCAACAATGTATTTATTGAGCAAAACTTCTAAACAGAGTTGTAAAAGTGTTGTGGTGTGCCCTCTATTCCTCCAGTAACATGCAAACTAGTCCATATCCTTGACGTTCCCCACAAAAAAACAAATAAAAGAACATTAAAAAAATTACAAAAAAACGCACTGAAAAAAATCAACAGAAATATCAGAAAAGTGACCATATAGTTGGAAAAAAGTCCGGCAAATGCGACAAAAGGGTTGAAAAATATGTCCAAAATGTTGAAAACAACGTTTTTTGACCCAAAAAGTTGCATTGTTGACAGGAAGATAACACAAGGGTTAGAGGAATAATCAAATCTTTGTACCTTTAATTACTGGATGTTATTTAATTGTGTTGTTCCATTAAGTTGTTCCTGTCCAGAACACTTTGTAACATTACAAATCAGAAAACACATTTATTAAAAGAGTGATATGACACTGAACATGTCATTGTCACTATAAACAAGTCAGAAGCGGTTATGACACAACGCTTCTTTTGGTAAGTGTCATTCGGTTTTGTCATATGTTAGGGTTAGGGTCAGGGGGTAGGTTAGGGGGGTTAGGGTTAGGGGTTAGGGGTTAGGGTTAGGGTTTAGGGTTAGGGTTAGGGGTTAGGGTTAGGGTTAGGGGGTTAGGGTTTAGGGTTAGGGGTTAGGGTTAAGGTTAGGATTAGGGTTAGGGGTTAGAACGCAGTGCCCTGAATAGGGGCTAGGGTTAGGGTTAGGGGTTAGGGTTAGGGTTAGGGTTAGGGTTAGGGGGTAGGGGTTAGGGGGGGGGGGTTAGGGGTTAGGGTTGGGGGTTAGGGTGTGAGGGTTAGGGGTTAGGGTTAGGTTAGGGGTTAGGGTTCATGTGTCATGACTGTCTCGTCAGTTATGTATATAGGGTTAGGGTTAGGGGTGTTAGGTAGGGTTATGGTTAGGGTTAGGGGTTAGGGTTAAGGGGGTTAGGGTTAGGGTAGGGTTAGGGTTAGGGTTGGGTAGGAGTTAGGGGCTAGGGGCTAGGGGCTAGGGTTAGGGTTAGGGGTTAGGGTTAGGATTAGGGTTAGGGTAGAACGCAGTGCCTGGATAGGGGTAGGGTGGGTTAGGGTTAGGGGTTAGGGTTAGGGTTAGGGTAGGGTTTTAGGGGTTAGGGGTTGGGGTTGGGGGTTGGGGTTGGGGTTGGGGTTAGGGTTAGGGTTAGGGGTTAGGGTTCATGTGTTATGACTGCTCATGTCACTGTTATGTATATAGGGTTAGGGTTAGGGGGTTAGGGTTATGGTTAGGGGTAGGGTTAGGGGTTAGGGTTAAGGGGTTAAGGTTAGGGTTAGGGTTAGGGTTAGGGGTAAGGGTAGGGGTTGGGGTTAGGATTAGGGTTAGGGTTAGGGGTTAGGGTTAGGGGTTAGGGTTCATGTGTCATGAATGGCTCATGTCACTGTTATGTATATAGGTTTAGGGTTAGGGGGTTAGGGTTATGGTTAGGGTTTGGGTTAGGGGGTTAGGGTTACGGGTTAGGGTGGTTTAGGGGTTAGGGTTAGGGGTTAGGGTTCATGTGTCATGACTGTCTCATGTCACTGTATGTAGATGATGTAGCCAGTAGTGCTCCTGGAAATTATAAAACTGACAGAGACACTGAAGTAAAAACTGATTCTCCTTTTAAAAGGAGAGTTTAACCATTTTGGGGACAACAAAGCTTCTTCTCTGAATGTAAAGACACAAGAGTGAAACAGGTGACTAATTACTAAAATGATTAAAGATTGTCGTTTGGGTGGGTCAGATTGGAGTCAGGACGCATGTGGACGCTGACGTGACATGCTCCATCCTTCTGTAAAGTAAAATACTTTTCAGGACTTGAAGTCCAGTCCCTGGGTTACAGTGCTGTGTGTGTGGATTTATCACCAACCCAACCTACCTCTTAACAAGGTGTCTCGTACCATGTCACTTTAATTCCTGGTTTGCTCCCGTCATAACTACTACGCCCACTAGAGGGTGCCACCACTAAAAAGGTAAATATCCGTCGTAATTGATGCTTCAACAAACGACTTATGTGGGGATTTTTTGGGGGGAGGAAAGTCTCAACAAAATGGATGAAAGGCTTTATTCCAACAATGATTTATTTTGAGCAAAACTTCTAAACAGAGTTGTAAAAGTGTGTGGTGTGCCCTCTATTCCTCCAGTAACATGCAAACTAGTCCAATTCCTTGACGTTCCCCAAAAAAACAAATAAAAGAACATTAAAAAAATTACAAAAAAACGCACTGAAAAAATCAACAGAAATATCAGAAAAGTGACCATATAGTTGGAAAAAAGTCCGGCAATGCGACAAAAGGGTTGAAAAAATGTCCAAATGTGTGAAAACAACGTTTTTTGACCCAAAAAGTTGCATTGTTGACAGGAAGATAACACAAGGGTTAGAGGAATAATCAAAATCTTGTCCATTAGGATGTATTTTATTGTGTTGTTCCATTATTTTTTCCGCCAGAACACTTTGTAACATTACAAATCAGAAAAACATTTTTAAAAGAGTGATATGACACTGAACATGTCATTGTCACATAAACAAGTCAGAAGCGGTTATGACACAACGTCTTCTTGGTAAGTGTCATTCGGTTTTGTCATATGTTAGGGTTAGGGTCAGGGGGTAGGTTAGGGGGGTTAGGGTTAGGCATTAAAAGTTATCTCGATGATCCCCCCGCTTAGGGTTAGGTCTTAGGGGTTAGGGGTAGGGGTTAGGTTAGGGTGTAGAATGCAGTGCCTGGAGGGTGGCAGCTGCGAGGGGCATGGGCACAAGGGGACCCCCGGTGTGATTAAAACACCTAAAGGAAGGGTTAGGGTTAGGGGTTAGGGGTAGGGCTAGGGTTAGGGGGTTAGGTTAGGGTAGAACGCAGCGTGCCCTGGACAGGGGCTAGGGTTAGGGTTAGGGTTAGGGTTAGGGTTTAGGGTTGTGTTAGGTTAGGGTTAGGGGTGTTAGGGTGTGGGGGTTAGGGTTTAGGGGGTTAGGGTTAGGGGTTAGGGTTAGGGTTTAGGGTTAGGGTAGGGGTGTAGAGGTTAGGGTTAGGGTTTAGGTTAGGTTAGGGTTAGGGTTAGGGGGTTAGGGTTAGGGGTAGGGTTAGGGTTAGGGTTAGGGTTGTAGGGGGTTAGGGTCTAGGGTTAGGGTTAGGTTAGGAAGTTAGGGTTAGGGGTTGGTTAGGGTTAGGGTTAGGGGTTAGGGTTAGGGTAGGGGTAGGGTAGGGTAGGGTTAGGGGTTAGGGTTAGGTTAGGGTTAGGGGTTGGGGTTAGGGGTAGGGTTAGGGGTAGGGGTTAGGGTTAGGGTTAGGGGTTAGGGTTTGGGGCTAGGGTTAGGGTTAGGGTTAGGGGTTGGGGTTAGGGGTTAGGGGTTAGGGTTAGGGTTAGGGTTAGGGGTAGGGTTAGGGGTTGGGTTCATGGGTCATGACTGTCTCGTCACTGTTATGTATATAGGGTTAGGGTTTAGGTTTGGTTAGGTGGTTAGGGTTAGGGGTTAGGGTTAGGGGGGGTAGGGTTACGGGTTAGGGTTAGGGTTAGGTTTAGGGGTTAGGGTTAGGGGTTAGGGTTCATGTGTCATGACTGTCTCATGTCACTGTTATGTAGATACCTTCAAGTAAAGTGTCCCCCTATATTCTCCCATCACAGTAGCTCTCAATATTCGGACATGACTCTTTTTTGGTTGGACTCAAATGCAGAAAAAGGTTTTGTAAAAGAGAAAACTACAAACTGTATCTGAATTTACTACTTCTGAGTTGTAAGCAGTTCATTAACCAGCTGAGCTGCAAGAACTCTGACTCCAATGGGATCTGATCCAGTGTGACAGGTTCAACTGGACTTGAGTTTCTTGGTTCTTCAGTTTTGTTTCAGGTTTGCTAAGTTTTCTTTTCTGCTGATTCATGGCGGAGGATTCTCTGCAGATCCGTCCATCAGTCTTATCTTTCTCTGAAGATGGTCACGTGGTTAAGGACACCAACTGGAGACGTGGGCTCAAACCCCGGCTGTGACAAAGTGTCATTTTGATGAGTGTGTGTCATGAGTCGCTTGCGCTCGACTCGTAAATTACCGTTGTGTGTCACTTTCATACCGTCAACAGGACAACGCTGAGCTATGATGGAACTAAAAGTTGAGTAAGTTAAAGCTACGTTAGCAAGCTAGCTATAATTTGACTGGCTTTTATTTTATTTTTTTGTGTGTGTTTTTTGCACATAACAGAACAAACCCCAGCTCTGCTTTGGCCTCTGTGGCTGCCTAGCATGTGCTAACATGTTACTAATTAGCTTCCCGACTAGCCCCACAAGGCCCCAGTACCACCTGTTTCCAGAGGTGGGTAGTAACGAGTTACATTTCCTCCGTTACATTTACTTTATTAAGTTTTTGAAAATGTTATACTTGTAGGAGTAGTTTTAAATCACTGTAC
>NC_045740.1:17670037-17671385 GCF_008692095.1 Etheostoma spectabile
TACTTGAGTAGATTTGTGAAGAAGAAGCTATACTTTTACTCCGCCACATCAGGCTACAATGAGCTTATTACTTTTCCTTTTACCTCTTCAATATTCTACGCGTCATTGTCGTTGTGGATTTTTGTCTGTCAGATTGATGCTTGTGTTAAACAATAAATCAGACGTTGTTCAACAGTTACTCAGTACTTGAGTCATTTTTTCACCAAGCACTTTTTACTCAAGTAAATTTTTGAACGACTACTTTTTACTTTTACTTGAGTCATATTATTAGGAATAAGTAACAGTACTTTTACTTAAGTACAATTGTTGGCTACTCTATCCACCTCTGCCTGTTTCACAACAAAGCAAACAAAAAATCGATAATGATAGTAATTGTTTTTTTTCAGCTTTAGTTGTGACATTGCGGGCTAATTTGTGACCAGCATGGTGGCCCAATGGTTTGCACCGTGGCCTCACAGCAAGAAGGTTCTGGCTTTGGATCCAGGTTGTCCCGGTCCTTTCTGTGTGGAGTTTGTATATTCTCACCACGTTTCTGTGGGTTTCCTCCGGGTGCTCAGGTTTCCTAGCTTGTCTCCGCCCTCCTACGTACTTCCGCTCAATTTTCATTTTCCTTCTGAGCCACGTCTGGGTTTCTGGTACATTCTTGGGTTTTCTCCGGCCAAATCTCTGGCGGTCCAGTCAGCGAACAGAGGGAGCGGCTGAGAACGAGGACGTTGAGGTTGTGCGCTAGTTTGAGTTGTAGGTCCGTAATGGCGGAGAAAGATGCGAGCGAAGTCATTTTGGTCCGTTGTGGCAACGCTGACGAATATCCAGAAGTTAAAGCGTATGTGTATGTGACAATAAAGTACCTTTTACATATAACATGACATCAACATGGTTTCTGATACTATTCTATGTGTATAAAAGTATGAATCCTGTCTAATATATGTCACGAAGACATCAGGACAGCATCCAAATATGAAACCCAATCTCTAAAAGCTTATTGTACTGCAGTTAAGATGACTCTTTGTTATACTTTATGTACTGCTGATACTGAGTGCTGCAGCCTCACACACCACCGTGTGTGTGTGTGTGTGTGTGTGTGTGTGTGTGTGTGTGTGTGAGAAATGCTGTGACGACCTCGTGATGTATCACCGCTGTGTTTCCTTTAATTAATCCTCGTCCTGTGCAGTAAAGTGAGTGTAATAATTCCACACAGGCCGCTCTGATCTGCCTAATGTGCTGCTCTACCTCTGACTTAAAGCCGGACCATAAATCCAGAAGAGCCTTTAGAGACACCGGCTGAATAATGTGGCCATTAGATGATAAGGAGGGACGCAGCGGGGGGGGGGGGGGGGGGGGGGGGGGG
>NC_045740.1:17671396-17672850 GCF_008692095.1 Etheostoma spectabile
GGTCAGGAGGAAACCTCCTCTTAGCTCTGAGGTTTACTCACCTGAAATATAGCCGGCGACCTCTCGGGGAACATATGTTCCTCAAACATCTCACACTAAGACAGATGTGTGAAGCAAGATGTCTGCAGTCCATTTCTTAACTCTCCTGTTGTCTTCCCGTCAACCATGAAAAAATTTTTTTTTTTCAAACTTATTATTGCTTTTTCCCACATTTTTGTCACTTTTTCAATATTGTGGGTGAGTTTTTTGATATTTTTAATCTTGACATTTTCATCGCCTATCTCGACGGCCCAAATTAAGTGAAAATGGGTCAGTTTGACCCAAGGACAACAGGAGGGTTAACTCTCCTGTTGTCCTCATGTCAAATTTGACCAATTTAAAAAAAAGTTTCTACTGTATATCAGAACTTTGGGTTTCTATCATCCAAATTTTCAAAATAAAACTAACGTGGATGGCTCCTGTTACGACCCTATAAATCAGAGAGTGACCATTGATGTCAAAATAACTGAAGGAAGAATGGGAGGAGCATTTTTCAAAATAATCGGTACTTATTGACTTATTAACAAATGTGCAAAGCTGCTGCTACTGAAACTGGGCATAACTTCTCAGGAACATCAGATAATGATAAATATTCCTGGCAACAACAACAAAATTCTAGCTCCCTTTTTGACAGATTAATGGTGTCATCAATTTTAGGGTAACTTTGTTTGTTTTTTTCAACCTGGATCCTATTTTCCTATGTTTTTGTGTCTTATGACTCAAGGGGAACATCAAATTGGTCAAATATTAAGCGAGATTGCTGCAGTCGGCAGCCGTGAAACAAGCTGCAGTGTAACGTTACAGGGCAATTGCGCACCTTCAATTTACGTCCACATAAAGTGCTGTTTCGCCACTGACAAGCTCCGATTATTATATGTGGTGTGTTCCCACATTCGTGATATCACAAAGAGAATCTATTCTGCAGCTCTTCTATCAGCTGCTGAAATATTACATCACTGCTGGAGGAATTTACTACTTAATGATAATAACCAACGAAGGAGATTATACTTTTGATTTCTGCACATTCTGCCGATGGACTTCTGCCGAGAAACACCGAGATGAAGAAAGAAGTTGAGTTTTAGTCCAGTTCTTAGAAACGGCGTGCTCTGCATCGCAATGACACAAAGCAGAATGTAAATTTCAGATTGAATTTGGATGAAATGTGCTCACTGCTGACCTGGGGCCAGTTTTATTCACTTCATTCCTCCTCTTTTAATGGCAACAATAAACTGAATTCATCTCTCTCTCTCTCTTTCTCTCTCTCTTTCTCTCTCTCTCTCTCTCTCTCTCTCTCTCTGGAGATGGGAGAAAGAGAGAGATAGTAGGATGGGCGGGCGAGAGGACGGGAAGAGATAGGTTGGAATAGTGAAGGAGAGATAGGGATGAGAGCGAGAAGGGGAGGAGAGAGTGAGAGG
>NC_045740.1:17672875-17677756 GCF_008692095.1 Etheostoma spectabile
GGAGAGGGGGAAGGAGGAGAGAGAGAGGAGAGAGAGAGAGGAAGGGAGACCGGAGTGAAGAGACGACCCCCCCAAACACGGAGAGGGAGGAGAGAAGAGGTAGAGGTGAGGAGGGGAGAGAGGAGAAGAGAGCGAGAGAGAGAGGAGGGAGAGAGAGAGGGGATTGATGAGTAGGAGAGAGAGAAAAGGAGAGGAAGGACCAGGAGAGATGGGGCCGTAGGGAGAGAGAGAGAGAAGGAGAGAGAGCGAATGAGAGAACGAAGAGCAAGAGTAGAGCGGGAGAGGGAGGAGAGAGGAGGCATGTTGAGGAGAGAAAGAGAGAGGAGAGAGAGTAAGGAGAGAGAAAGAGGAGAGAGCGAGCAGAGAGAAGAGGAGAAAGGAAGCGAGAGAGAGAGAGGAGGGAGAGAGGAGAGAGGGAGAGAGAGGGGAGAGGGAATGACGAGAGAGGAGGAGAAGAGAGAGGGAAAAGGAGGAGAGAGAGAGAGAGATAGGGGAAGGAGGGAGGAGTGGAGAGAGAGAGAGGAGAGAGAGAGGGAGAGCGAGAGAGAGAGAGAGGGAAGAGAGAGGAGAGAGGAGAGAGGAGAACAGAGAGGATGAGAGAGAGAGGAGAGAGCAAGGAACGAGGAATGAGAAGAAGAGGAGATGAGATGAGAGATAGAGAGGGATAAGGGGAGAGAGAGACGAGGGGGAGAGGTCTCTCTCTCTCTCTCTCCCTCTCTCTCTCTCTCCCCCCCCCACTGGCTGAAGTTTAAGTTGTTTTACTGCTGCAATATCTGCAGGAGAGATGGCTCTTCGAATTGTCTCTGCTTGTTTTAAAGACTCTTTGTTAAAAAACCCATCGTTCATCTTTACCGCGGGCAGAAGATGGCGGCGCATCGTTTAACGCTCGGTTACGTTTCTCTGCCAATCCGGTGCTGTACAGGATGCAGAAAGGTCAGGAGGATGGAAAGGCTTACAGGCGTTTTATAACTTTGTCGGTTTATAACATCTTCAATAGATACAAAGAATGATGGAATGACACAACAAAAGCTAATTGTAAAAGAGTAAAAAGTACCTTCTCTCTCTCTGAATTGTGGTGGAGTGTAAAGAAGTAGAAAATGAAAATACATAAAGTAAAAAAAGCGCCTCAGAATACCTTACTTAAAGCATAACTCGCACCAAAATTCCACCTAGGGGTGTTTTTGTGAATGTACCCGAGTCAAACTTTTAATTAAAAGCATATTTAGGACGGAAACGCCACTTTTTAAGTTTGACCATATTTTTGTTTGTGGTCAAATGGCCTTTTGAATGGGAGAGCTAGGGGCGCTACTGTGATAGCATCAAAATCACTATTTTCAAAACACTAAGAAGGCTCGACACCCACGACGTACTGAAGTAAAAACAAAGTAAAGAATTATAAAGATAAAGATCAACACTCCACATCTGGCTGCAACTTTCTGACTTTGCGTCGTTATATTCAGCTTATATCCTGCAAGGAGCGTTCTAAGTGTGTGTGTGTGGGTGTGTGTATGTGTGTTTGTTTGTGTGTGTGTGTGTTTCTGTGTGTTTGAAATATGAGCCTCCGACAGGAGCAGCCTGATTTCAAACAGCAGCGATAAAAACACAAGTATCAGTGATTAAACACAACACGTTTTATCGCTGTGTGACTCAGTGAACCACAGCAGAGACTCACTGAGCTCTGATTATGTGCAACACTCCAAATGTAATCTGCAAATACTTAATACACTTCTGCAAAGAAACAAGAAAATGTAACGAGTCCTTCAAACCATACGACGATGTAGTCCTTACCCTCTGAGGAGCGTTTTCTGTCCTCAAATCTAAACCAGAGAACATTAGGGTGTGAGACATGGTAACGTTGGGAAACAATCGGACGGGACGCCGACTGTGACTCGCTCCATTTGTTCCGTAAAGTTTATGTCGTGCCGTGCCGTTTATTTTCGGGTGAAGGCCTTGATTCTTTGAGAATATTTCTTGTTCTGAACCTTGAATTAGATCGGGCTTGATAATAATAAGGACTACTAGCCAGTCAGGAGCAGAGTATGAGGGTCCTGACAGTACCTAGGTAAAGGACTACTAGCCAGTCAGAAGCAGAGTATGAGGGCGCGTTGCCCTGACAGTCACTAGGTAAGGCACTACTAGCCAGCAAGAAGCAGAGTTATGAGGGCATGCCCTGACAGTACCTAGTGTAAGGACTACTAGCCAGTCGGAGCAGAGTATGAGGGCTCTGACAGTACCTAGGTAAGGTACTACTAGCCAGTCAGGAGCAGAGTATGAGGGCCCTGACAGTACCTAGGTAAGGACTACTAGCAGTCAGAAGCAGAGTATGAGGGCCTGACAGTACCTAGGTAAGGACTACTAGCCAGTCAGAAGCAGAGTATAAGGGCGTGCCCTGACAGACCTAGGTAAGGCATACTAGCCAGTCAGAAGCAGAGTATGAGGACCCTGACAGTACCTAGGTAAGGATTGGAGCAGTTTGTAAACAGTGTCTTCTGTTGGAGATGGTACAGTAACTCCCTTGGGGGGGGGGGGGACTTTGGGCTTTTTCACTTTGTAAACCTATACATGAACAAAAAGATACATAACACAATAAAGGCAAAGAATAAAAGGCTAAAAGTATAATGTTAGCACGTTAAACTCAAATGCATGGGGAAATTGGGTCCAGGTTGGGGAAAAACAGCCTTTAAAAAACTACTGCTTGAGTCTAAATGTACTTTACTTTCCACCACCGGGTCCCAGTTACGTGTCGGGTGTTCATTTCATTTCAGACCGTGTCAAACAGACAGATTTCATTTCCTGTTACAGACACCACATGAGTCCTGACAGCGTTTGTGTTGACGTCTCTCTGCAGACTCGCCTCGTACCGACGGCTGACTGACGGCTCCGTGGAAAGCTAATCAATGACGGGTGGAAAACATCAGCAATAATCACCCAGAGGCCCAGAGGACGCGGCCTGAAGGAGACGGATCCCCGTCAGAGCAGGGGAGCAGCGGTGATGGAGTCCGTCTGACAGCCGAGCGCTGCTGAGAGCTTCGATAAGAGCCTCGGCGTAACCTCCACCATCAATCGGCTGGATGGACTCATTCAGGGAGGAGGGACGCTCTCCATCACCCGTCTCCATCAGCAACCACCTGCTCCATCTGGGACCGCGAAGGACAAAAACGCTGAAAATGATCTGGTAAATTAAATTAAATGTCCTGCTTTGAAGTTCATGCAAAGCGTTCTTTACACTGATAAGGTAAACAATGTAATATATTATACTCACCCAGTTGTGGGGAAGTGTCCAGATCCTTTGCTTAAGTAGGTTGAACATACTAATACCACACTGTAGAATACAAGCAAAAGTCATTTATGAATTAAGAAGTCACACATCCAACACTTGTGTCACATTAGACTTAAAAATGGAAAAATACAGAAATGTTTCTTCAATAAACGGCAACGGTGGAAGAAGTATTCAGATCCTTTACTCAAGTAAAAGTAATGAGTGTTGGAGCTAGATCCTGCTCCGGTCTCAGGGGTCAGTAAATTAACAGTCAGAATCTCAGATGTTGATGTGTGAATCCTTTTTATTACGTAGAATAATCTAGAGACAAATACAGAGATCAAGCTATCACAGCTCTCCCCTTCCTTTGTCTGGCTCTTTGGCTCTTGCACCCCTGGTCTTATCCACTAAGGGTGGGGGGGTCTCTAGGCCACAGTGGTGGGATGTGTCTGTGTGCTTATTTCGTTATCTTTTCAGTTGGAATGTGACTGAAAGTTTATGACCCTCAGTTCAGGACTTGCAGAGCAAAAGATCAGTTGGGCTGTAAAAGAGGGACTGGAACCAGACTCAGGACGTGGACCCTAACAATCAGTTCTGCTTCTGACATATTTAGGAGAGCTGGATTATAACCGAATGTACATTTTAAATGTTATAGAACAGAGTTTTGCAAAACAACTTAATGCATGAACAACAAACGTAATGCATGACCAACGTGTTGTCATTTATGTTGAAATAATGCTTTTGCCTTTCACACACAATGTTTAAGCACATGTAACATTTTAAATCCCAACACAAGTCAAAGTCCTGCGTTGAAAATGTTACTTATGTGAGAGTATTTAAGAAGCCTCAGGAAAATCAGTACTTAATTAATCTTAATTACATCAAGCAGCCACCGTCCCATCAATCCTGCTTGGACGCGTCCGCTCATTGGACAACGAGCTGGACTACGTCCAACTTCAACAAAACTCCCCACGTGAGTTCAGAGACTGCTGGGTTTTTGTTTTTGTGGAAACATGGCTGAACAACAGAGTCCCAGACTGTCCAGCTACCAGGCCTGCTAGATAGAGACCTCCACCTGTAGCCGGGTAAGACAGGTGGAGGTGGGCGGGGTTAACACGGACTGGGGTGCTCGTCGCTGGTGGAGTTTGGGACTGTTAAATGTTGAACATTTCAGGCCTGTGTGTCGTGATTACTAACAAACAGAGTGTAAATGCACTTCTTACCTTCACTGGTATCACTGCTAATTGTTTCTTCACAGTACCAATTGTTTACATATGCATCTGCAATACCGTACTTTAACTGTAACATGCAATTACTTTCCACTGCACTTTAATTCAGACAGCTTCTGCCCAAAATGTATTTGTACTACCTTCAAATCCATTGTTATACTCCTCATTTTAGCCTAACTTTATTATATATATTGATCTGTAAAAATTCTGTTTATAGTAATAGCCATCTGTATATTACATTCAGTACATATCCAGCTGTAAATCTTGTTTACAATACTTGTTATCTACATAGTATATTCATAGGACAAATCTAAATAACCTATCCTAAACCTAAATAATAAAATTCTGTTCATAATAATAGCCGTCTGTAAATATATTCATAGTACATATTCA
>NC_045740.1:17677766-17679166 GCF_008692095.1 Etheostoma spectabile
CTGTAAACCATCAGTATATTATGTTCATTGTACATATCTGTACAAATTCCATTTATAGTAATATCCACCTGTGTATTATATTCAGTACCAGCTGTAAATCTTACTCACAATACTAGTTATCTATATATTATATTCATAGGACAAATCTATCTGTAAAAGTCTGTTTGTAATAGTATTCATTTCTATATTTATTCACTTATGGAACCAGTGTATATCCTGCACCTGCTGCTATTGACCTTCTGGTTAGACCTGAACTGCATTTCGTTGCCTTGTACCTGTGTAATGACAATAAAGTTGAATCTAATCTAATCTAATCTAATCTAATCTAATCTAATCTAATCTAATCTAATTTGTATTTTCCCCTCTAGGGATCAATAGACAGTATAAATTATTCCACATTCCACGCAATATCACAGCTGTGTTTACACCAAGCGCTCACCAATGCGTTAACTGAACTAATTTATTTTTTTTGTACTTATAATTAGTGTTTTTATATAATGTTGTTTTAATATAGTTTAAGTGTGTAACACCACTTGAGCCCCGGTGACATGTTGTTTCAGATGTATAGTTGAACAATAAAACCCACTTGAGTTGACTTGACTGTCTATCATGTCTGTTTTTGGACATGTTTTCTTGCTTTTCTCGGCCTAGAAGGTTCCAACTTCTAAACCTTTTTCACATTTCTATTACCTAAATTACCCACTGTAATACCGATTCATCTTTCCAGAGGTGAAATATCCCTTTAACTAATGATCATTTTCTGTTAGTGTTCTCTGTGTGCAGCTTCAGTTTTTATAGCAATTCTGAATAATGTAAAAAAAAAAATCAGTAAGGAGCAGCAGATTGCAGAGTTGGATCACGACAATATCTTTCGTTCAGATTAATGTAATAATTCATGTTGTCATGGCTGCTCACCAACAATGGAGGATCTATAGTGTCTTTCAATAACAACAGACTCCCTTTCTCATGAAGGATTATATCTGACTATTCTCCTCTGGTTTAAATCCAGACCTTCATGATGGAAGAAGCAGCAGGACAGCCGAGTATACAAGTTAATACAAGTGACATAAAGCTGGTTTGTAGTTTCATACAGCGCTCCTGAGGATGTTCTTCTTTTTAACTTGTGCTTTTAACCCTTGTATGGTATTCGGGTCAAATTGACCCGTTTTTACAGGAACAAAAATGGCACAAGTGACTTTTTTTTTACCTGAAAATCAACGTCCTTTCCTTATTTTCTGTGATAAACATGTATTTCTGACTCAGTTCAGAACATTATTCTGGATATGACCACTCATGTTGTTTCCATAGTGGATTTTTTTAACATGAATTATGACCTTATGACCAAAAACAAACCCCACTTCCATCATAAATTGTGTGCTAGTAGAGACTGATGCATTCCC
>NC_045740.1:17679176-17679255 GCF_008692095.1 Etheostoma spectabile
GTGTTATCTCAATTGTTTGAAATTGAGATAAAAACAATATTTGTTAGTAGATTATGAAGTAAAATTTTATTTCAGAATT
>NC_045740.1:17679265-17679853 GCF_008692095.1 Etheostoma spectabile
CCCCAAATAAGTCACGGGTCACTTTGACCCGAGAGGGTCCCAAAAGTGAAGACAATACAAGGGTTAAGATAAGAACGTGCACACATATATTATAAGTGGTGGTCCTGTACCTTTCACAACTGATTCTTAAAGCACTTGTAAATAATGTATTAACTATTAAATTACTACACTCTAAGAAATAAATCTGTAAAATAACAGAAACACTACTGGCAGCTCATTACCAGCTCACTACTGTAATTAAAAAGCAGAATTTTTCAGTTAAATAACTGGGTCAATGGTTAAAAAACAAACAAACATAACACTTTCTGTTATAATGTTAATTAACTGAAATATAGCTGTGAATCACATACAAGGGACAATTTATGTTAAAATTTGTGTATTGCCTATTAAATACAGCTCACAGACACTTTAAAAAAGAGATACTCAAACGCCACCCACACACACACACACACACACACACACACACACACACACACACACACACCAGGTGCCCCTTTTAATGACCCTCATGTAGATGGATTTGACACGCGTTATTGTAACCGGTGTGACGTCAAGTTCGTGATGAGAGAGAGAGAGAGGGAGAGAGAG
>NC_045740.1:17679863-17681050 GCF_008692095.1 Etheostoma spectabile
GAGAGAGAGAGAGAGAGAGAGAGAGTTTGTCTGTCTTGTGTGGATGCTGCAGATCGCCGCGGATCTTCAGTCCGCCTCCTCTCTCTTCAACACCGGGCAGCCGGGCACCGACCAGCCGGTCCGCAGGGCGACATACCCGGCGGGGAAACGTGAATCATGCCCGCTGAGCAGCTCCAGCCGGGCCCGGTGTCGGTTTTTCCACTTCTGGTGGGATTTACGTGGTCCAGCGGACCGAGACTCCCCATGGATCCGCAGCGCAGAGAGCTGTAAGTTGGAGGCTGGAAACTGTAAAACTTCTTCTCCGGAGCAGATATTTGCCTTTTGATGAACATGCTGTGGCGGAGGGACTCAGCCCGGGCATCTGCTGCCGCTGCCGGCCGCAGCCGCGCACCGTGACCCGCAGGGGAGCGCGGCGAGGACCCCGGCAGCTTCACCCGGAGAGTCCCGGGAGGGAAAACTGAAACATCTTGGCTGCTGCTTCTAAAATCTTCTCCACTGTGGATTGGTCACTTCAGGCTCGTGCGTGATTTCCTTCTCCCGGAGATGCCAGCCGTCTCTGGTCCCCGTCCTCCCGTGGATCGGATCGGGATGGACGTGGCGCAGTGAGGAGGCACCAGCCTGCGGATAATCACAGTTTGGACTTTTTTGGTTCCCCGCGTGCGGCTCGCGGCTCTCCCTCATGCAGCTCCTCCGGCTGGCCTGGGCTCTGACTGCCGCTGCGGTCTGCCTCCTGCTCCTCATGATCCTCCACAACCACATCCTGAGAGAAGGTACGCGGACGCGCGTGTGTGTATGTGTATGTGCCGATGTGTGTGTATGTGCCGATCTGTGTGTAGCCTATGTGCCGATCTGTGTGTCTGTTTGTGTGATCAGTGTTTATTCAGGTAGCCTAATTATGGTGTTCTGTGGACATAGGCTACAGGGTTAAAATCTAAACGTGTGCGGGCACTTGCGTATGGTTTTGTGCACTTGTCGTCCTCAGTGTGTGCAACAGCGGATAATGTGGTGATGAAAGGCGGGAGATGGAGAACAGATGAAGCAGTAACAAGCTCCGTAGATCCGCATTGTTTTGTTGTTCTGGAAGAATCCAGAAACATTAGAGACAGATGTTGGAGAGAGGAAACAAAGTGATTCTCTCTCTATCTAGATCTCACAGTGCCACCCACCCACACACACACACACACACA
>NC_045740.1:17681060-17681640 GCF_008692095.1 Etheostoma spectabile
CACACACACACACACACACACAGAGGCACACTGACGTTACAGGACAGCAACTCTCACTGTGTTCCAAATTGCACACTTTATCTTTATCTTACTTTACGCACTGCTGCTGCCCTTTCGAAGTGTTGCATGTAGTAACAACTGTGACACACTAGGTCTGCTTCTTTATGACATTGCCCCTTGAACTTTGACCCTGTTGCACATACATCAGTTGCAGGCTTCTGTCAATGAGCAGTCGTCTGTGCAGTGGAAGACTGAGCTGCCGAGAGAGCACAGACGGAGGATTGTGGGTCAGAATAGTCAGAAAAGCATGCAGGATTACATACTGCAAAATGCAGTGGGACGCAGTAGGACGTCATGGTATTTTTAGGCATATTGCCTTTGACATAATATGTTTTTGGACATTAAATCTTTTCCTGGCATACTTAAGATTTCGGTTCAGACAGGACGCCCAAACTATCTCTGCAGACTGGAAGCCAGCCTCAGAGTTTCGGTTAATGGGGATCTATTATGCTCATTTTCAGGTCAATACTTGTAGTCTGTGTTTTCTACTAGAACATGTTAACATGCTTAAATGTAAAAA
>NC_045740.1:17681650-17686776 GCF_008692095.1 Etheostoma spectabile
AAAAAATCAAAATTTTGCCAGTTTTGTCACATTATAAAACAACAAAACGGTTTTGTTTCAACAGCGATTGTCCTTCAAGAGTCCGAAACAGAGTCTCTGCAAATTTCGTTCAACAGCTGCTTCTGTTTTTCCTCCTCCTCCTCCTCCTCCTCTCATATGCAGATGTTTCAGATCATCAGCGCTGCTGCAGAAAAAGGGAAATCATGACATCCAACAGCTGGTCATTGAAATGCCCAAAGTCTCGGAGCTCGATCCGACTCTGCTGAGCAGTTTTAAGGTGTTCTGTCACGCTGCAAAGACTCTTATTTTGAAGAGAAATGAGATCTGTCAGATGACGTATCAGATCAGTATCTAGATGTTTTCTCTATTTATTGAACCGGATTAGTGGTTTATCATGTTTTTGTTAATGTTATACACACTGATATGCTAGCACCTGCACTGAAGAACGCAAAGAATCAGTTTATAAGGGGGGTGTCTGCCGTTGTCTTTTCTTCATTGATCATCTCCGGTGTAAAAGCTTTAATGAGAACAAACTGCAGACTGAATTAAATTCCCTCCCCGCTCTCTCTTAACTGACTTTCTCTATTCTTCTTTTTTCTCCCTCTGCCTGCTCATAAAGCTCATTTAGATCCTGGAAACAAGCCTATTATGCAGCAGATACACTGTCGCGCCTGCGGTGTGGAAAGCTTACCTAAGGAGCCTTCGGAGTCCAAATTAATTCTCAATGCTCCATTAAGTCGAGCATATATATTCATGGGACTTATGAACACACTGAATGAAAGAGAAAACCAGCAGCTGAGAGAGGGGGAAAAAAACAAAACACAAACAGAAATTAACGGAGCAAGAAGCTGCAGAGGGTGTAATTGGATTTGAATAAACTCATGCGGAGGAACGTCAGCGAGCGATTCAACGGGGAGCGTGAAGCTGAAGTTATTTTTCAAATATGAATCACACCGTCCCCTCGAGACAAAGACAGGATGATCAAGGGAGACCCCTCCCCCCACCCCCTCCATCGAAAAACACCCACATATAACTTTTTTCAAGCAGCAATTACAGCACGAATTATATTTACGTTTCTAGTCATTTCAAATTTCGCATAAAGAGGCAGGGTGGGGGTGTGGGGGTGTGGGTGTGTGTGTGTGGGGGGGGGGGGGGGGCAAACACAGGACAGCAAGGTTGTTTTTTAATACATTTGTGTGTAAAATCTTTTTTCTTGCCAAAAATTGAATTGTTGATCCCAAACTCTTCTTTCTTGTCCTCCAGTTGGCGACCAAACTTCATATATTTATATGTTAGAATCACTTTAATCGTTCAGCATGAAAATAGTGAGGGGGGGGGGGGGGGGGGGGCGGTCCTTTCAGCGGCCGTGGCAGATGAGTTAACCCTCCTGGTGTCTTTGGGTCAAACTTGACCCCTTTCCAAAAAAAATTCTATATCAGAAATTTGGGTTTCTTTCAACAAACTGTCCAGAAAAGTAACGAGGATGGTTCCCAACAACGCTCCTCACGAGTTAAATAAGTAATTAGTTCACTATTTTCCTTGAATTTGTGTTTTTTGTTGTTGTCAATTTTTATAGCATTTGGAGAGAAAAAACAATTTGTAAAAGAACTTTTTAAAAAGTGTAAAAAAGAGACAGAAAAATGTCAATAAAAGTGACTAAAATGTCAAAAAATGCCAAATAAAGTGACACAAATGTGTTCGGACCTCAAAAAAAAAAGTCTATATCCTAAAGATGGGTTTCTTTTTAACCAAATTACCACAGACATGGATTGGATTTCTTACAACGGTCTATGCAAATAAAATTGATCACTTTTCCTTTCTGACTAAACTCATCTGTATGTTCCTCTGATCTTAACTATTGGTCAAAATAATTCATAATTTCTGCTTTTTTAACTAAAATATAAGGCATAAGTCTATATAAATGAGGGTTATTGACCATGAATTCCAAAAAAGTAGCGTAAAACTAGTGGTAGTAAAGTGGTGTTAGTGAAAACCTTAAAAAAAAGTCTGAAAAAGGGACGGAAATTACATTTTTTTGTCAGTTTTTGTCTTGGGAGGACAACACAAGGGTTAAGTTTAGAAAAAAAAAGACTGTGGTTTTGGATTGAAACAGTCCATGGGAACAAACATGAGCGGAGTTTAATCCACCAGTTAGCTTCCGCCTGTGGCCAAGCACAGTGTTGTGATTGGTCGTAGGGAGATTTTCAAATGCATGCTTGAGTTGGGCCATTTTCATTACTCATTGGATTTCCAGGCTAGTAAATATGTGGAATGCATATGAAATACAGCGCTTTACTTTTTGTAGCTATATGTATTTGTTAGGTAGTTTAAATAGGTACTTTACTATACTACTAAATAGGTACTTTACTATACTACTAAATAGGTACTTTACTACTATTGTCACAGAGACGTACATGCAGCGATCTTCATACTCTGCATTTAACCCGTTCCTCAAGGGAGCAGCGGGCAGCCAATCCTAGCACCTGACTCCAGATCTGAGCCAGTGCAAGTCCATGCAAACATGGGGAGAACATACAAACTCCACACAGAAAGGACCAGACCGACCCGGATTCAAACCCAGAACCTTCTTGCGGTGAGGCCACAGTACTAACCATTGGGCCACCATGCTGCCAAAGTCCATGTATATGGGCAGTGGTGGCCTGGGGGTTACGGAAGAGAGCTTGGGACTGGGAGGTTGCAGGTTCAGTCACCAGGAAAAAAATCACCACTGAGGTACCCTTGAGCAAGGCCCTTAACCTCTGACCAGTGGAGCTGCTCAGGGGCCAGCATATCAGACTGTGGTTGTACCGGGCAGCTTCCAGGTATGTAGAATAGAGATAATAAGATAATATGTAATATAAGATAAAATATAGATATATATATAACTGTATATGTGTATATATATATATATATAACTGTGTGAATGTGACAGGTTGCCCTTGCATATGAGAAATAGTTCTCAGTTGATTTACCTGGATAGATAAACGCTAAAAAATTTAACTATAATAAAACACCTTGTACCATAACAAGTCATCCATGGCGAAGCAGAATTACCCGGAAAGTACCCGCAGTGTGATCTTTGACCTTCGTGTTTTTCGGCATCACTTCCCTTCTGAGCGCTGTTCTCAGTCATCCTGTAACACAGACCCACAACAGCAACGAGTCCTCGACTCGTGTTCGAGTCCCCGACGACGCTCTCTGTTTCCAAACAGCTCCAGAGACCCTGTGTCGGACTCGTCTCCCGCTGCTGAGACTCATCACTCGCCACCAGAGGCTCAGCAAACAGCCGCGCCGCGTCCCGTCAAAACAAATTTCCTCCTCATCATTATTCCTCCGTCTTCTGCTCTCAGGACAAACACGGCGACTGCAGTTTTTCCCCGCTCTGTGATTGTTATTCTCATTTTCAATTTGCAGAGGATTTAAAATATAGATGACGCGTAATAAAAGCTCATCTCAACCAGATGTCAGTTTATCTTCCGTCCTCTCGTCGGGGAATAGATTACACGTCAGCTGTGATACGGGCAGGGGAACACAACGCGCCGGTCTTTCATCATTCTGCTGAGACGGGAGTGAGCTGTTTCATCTGTGACTCAGAGTCCAACAAATGTTCAAGAGTTTTACTGCAGGGATCGATGCCTGCAGGAAGGAAGTCATCAACTGCTGTTCAAAAGAAACTAGACTGATGGTTTAAAAAAGTGAAATAAGAAACATAATGAAAATGTCCCGCGTTTTCCAAACTGAGGTTTACGAAGCAGGTCAGATGAGTTTTAGTCGAACATTTCTACTAGAAGCGTTTTTGATTTCAAGTGGCTATATCAGAACCCGAATCAGAACCAGAATCAGCTTTATTTTATTTGCCAGGTTTGAGGACACATACGAGGAATTTTTCTTTGGAGTAGCGTTGCTCCCAATGGGCTTACACACACAAAAACCACCAAAACAAAAATATACACACTAAGATACACACAATTTATACACACTAATATATACACAATATATACATACTCTAAACAGAAACAATATAGAGGCATGAGTGCAATGAAGAGTTCAATAAATAGTATTTAAATGTGGAGCATAGTGCAAAGGATACTGGGATAAATAGTATTATGTTATTATATTACAATATGAACAGTATGAACATATGAACAGTTCTGAAATAGAAAATGAGAATGATGAATAAATAACAAATAATAAGTGAGATGTGAGAATGAGAATGATGAATAAAACTAACTAAGTGGAATAATAAGCGGAACCAGTGAAGACTTAGACTTAGACTTCTCTTCATTGATCCTTTGGGATGACTCCCGCAGGGAAATGAAAGTTCAGCAGCAGTTTAGCGAGAACAAAGAAATAAAAAATAGATAAAAGACAGTATAAAGACAACAAAATCAACAAAATACCTAAAAATTAACAACTATAAGACCTGTCAAATAAACAAAGAAAAGACCATACATTATATAAAGTGTCAGTGTTTAGTCCAGTGTTAAAAATTATTATAAAGTGACCAGGTGTGAATTTAGTCCGGTGTGCATGTATGTATGTATGTATGTATGTATGTATGTATGTATGTGTGCATGTATGTATGTATGTATGTATGTATGTAGTGTGTGTATTGTATGTATGTATGTGTGTATGATGTATGTATGGATGTATGTATGTATGTATGTATGTATGTATGTATGTATGTATGTAGTGTATGTGTGGTATGTATGTATGTATGTGTGTGTGTATGCGTATGTATGTAGTATGTGTGTGTGTGTGTATGTATGTATGTATGTATGTGTATGTAGTGTATGTATGTATGTATGTATGTATGTGTGTGTGTATGTATGTATGTATGTATGTATGTATGTATGTGTGTATGTATGTTGTAGTGTGTGGTATGTATGTTGTATGTGTGTGGTAGTATGTAGTATGTATGTATGGGTGTATGTATGTATGTATGTGTGTGTGTATGTAAGTATGTATGTGTGTGTGTATGTCTGTATGAGTATGTAGTATTATGATGTAATGTATGTGTTGGTATGTATGATGTATGTATGTATGTGTGTATGTATGTATGTATGTGTGTGTGTATGTATGTATTGTCCTCTACAGGTGCTGTAGAGACAGTGTTACTGGGTTAT
>NC_045740.1:17686786-17688763 GCF_008692095.1 Etheostoma spectabile
TGAACCTGACACTGTGGGTCAGAAGTCAGCTGTCCTTTAGAGAGATGGCTTGTATGAATATGTAACTTTAGTTGTTTAGTAACACACCTGCTGCCGTAAAGGTCTTTTCTTTAAGGTTCTGTGTTACCGAGTTAGCGTTACCGGGAGGTCATATGGTCACGATGAAAGTTTTACTCAGACAGAAAATCATTCATTTACAATAAGAGAATAATAAGATGCATTGTGGCATTTCAAGCATGCGGTAACTAAATGTAAATGTGCTGTATTTATACAGCGCTTTTCTAGTCTTAACAACTGCTCAAAGCGCTTTTACATTGTACAGGAAACATTCACCATTCACACACATTCATACACTGTGGCCGGGGCTGCCGTACAAGGTGCCACCTGCTCATCAGATTAACACTCACACACATTCACACTCCGATGCGCAGCACCGGGGGCAACTCGGGGATCAGTGTCTTGCCCAAGGACACTTCGACGTGAGACTGCAGGGCCACCAACCTTCCAATTGGCAGGCAACCGCACTACCACTGAGCCACAGCCGCCCACAACTCAGCCTACTTTGGATGTATCGTGAGCATTAAGAGGTTGTTGTAGCAACCAACGTAGCAACCAACTTAGATCAATATAGAGCATTTCAGGAAACCCAAGGACGCTTTACACAAGTAGCGTTACAGGGGACAAGGGGAAAGAAAATAAGACAACACAAACATGGACTAAAAGGAATAAAATGTCCACGCTGAATATAAGGGGGACGTAATTTAATGTCCGCTACTGATGTACAACCACATTGGGTACTGTAAAGGTATTTCATGAATGAAATACACATATTACATAGCTGAGAGCCAATTTGGGGTTTTGAAACTTTTACAATCCCGTAATTGTGTCCATCTGTTGAAAAGCCCAACAATGTTGCCAGTCGTCTTTCACTTTCCCTTTTAGCTTTCAGTTGTTCTTCATTTCCTTCCCTTCTTTCCTGTGATGGTCCTGCCCCAGTATCAGCCATACCTACAGCAGATGACCTCTAAAAGAACATCAAAATACAATTAGGCATGTACAAAGAAATCTCCTGCTGGAAACACTAACACAGGCGGTGTTTCAAAGAATTCGGTGACCCATCAGAATGTGTTACTGTACCACGTCTACCTGCTGTAAATCACTCTGTGACTTTGCCAAATTTCACCCGGGCAGAAGCCTTAATAAAAACTGTATAAAAATTGCGACCTATTCACTGTTAGTCTCTCTTTTGCTGTTAAAGGTCATTTAAGACCATTGCATGGAAAATGACAGCGCTTTAGAAACATTGAAACGTCACATATAGTCACTTTTCAGTTAATTAGCACACAAAAAAAACAGATGAAAATAATTCAACACTAGTTTGACTCATATTCTCTGGATTGCACAAAGAAAAATTGATGATTTAGAAAATAAATAAAAACAGAGATATCTGATTTTTGCAAATGAACCCTTCGTTTTCCTTCATAAGTCGGTGAATCGCTTGAACATTTAACGTTGGCAACCTCGGCTAGTTTCACACAATAGTCTTGTCTCCAAGTCCACTCACTCGCTTCATCTTGGAGCTGTCATCTGAATCTGAGGATTGAGGATTGAGAGGATTTGAGTTTTTCACATGCAACATGTGTATAGAAGGTGGGACCTCAGGGCACTTTCACACCCGTAGGTCTGTGGATTCGGTGCGATTCGGGGGTGAAGTTCCAACATCGTTGCATTTTCCAGTTGGTTCGGTTTGCTTTCACACTCAGAACAGCTTCTGGATCTGAACGTCATCGCCCCTAAACAGTCCTAAAATGCCTGATGTTTGAGCTTTGTAAAGAATTGCGATAAAAGTCGCAATCTCTTTTGTATGTTTGTAGCGATGAAGTTGCGGGAGACAACTCTACTACTACAACAACTATTAGTAGTTTGTAACTACTACAAACTACTATTTTTTGGGACTGTTATTGCCACTCTTCATTC
>NC_045740.1:17688773-17690797 GCF_008692095.1 Etheostoma spectabile
TGGTCGTCAGACACCGCCTACCAAGAGCCTGGGTCTGGGTCTGGGTCTGGGTCCGGGTCTGGGCCTGGGTCTGGGTCTGTCCCAGGTTTCTGCCTAAAAGGAGTTTTTCCTCGCCACTGTTGCACTGTTGCTTGCTCTGGAGGAAACTACTAGAACTGTTGGGTCCTTGTAAATTCTGGAGTGTGGTCTAGACCTGCTCTATCTGTAAAGGGTCTCGAGATAACGCTTGTTGACTTGAATTGAATTGAACTCACCTCGACTCTACCCCTTTTTTTTAGTTTTCCATTATGAAAAAAAGTCCCTGGTACCTGCTAACGGGTTGTTGTTTTTTGAGGTTCCAAGCGAGTTGAGGCGATACCAAAAGGAACCAGCAGTGGGTAAGCGCCATAAGTGGATCTTCAGATACTTTTATTAGTCTAAGATGAGATTTATTTTGTGAATATTTAGTTAACAAATGACTTATGAGTCATATTTCAGTTTACAGGTTGGTGGAGGGATATGATGAGATGCTGAAGCATGTATGTTATGAATCTTGAGTTGTTCTACGCTGGGGGGAAAGCGTCAGTAAAGAAATGGACCATGTTAAAGTGGAAGCTGTCTCCGTGCTCTGACTCTATCCACGCCCCTAAAGTGCTACTATGTAATCACGACGTGTTAATAGTTAACGCAAATATTCACTAGCGTCACATTAGTCAAAATATGAAAATCCTAATGTGGCTTACATGTAAAAGAGAAACAATTCTGGAAGTACAAACACACAGTAGACCAAGCTGAATTTAAAATAACAATGTAGGAATGTACAAGAAAGTAAAAGCATGTGCTAGTATTTTGCATTTGTTCTGTTCAGAGGGGTTTTACAGAAGCAGAAGATAAAACAAGTTCATTTTTGAGAGAAGTTTGATGTTCATGACTCATGACACATTTATGTCCTCGCAACCTTCAGCACAATCATAAAATTTTAAGTGCCGCTCGATACATCACATTACTTTTTATTACACCTTTTTATTTTTTATGTGCTGCGCGTCCTGTTCAGGGACTTTGGCTGCAAATTAGCTCAAAGCTAACTGCGATGCCACTGGATTTATATGACATGAACAGTAAACTAAGCACAGAACACACTGAGGTGCAGAACAACGTGGGCTTCAGTTCAGCTGAAACACATCGAACTGAAAAAAAATTTGGTCACATTTATTACAGATAACTACACAATTGTGCAGCCTGATTTCAAAATTTAGTGAGAGTTCTGAAATATCATAACTTTTGGTGCTACTTGGTTGTTATTCTGTGTAAATGTGGGATATCCTGTACATTTTGGTTCCTGAAATAGATAGTAGGATAAAAGTAACGCTCTTGTCGAAGTGCATGTTTTTTCATGCAAAACATTTAGCTACAATGCATGCGAGGGAGCACTTAATGCACGTACATTTGCAGCTGTGGTTCATAATCATGTCATGGGATGCAGCCTTGTTTTGGTCTGTTTAACAAAGTAACACAAACCATCACCTGTCCACTGAGTTTGCATTTTTATTGAGAAGAGCAATTTAAAAAATTAATATCTTTGGCTTCCAGTTATTTGTAGTCCCACGTTGCACGTTGGCTGGCGACATTTGTGCGTGTGTACAGTACCCTCGAAACACCCACCCTTGGAAAATAGGACTCCCCAGAAAGCCACGGTGTGTTGAGGACAGACTGAAAATCTCTGTTGTGCAGACAAATCAGCTTGAAACTGATGCTGAAAGAAGTCTGGAAGTCAGCGGTGATCCTGTGAACTGGCTGCTCTGCATTCCTGGATGGGAGAAAAACGACCTCTGGATTATTGGCATTTTTTTAAACTAATCCCAATCATTTTGGGCAGCGCTATGTGCAGAACGCAATAAAGGGAAGGAACTTGTTTTGGTGGAACATACACTACCGGTCAAAAGTTTGGGGTCACTTACAAATTTCCATCATAGACAGAATCCCAGCTGAGATCAGTCACATTGTTTTTTTAACTAGGGCAGCAGTTTTTAGATTACATTATGTGC
>NC_045740.1:17690807-17694432 GCF_008692095.1 Etheostoma spectabile
GCAAATAGGTTTGCCAGTGTTTTTCTAGTTACCTTTTTAAAATGATATCAGATTAGTAAACATAATGTGCCTTTGGATGACTGGATGAATGGTTGCTGATAATGGGTAATGTAGATATTGCATTAAAGATCAGCCCCCCCCCACTCAGATCAGCTGCTATTCTGTCTATAATGGAGTGGTATGGAAATTTTTAAGTGACCCCAAACTTTGGACCGGTAGTGTATGTACAAAAGTTGTTCTAGTCGTGCAACAGAAAACTCAGATTGGAGAGATAGTCTAGCTAGCTGTCCGGATTTACCCTGCAGAGATCTGGGGAGCAGTCAATCTCGCCAAAATGCAACCTGGGGTCTTTTTGTGAATGCAACCCAGTCAAACTTTCATTTAAAAGCATATTTAGGATGGAAACGTCACTTTTAAGATATATCGTATTCTCGTTTTTCGGTCAAATGGTCTTTTGATGGGAGACGTATGGGCGCTACTATGCTAGCCTCAAAATCGCTATTTTTAAAACAATAAGGCTCGACACAAAATGAGACTTTGCTCAAAGTATCACCAGGGGCTCCACACATGCACTCAGCATTGGGAACATTGTTTGTGTACACAGAGTTTACTAAAAAGAAAGGATTTGAGCAGCTCACGTTAGCAGTTATTGTTTACGCTTTTCGTCATTTTCCCAAAAATAGGTGATCTGATGCAAATGAATGGACTCCATAGGAGTAAATGTCATTCTTACGAGGCTCCTTTTTCAACTACAAGGTCAAGATTGAGTTTCAACAAAACACAAATCATCCGTGTAATGATGTGGATCTAAGCTTCACGAACTTTCCATCTTTACTCTCCTTCCTCGACTATTTTTCACTGGCGAGATGGACGGCGACTGGAAGAACAACAGCTACAGTGATTTGTTTGAAACCTTTCTTTTTAGTAAACTCTGTGAACAGAAACAATGTTCTCAATGCTGAGTACATGTGTAAAGTCTCATGTTGAGTCGAGCTTTCTTAGTGTTTTAAAAATAGCTATTTTGATGCTAGCATAGTAGCGCCACTAGCGCTCCCATTCAAATCTTAAAAGTGACGCTTCCGCCCTAAATATGCTCTTAATCAAAAGTTTGACTGGGTTACATTCACAAAAAGACCCTGGGTTGCATTTTGGCGAGCGCTTTAACCATAGTCCTCAAAAATCCACCGGAACGCCAACACACAAAGAGAGAGGAAGGTGACGGACATCTTCGTTTCAATCAAAAATAATGATTTGTACGTGAATCTAACATTACTTTTACAGCATCCTCGCTCAATCAGACACAGTCGAGACACGATAATAACTGCTTCCTCCTGGCGTGCTGCAGCAGATGAGAACTGAGAAACGCTGGTGATGAGCTGCTGCCAAGGAGAAAACTGAGACCTGCTGCCGCTGTCTCTGGTTACCATTGGATACCTGTTAGCGAGCAGCGTCTGTTACATCATCTAAACGCCGATTGAATCCTAATTACTGCAGAAAGCTCTCCGGGGCCTCCAGGCCCTACGCTGCTTTGACAAAGAAAAGACAAAGACCTGTTCCACTGATCCTTTTGATTTGAACTTCTCTGGTTTTAATCATCACTCTGACTTCAGTTCAAAGGCCCGGTCACACCAGAATATTTGGTTCTGGATGTTTTGGTGACCTAGTGAAAGTGGTGGATTGCACGAGCGACATGAGAGAGGCGTCAATCTTCTCATCTAAGTCTTCAGGAAAGAGTGATGACGGAAACATTTCTTAAAACGCACAACTTACCGTTTCACAAGTCTTTAATAGAGTAAGAACGTCTCATGCTTTAAGTTACTGTTGACATTTTTAATCTATAATCAAGAAGACCAGGCTTTACACTTTATTATTTGTCATACCACATAATTTACACAAGGCAATTGGTAGTTGAAATGCATCATTTTCCAGCCCACACAAGCTTTACAAGGGTGTAGGGCAGGGGTCAGACATGATCCAGCCTCCCTGGAGCTGTTTGGGGATCCCCAGGAGACAAACCGGCACCTTTTTAGGCTGTTAGTCCGCTCTCTACACTCGCTTGAATCAGCGAGCCTCTGGTTCCCAAGCTATGTCCACTCAGACTGAGCTACTGCCGCTTAAAAAACTAATTAAAACAAATGGAGACTAAGCCTCAACATGTTATTTGCCACTTCAGGTGACTACAATGAGACCGCTGCTATTTAAACCCAGATCCAATATAAAATGAGTTAGCATTGTGGGACAAATAACGCACATTTTCCAGATTAGTTAATTAAAAACATTTCCCCATGATAACTAACAGTCTGGGCGCTGTTGTGTTTCTCTCTCACACAACATATTTGCTGTTGTATAATTTCTAGAAGACAGAGTTGAATCTAATTCAAGTCCTCTCTCATCCTTCAATCAGTGTGAAGGTTAGTCTCTCAGTCTCTGGTTAGGTGGGTTTTTCCCGCGATATATACAAGAAGACTGAAACAGACTGTAAAAAGACCAAAGTCTGTAATAATCTCAAATCTGTCATACATGTACAGACTGGAAATCTTGCTGAGGTCACAATTTGCAAGGCTACTGCTAGCTAACGCTAGGCTAAAGCTAGCTACCGCTAGGCTAATGCTGGTAACGAGCGGGAAAGCGTGGAGATTTTCCATTCTGCCGTACATGCAGACCCTAACCCTGACCCTAAACAAACCCGGCAGTAAATCTCAACTGGATGACTCGCTTCAGAAGGGCTGAAAATCAGCAAGTTTCCCTCTTTAGTGCAAAGCCATAACAACCATAAACCCCACTGGCTCTAGCTGGCTGCTGCTTCCTGATTGGTGCTGGAGGGAGCGCACCCAATGGTTGTTGTCAATGTCGACTTCAAGACTTAAATCTGCCGATGACACCAACCACGTGGGATTTTGTCGGAATGTCAAGATGGGAAAAAGACATATTTGGATTGACGTGATCAAGTTTTGTGACCATCTTACACCAAACGATGGAGACGACGGGTGCGCGATCCAACTCCTGCAAGACTCTCACTTCATTCTGATTTTGGAAATTAGACGTGTGACATTGAAATTGAAAAGTTGTTTGGTGTAATGTTGCAGCTTCCACCCTCTTCCAGCAGCTTTAAATAATTCAATACACTAGTTTCTTAACTATTAATTCTTCTTTTTTAAGATTTTAAGATTTCAATGTTGATTTTATCATTGATTTTAGAATATATTTATTATACCTTTTCTAAAAATTAAACTCTATTTGTCTTGTTCTAACTGTGCTTTGTTTCTTGTATGTATTTTGATTGTTTTTTGTTTAATACAATGTACTGTATATGTGCAGTAAATATATACAGTATATATACTGTATTTGCCTGTGTAAAGCATTTCGAGTTGCCTTGTTTGTGAATTGTGCTTTACAAATAAACTTTGACGTTTGACCTTTAATTTATGCTGTTTATTTAATTGAATGTAATTTATGTTAATCAATAAATATTACTGTTTATTGATCCCCAGTGGGGAAATTACAATTTTGTTTGTTAGTAATCACTACACACACAGGCCTGAAATACACACATGCTCAGGACCTGTTCATGCACAAATGGAGAGATGTCAGAGTGGGGGGGCTGCCAGGTTGGGGGGGGGGGACA
>NC_045740.1:17694442-17694837 GCF_008692095.1 Etheostoma spectabile
CAGTGTCCAGGAGGTAAACTGGGATCTCTCAAGCTAACAGTCCACACTCTGTACTTTGGTCCATACAGGGACTTAAACTAGCAACCCTCTGGGTCCCAACTCAACAAAGTGAGCTACTGCAACCCCCTGTGTCAAAGATAATTACACTCAGAGGAATTAGAATCATAATGTTCACTCCTCTGTATGTTTTACGTCTCTGGCCGTCATACATGAAGCTCCATCACCTCCACTGTGACCTTTGACCCTTTAAAAGATGGAGTGCTGAGTTACAGCGGTCTGACTGAGACAGTCCCCCACAGAGGGGGGGAGACAGCCGTCATCACTGCAGCTCTCAGACAGAGATGAGATAGTTCATTAGCTCTCCTGTGGCCGCGAGGCTAACAGCAGGGGGCGGG
>NC_045740.1:17694847-17695591 GCF_008692095.1 Etheostoma spectabile
GGGGGGGGGGGGGGTACACACATCAGACAGAAAGCAGAAGTTGTGTTGACGCAGGCTGTCAGATGGTATTACGAGCTTCATTAAAACTGCAGAGAGTCTAAACAGGCAGAACACTGTTAGTGTTTTTAAGAGCAATGGTGGAAGAAAAACGTAATACAACACTGTAAAAATACTCCATTAGAAGTACAATATGAAACTTATGTAAAGGTATTATCATCCATACTATTATCAGATAAATGCCAAATGCTTTATCTACCTAAAGTATGAAAAGTAAAAGTGCTCATTGTGCAGTATAATGTTCCCAGTCAGTGTTTTCCTCTTCTATCTGGTGTTTCTGGATTACTAGTCCTACTGCAGTAACAAATACTGTATGTTGCATTTTACTGCTGTAGATGCTTAAGGTTGTGCTCATTTTATCCTTTATATACTGTTGGGTAGTTTAATCTACAGCAATGGATCATATTCTATGATGACATATGTGAAGTCTGTGTATGTTATTTCTGGTGCTACCCCGAACTGGATATGTACTCCGGTAAGAGAGTTGCTGCAACCTTTGGTTTTAGTTCAACAGATTTGTTGACATCCAGATCCAGCCTTGAATACAGTGCTTGTTGCCAGCATTACACGCTTGTATAGGTGTGATTGTGGGTGTGTGGTTTTGTTCTCAATAATGCACACGGCAACACAACAGGAGATTTACACAAGTAATGTGCAACTTTTGGAGCAGCTGTGCTCATGTCCGCA
>NC_045740.1:17695601-17705189 GCF_008692095.1 Etheostoma spectabile
AAAGGAAATGGTGAAACTGCGCATGTGTGTCCACGGAGTGACGTATGCTCATCAGTCCAGCAGGGAGTTTTCTACAACACATGTTTGTAGCATCGCTGTGTTGTGAGAAACTTGTATCGCTACAAACATAGGCACCAATTGAAGTTTTCCTCCGTGGGGTGCTCACGGGTGCGCGGCCCTTTAAAAAAATGAGTCAAAAAATGATTTCATAACCTTAGGAAATCGACAGCGGCCGAAACAAACACACACACACATATTAACTCCATAATAAAGCCATAAAGAGGCTATATTTTAACTCAAGACAGCGCCAGTACAGATATAGATATATAGATATAGATATATCAATACAGATAGAACTGGAGATGAGAAGTTTAACTGACACGTATCCGCGATTAGCTTCGTAGGAAATTAAGAATCGACGGAGCAGGGGGCTGACAGCGACGCAACCAATCACGCGATGACAGACGCTCCACTTAGCACCCACGGCAATGTTTAATTTTAAATGAACGCAGCCTAATGGCAGTCTTGCACACATGGGTGCTCAGCGTTTTCCGTGGGTGCTCGAGCCCCGGAGCACCCACGGCATCGGCGTCTATGTGAATGTCAGAAACAAAAAGCCCGTTTTCAGTTTAGGAGCGATGCATTTTCCAGGTGATCCAAGAGGTTTTTCTTAAAGACTTTTTCAGCTTAAGAAGGAGGAGAATTTTCTCAACCTTCAGTTCATCACAAACATTCAACATCAACTCATCTGATGATACGGGGTTTACACTGGACAGGAAAGTGGAGGAAAATCTGTCACCTAAAAGTAACTTAAGCTGTCAGACAAAAGGTGATTTACCTCTGAGATGTAGTGGCACAGAAGTTAAAAAGTTGCATGACATGGAGAAGTAAAGTCAAGTACCTCAGCACTTAAAAACGTATACTTATACTTTTATTCCACAACTGAAAAATACTTAATCAAGAAAGTATAAACTTAAGTACAGTACTGGAATAAATGTACTTAGTCAAATCCCACCACTGGTGTTAAGTTTGTAAAAATGTATATAATTCTAATTAATGATGAATTTTAAATAAACTTGTTCTCTTAGGGAAATGTTGTATTATCTGTTTCTTTTTTTATCTTTTTTTTTGTATTTAAATAAAAAAAGTAATCAAATAAATTAAACTCACTTCATCTCTTTTTATGTTGGGTGCCAGTATAACGGTGATACTGCTCAAAAGACATTTATGAGCTATTCTTACATCACATCTAGCCATGGTTGTTAAATTGAAATGCCATACTCGCAGATAGAGTGAAAAATGAGCTCACATTGAGTGATAATGTCACAGGAGCAGAAAACGCTCAAATGGTTTTCACATGGTTAAAATTATCTGTGGGAACTTTCCATTTGTGTTAATTCTAGCAGCAGATTTGGACAAACGTGGTAGTGTATTTAACACACCTGCTGTAAAGGTCTTTTCTAACACATGCTGGCTGCTCTGTATTACCCACTCTCTTGCTTACTATACGGAGTTGAAGTGCCCATATTAAGAAAAAGTCAATTTTTTTCCGGGATTTGGGGTGTTATTTTGTGTCTCTGGGTCTTCCACATGCATACAAACTTGGAAAAAATAACTATGCATGTTGTTTTGAGTGAGATCTGGTTTCTGAATGTCCTCTGATCCGGTTTCTGAATGTCCTCTGATCCGGTTTCTGAATGTCCTCTGATCCGGTTTCTGAATGTCTTCTGCCTTTAGTCTCCAGGTGAGCTGTTCAACATCTGCACAGCTTTCTACGTCACTAGCCGAGACGAGGTGGCTAACCTTAGCGTGCTAGCTCGTTCTCAATGGCAAAACACTGCTACAACACCCACTAGTTCACCATAATCTCCAAAAGAACTACTTCCTGTCCCTGTTCTGCAGGGGGTGGAAGTAGGGTTGGGTTGGGAACCGGAGGGTCGCTGGTTCAAGTCCCCAAATGGAAAAAAGTATGGATAGTGGAGGACTGGTAGCTGGAGAGATGCCAGTTCACCTCCTGGGCACTACCAAGGTGCTCTTGAGCAAGGCACCGAACCCCCAACTGCTCAGGGTGCCTTTCCATGGGCAGCCCCCCCCCCCCCCCCCCCCCCCCCCCCACACACACACACACACACACACTCTGACATCGCTCCATTTAGTGCATGTGTAGGTCCTGAGCAAGTGTGTAATTCAAGCCTGTGTGTAATGTGTGTAATAATAGAGTGTGAATTGCAGTTTCCCTGTTGTGGGATTAATAAAGTAGACGTTATTATTATTATTATTATTATTATTATTATTATTACTCCCAACAAAGATAGTATAGAAGTGAGATGTCTCACTCTGTTGCTAAATCCGAGACCCAAACACAGGGTGAAAAGAGGAGCGGCAGCAATGTGCAGTACAACAAAAACATGGTGTTTTTTGAATGAAAATTTATTCTGTTACAACCTCAAAATACAATATATGAACCTGAAAATGAGCATAATATGGGCGCTTTAATATAGTCGTGATGAATGTTTTGCTCAGACAGAACATCATTAATTTCTTCACAAAGAGAACAAGTTATACTGTAGATGCGTCGTTGCACACGGTAACTGAGCCTACTTTGGATGGATCGTGTCACTGTCATGAGCCAAAGTGAGTTTAATGTAGGAGCTAACGTTATAATAATACAACGGACGCTGCTATCGCAGCACATCGGCACACTGAACAACTTAGACTTATATAGCGCCTTTCATGAAACCCAAGGACACTTTAAACAAGTACAGTACAAGTTAGTTTATGAATGAAATAGACACATCCCATCCTGTCAGGGAGGAAGAGGGACAGGTCAGGGTTTTGAATCCTTTACAATCCCGTAATTGTCTCCGTCTGTTGAAAGCCTTTCAGCTTTAAGTGGTTCTTTGTGTAATTTCCTTTGTCTTGTGTGATGGTCCCGCCCCAGTATCAGTCTTAACTACAACAGATAACTCCTTTAATGAAACACAATTAGGCCCGTATAAAGAAAGCTCCTGCTACCTTTTACCCGGCTGGATACTCAAACACAGGCTTTTCAGCCGAAATCTGTGAATCTTCAGCATGTGTAACTGTAGCTCCGTGTACCTGCCATAAATCACTGCTGTGACTTCGCTGGGAAAATTGGACCCAGCAAAAGGCATTAATAAGAACTATCTTAAAATAGCGTTCTTTTCACTGTTAGTCTTGTTTGCTGTTACAGGTAATTTATGATCAGCAGATGGAACAATACACAGTTCCAGGAAACATTTACAAGTTACACACATTAAGTAAAAGTACAGAAATATTAACCAAATGTACTTAAAGCATCAAAAGTAAAATTACTCATAATGCAGATTGACTCTGAGATGTAGTGGAGTATGAGTATAAAGTTGCATAAAATGGAAAAAGTCAAGTAAAGTATATCAAATTGTTACTGACGTACAGTACTATTCTAAAATGTTTCATTCTACCACTGGAAAATACTCAATTAGGTAAAAGTCCTGCATTCAAAATTTACATTTAAGTAAAACTACAATAAGATCGCAGCATCGGGGGCAACTGGGGGTTCAGTGTCTTGCCCGAGGACACTTTGACGTGGAGCTGGGGGGCCAGGGATTGAACCACCAACCTTCAAATTGGGAGGTGACCGCTCTACCCCTGAGCCCCACAGCCGGCCCTAACATCAGTACTTATTAATTAATTATATCAATAACAATTACTTAAAGAAAGGCAACTTAAAAAAGGGGTTCAGCCTTGATTTGAAAGACCTGAGAGTTCCAGTGAGAACTACCCTTTGAGGATTTATTACCCAGTCCACAGCCCCCCTTCTTTGCAGTCTCGTTGGTGCTAATTAGCCGTGTGTTAGCGTGCTTTTGTCCATTGTTTTGGATCCATGGTAAAGTGTAAAGGGTCATTCTCACATGGTCCATTCACTTCCACGTTTACCTCTAAATTTTGGTTTCCAGAACTGCGATCTTCTGTAGAAGTTTGTGGTAGTCATCCACAGAGAAGGGAGGCGTGTTGCTAATTAGCTTTAGCTAAGTACCACATTCCCAGTCACTCTAGGACAGGCTTGTGCTATTGGTAGGCCATGCTCATGTTGTACTGTAGATGCCATACATGCACACACACACACACACACACACACACACACACACACATATAAATATATATGTGTATATATATATGTGTGTGTGTGTATATATCAGCAGGTACGTTTTGAACAAAGAATCATGCAAAAGCATCACTTCAAATCTTTACATCTTAGTTGTGTTTTGAAATAAGTCAAGACAAAATTATGAGGGGGGGGGGGCAGCCCTGGTCTGTTGAACCTTTTTAACCCTCATGTTGTCCTGGGTCAAATTTGACCCGTTTTTAAAAGTTTCTACAACAGAAATTTGGGATTCTTTCATCCAAATTGTCCAAATATTACACGGATGGTTCCCTATAACGCTGAAGGATCAGGTCACTACTTTAGTGAATTTGGGGTGTTTTTGTTTCCCCAAAAAAACACTTTGACACAAAACGAAAAAAAAAATGATATAATTTCACATAAATTAGGTCTCTATCTGAATTCAAAAAAGAAAATAGTGCAAAATTATTATATTGGTGTTAGTGACGTGTACAGTATCTTATGATGACTGATGATAGGGCTACAAAAATGAAGAAAATGTTGGAAAAAAGCATCAAAAAAGTGAGAAAAAACTGTCAAAAAAAATAATTTTCAGTTTTGACCTTTTTACCCCATTATCTTAATGTTTTTGTTGCTTTTTACGTAGATTTTTAATGACGTTTTTTGTATTTTTTTTTTAGATTTTAGATTTTTCTTTTCATCAATTTTGCCGCTTTTCCTAACATTTTTTTCTCCCGTATTTCGGCTTTCTTTATTTCGGATATAAAAAAAACTTTGAAAACGGGTCAAATTTGACCTGAAGAACACATGAGGGTTAAGTGGTTTTGTGCTTCTTAGAGAGACTGAATGACCCCAGTGGCCTCCGTCTTTCTGAAGAACTGTTCCCTCTGTCCTCCTTACTCTGAGGTCTTGGTATTTTCTGAGCGCGGGACGGTCCATGGCTCTATTGATGACAGTTCATCAGCATGCAGGGGGGGCTTCTGCCGTCGCCACGGCGACGAAATGCAGCTTCTGTCCCCTCTCTGATTCACCCAAAACATTCATCCCTCCATCATCTATCCTCACTGAGCTCTGAGCTCAGATAGAATTTGTGTTATTCATATACATCTGGACTAAAGTTACTCATACCATTAATTTAATAAATGCTTTAGTTGATAAATATGTTAACGTTAGAAATAAAGCCAGACCACATTTTAACATTTGGTCCCCAAATTCTAAAGTAATTTTTCAATTCTCCAGATGTATTGGTCCGTCGGTCCGGTCTAACACTTTGGCCCACACTTAAATAACTCAACAGCTATTGCATTAATTTATTTGACATTATGCACAGATATTTAAGGCTCCACGAGGGGAAATCCAACTTTGGTAATCCCATGACTTTTCATCTATCGTCATAAATCATCTTGTAATTTTGGAGCCAGAGTATGCGCAGTAGTGCGATTGTTTTTTTTGTTTCAGTTCATTTTCAATTTTGACCCAGAAGGACAACACGTTCATGGTTGAGGGGAAGTCAACATGAGGGTTAAGTGACATTTTCCAAGATGATCTTTGGGAGGTTGTAGATGTCCCCAAGGAGGTTTTAGCTGTTGTTGATTTTTAAAAAGTCTTGAAAATATTGCAGGTTTCCTTAATAAAGGTTTGAGAGGTCCTTGAAGAGGTATAAGAGTTAGTTTAAAACCCAATTAAGCTGTTTATGAGGATGTATAGGTTATTGAGGAGGTTTCAGAGGAGTTAATGTGCACTCATTTCATTTCTTTTTAATGGGACAACACTGAAAAAAATGGCACGTTGCTACAATGCAAAGTTGTGATTGTACAGCTTGTATAACAGTGTAAATGTTCTGTTCCCTCAAAATAACTCAACACACAGCCACTAATGTCGAAACCGCTGGCGACAGGATTGAGTACACCCCTAATTGAAAATGACCAAATTGGGCCCAATTAGCCATTTTTTCTCCCCGGTGTAGTGTGAGTCGTCAGTGTTACAAGGTCTCAGGTGTGAATGGGGAGCAGGTGTGTTACATTTAGTGTTATCGCTCTCACAGTCTCTCATACTGGTCACTGGGAGTTCAACATGGCAAACAACTCTCTGAGGATCTGAAAAAAAACAATTGATGCTCTACATAAAGATGGTTGAGGCTGTAAGAAGATTGCTAACACCCTGAAACTGAGCTGCAGCACGGCGGCCATGACCATACGGTGGTTTAACAGGACATACAGCGGTTTAACAGGACATACAGCGGTTTAACAGGACATACGGCGGTTTAACAGGACATACGGTGGTTTAACAGGACATACAGCGGTTTAACAGGACATACAGCGGTTTAACAGGACATACAGCGGTTTAACAGGACATACGGCGGTTTAACAGGACATACGGCGGTTTAACAGGACATACAGCGGTTTAACAGGACATACAGCAGTTTAACAGGACATACGGCGGTTTAACAGGACATACGGCGGTTTAACAGGACATACACGGTTTAACCAGACATAGAGGACGGGGCGGTTTTAACATACATACAGCTTTTGACAGGACATACGGCGGTTTAACAGGACATACGGCGGTTTAACAGGACATACAGCGGTTTAACAGGACATACGGCGGTTTAACAGGACACACAGCGGTTTGACAGGACATACAGTGGTTTGACAGGACATACAGCGGTTTGACAGGACATACAGCGGTTTAACAGGACACACAGCGGTTTGACAGGACATACAGCGGTTTGACAGGACATACAGCGGTTTAACAGGACATACAGCGGTTTAACAGGACACACAGCGGTTTGACAGGACATACAGGGTTTACCAGGAACCAGGGCGGAATAGGGTTGACACAGGACCTACAGCGGTTTGACAGACATACAGCGGTTTAACAGGACACAGCGGTGTTTAAGGCCGGACACATAGCAGGTTTTTGACAGGACATACAGCGGTTTAACAGGACACACAGCGGTTTGACAGGACATACAGCGGTTTGACAGGACATACAGCGGTTTAACAGGACATACATTGGTCAGCGGGTCATCATGTCAGTGCTCAGACTATAAGCCACACACTCCTTCAGATTGGTCTACATGGCTGTCGTCCCAGAAGGATGCCTCTTCTAAAGATGAGGCACAAGAAAGCCTGCAAACAGTTTGCTGAAGACAAGCAGACCAAGGACATGGATTTCTGGAACCATGTCCTGTGGTCTGATGGGACCCAGATACCAAGATAGACTTATTCGGATCAGATGGTGTCAAGCGTGTGGCGGCAACCAGGTGTGAAGTTCAAAGACAAGTGTCTCTTGCCTATGGTCAAGCATGTTTATGGGAGTGTCATGGTCCGGGGCTGCATGATTTATTCATTATTCATCATTGTCTATTGTTTGCCTGTATTTCTTGTGTGTTTATCTGTTTGTGTGTTTTTGTTTTTTGCTGTTATTAAAGAAAATGCTGCTGCTGTAATAAGGAAATTTCCCCATTGTGGGATGAATAAAGTATAATCTAATCTAATGAGTGCTGCCGGCACAGGGGACCTTTTTAAAAACCGGAATATTATGTGCGTGTTTGAGGGGACGTATGCAACAAATTTAATGATTGATGCCTGTCAGCCAATAGAAGAGCAACAATTCTATGGTTAGTGAGTTATCATTTCTCAGTGCCTTTTTTATTCTGTAAATTCCTTCATTGGTAGAAAATAAATCCCAAATCAGTGGAAACAGGCAGTAATTCAGCTGATTTGAAAGTTGATTCATCACAGAGATCCTCATCTATACCCTGTATTAATCACCACCTGGAACTATTTACCAACTCTCAAGTGGGTCAAAATTAATGAACAGGAAACTTAATAAATAAAAGGAAAACCTAGCAAATTTACCAAATGTTTTCTGTGAGAATTTAAAATATATGACATCTAAAACTTAAACCTTGTTGACATGATTTTCTCCCGGTGGTTCCTCAGGTCAGCTGGCGGCGGGGACCTGTGAGGTCGTCACTCTGGACCGGGACAGCAGCCAGCCGAGGAGGACCATCGCCCGCCAGACGGCCCGCTGCGCCTGCAGGAAGGGACAGATCGCCGGGACGACCCGAGCCAGACCGGCCTGCGTGGACGGTAAGACGCGCGCGGTCCTCTGCCGGCAACAACAAGTCCTCCGAAATAACAAGGGTGTCTGTCCATTAGGGGTCGACTCACGCTGGGTCTTAAAGGCCCAAAAAGATACCGACTATTAATAGGTATTGAAACCGATAACTGAAATATCGAACCGATGTGCCTTTACAGTGAAAATTAACATCTTTAAGTCAAAATTAACCTGTGTGTGTGTGTGTCTGTGTGTGTGTGTGTGTGTTGTCTTCCCGTCCAAATTGAAAATCAACACTTTTGTTGACGCTTTTTAATCAATGTTTTTACCTTTTTTCTTACGTTTTTGTCCCTTTTTTCAACACTTGTCACTCTTTTTGGCTGTTTTCAACACTACGTAACACTAACTTATTAACTTTAGTTTTACAGTTTTTATGGTCATAAACCGCTTTATAGGAAATTATACCTAATGTTTGAGTTAGAAAAGCAAAATTAGGAATTATTGAGACTAAAATTAAAGGAATGGATGTTGATGGAATATGTCAACTTTTACTCAATACTATTTCAAAAACACTTCAATTTGTCTTCAAATGCTATGAAATTGAATAAGACCCAAAATTAATGAAAGTAAAGATTTGTACTTGGCAAAGAGCGTTGTGTGGAATCAATCATGTTATTTTGGGGAATTAAAATTGAACATTGATATAGGAAACAGGTCAATTTGACCCGAGGACAACATGAGGTTTAAGGTTTTTTAAAGTTATAAACACCAACACTAAAGTATTACAGCAAATATTTAAAGGTGCCCTGCTTCACAAACCGTTTAACCTGCATTATTTGAAATATGTCGTGTTGTGTGTGGTGTGTGGTTGTGTGTGTGTGTGTGTGTGTTGTGGGTGTGTGTGTGTGTGTGTTTATGTGTAGATGAACTGCTACCTCCTCTGTCTGCTCTGCCACTGGAAAGAAAAAGAGGAGAATCAGACCAATCACAACAGCTGTCAGTCTGATGTCATGTTGCCTGAGCTCATTACTATTCATGAGCTCGCCCAGTTGCTCTGGGTAAAGGATGCTGATAGGAGAGGCTAGAGAGGGGGATAGAGGGAGGGCCCCAAGGTGGGCGCCCGCCCAGAGGGCAGGGAAGGGCGGGAAGCGAGAGGGGGCAGCCATAGAGAGAGAGAGGGGGGCGGCGCAGCCCGGGCCCACTCCAAAAGGCTCTCATTGGCTAGCTGTTAGCCAATCAGTGTCAAGCAGCTTAGCTCATTGAATATTTATCAGAACTGGCACAAATGGAGCTGACTCTTCCTGCAGGCTTTCTATACAACACTAGAATGGTTTGAAACAAGGTAACCACGGCTTTTTTCCAAAAAATGCAAGAGTGTATGGCTGCAGCCTGGAGCG
>NC_045740.1:17705199-17705413 GCF_008692095.1 Etheostoma spectabile
TCCGTCCCGTCTCATGCGGTCCCGTCTCATGCCGAAGTGTGTCCAACGGTAAATTAAGAGGGTCAAAAATACGAAATCGCGAATGATTTTCAATATGGAGTCACGGGTAAATTTGTGACCCCATTTGTTACAGTCAATTGAATAACGTTAAAAACTGTTAAAGTAACAATAACAAACATATCGTTTGCTGATTTCTGAATGTTATGGTTGTGTT
>NC_045740.1:17705423-17705529 GCF_008692095.1 Etheostoma spectabile
ATGCAGACTATTGTCTGGAATAAAATAAGCCTGTGTCAACTATCATGCTAATGAATAACATACTTTTAATGCATATATTTTTTTTAACTAAACAGTAACGGCAATC
>NC_045740.1:17705539-17705687 GCF_008692095.1 Etheostoma spectabile
AAATGAATAAAATACTTTAAAAAAATATGTCTGCAAGATTAAATGCAAACTATCATACTGATGAAAAAAACACTTAAAATATATATTTTAATATTGTCTATAAAATAAAAGCAGATTGTAGGCAAACTAAAAAAATCCTTCTGCCATC
>NC_045740.1:17705697-17706185 GCF_008692095.1 Etheostoma spectabile
TACTTTTCAAAATAAAAGCTCGCATCTGGATTAAAATACAATCTCTCCTTTCAAAGTAAAAGCTTGCGTCAATGCTAATGAATGAAATAATTGGTGTTTGTTTTTTTATGTTTAAAAATATATGTCCGTCTCTAAAATAAATGCAGATAGGCAAACAAAAAAAATCCGTCTATAGCTGCAACGTTGATCCACGTTGCAGCTATAGACGGAATTTCTCTCCCGACAGAGGTCAAGCATTTGGTTTTGTTTTTAATTTTTTTTCCCCCTTTCATACAATGCAACACAAAATACAATGGAACCGCTGGTGGAAGTGGAAGAAAAATTCAATCGCATCCTTGCCCAAGACCGTGGCGGCAGAGATACACAGTCAAATGCAGGACGGGTCCCAGAGACCCGAAGGCCGATGCCGCGGTAGTAGAAAACTAGAACCACATTCTGCCCCGGGTCCCAGAGACCCGACAGCATTCTGCCCCGGGTCCCTGAGACCC
>NC_045740.1:17706195-17706461 GCF_008692095.1 Etheostoma spectabile
TGCCCCGGGTCCCTGAGACCCGACAGCATTCTGCCCCGGGTCCCTGAGACCCGACAGCCCAGGCCGCGGTAGTAGAAAAAAACAACGCATTCTTCCCCGGGTCCCAGAGACCCGATAACATTCTGCCCCGGCTCCCTGAGACCCGACAGCATTCTGCCCCGGGTCCCAGAGACCCGACAGCATTCTGCACCGGGTCCCTGAGACCCGAAAGCATTCTGCCCCGGGTCCCAGAGACCCGACAGCATTCTGCCCCGGGTCCCTGAGAC
>NC_045740.1:17706471-17706747 GCF_008692095.1 Etheostoma spectabile
GCTGAGGCCGCGGTAGTAGAGCTATAGCAGTCGAATGCTCTCGCCATGCTGATAAGCAATGTCCCAGTAAAGTGTGAAAACAATATAGAATATAAAATTAAAAAGAACAACACAACCATAACATTCAGAAATGAGCAAACTACATGTATGGCAGAATTGTTACTCTAACAGTTTTTAACGTTTTTCAAATGATTGCAACAAATGGGGTCACGAATTTACCAGTGACTCCATCTGGAAAATCATTTGCGATTTTGTATTTTTGACCCTCTGAATTTG
>NC_045740.1:17706757-17708519 GCF_008692095.1 Etheostoma spectabile
CACCTCCGCATGAGACGGGACCGCATGAGACGGGATGGATAACATGGGACGCTCCAGGCTGCAGCCATAACCGTCTCAAAAAATGTGACAGAGTCCATGGTAGAGCTTCAGACATCACCACAAAGTAATGAAGTAAGTGTTGCAGGGCACCTTTAATACCTTAGACACTTTTAACACAATACCCAGTAACAGAGAGTCAGTGTTGTGTGGGACATTAAGTCAGACTGAGTGGTGAGTGGGACAGACACAGAGCTGTAGCGCAGCCAAAGTAGACCATCTTTTAATGAACTAACGTTATTGGTTATCAGGGAAATAAAAACGCAGATACAGATCAACTGCAAACTGCCCAAAAAACATCCTGTAATTGTCCCAGGGGGCCTAATAATCGGCCTATCCCTGCTGTCCATGTCCTTAAGTATGACACAAAGTGTTTTATGATCTCACGGACAAATCAGCTGGAACTAGAGCTGCAAAGATTAATCCATTACTTGTCAGCTAATGAATAAATCACTATATATATATATATATCAGTTAAAAAAATCTTTGATTCCAGCTTTTTGTGAATATGTTCTACTTTGCTTGCTGCTTTAAATAAGACGCGATAACACATACAAGTAAAATACCAAAAGAAATACCAAAAAACTTAAAAACACAAAATTACAGAGGCAAAAAAAGACAAAAACAGCCAGTTTGAACAGGGGAATTAGGGAAAGCGTTAAGGGTATTTTAAGAGTTTTTACTGTGTTAAGATGTCGCCAGTGGGCCGAATCTTCTGAGGATGAAGGTCCGTTCAGTTTGAGGCTAAACTTTCAGTTCATGAAGAAAACAAGCTTCCCTCTCAATCCTCCACATGTCCTCATCCGGACCGCGAGGTTCAGAAAGTCAAAGCCCAGATAGAAACAGCCCAGAATCGCATGGCATTTCATCACCAGATGTCTCCTCCTCCTCCTCCTCTCTTTCTCTTTCGGCCATCTGGAGAGGGGGACAACAGCAGGCGGGACTGGTTCTGCTCTACAGGGAGTTTCCAGGCTCTCCTGGTGATTTTTAGAGGCGGAGAACAGTTGTTTAGTCAAAGAACCGCTGCAGTCTCTCCTGCTGCCTTCTCCCTTTCAAACCTTCAGTTGAATACAACTTCAGACCATTTCTCCTCCACAGTTGTCCTCAGAATATTGTTTTTCCTCACATCAGCATTTCCTTCAGGACTATTACAATTAGGACAAAATGATTCTACAAAGATTGTTTTCACCTGATCAGCGGAAAAAACTAAACGCACCCTCGAGGGCTGTTTGTTACCTCCAGCGGTGCGTAAGATTGCAAGCTAAGTACATTCAGTTATTGGCGTTTGTATACTTGTGGGGACCATGTTTCTGCCCTTAGTTACAGGGACTCCACTCGACTGCTGCTCATTACTCAGCTAACGCACGCCGTGCACAGTCCAGACATTTTCAAACTGTCTTGTTTTCGATTGACTCAAAGATGATTTCCTAAAACGTCCTAACTGTTTGAAGAGAAACACTTTAAATTTCATATCATTTAATTTCTTATCTTTTCCTGATGGATCTGCTGGAGACCTTCCTCAAAATACGAAATATACGTATGTTCAAGCAGCAATTACGACCTATATTTATTGTGTGTGTGTGTGTGTGTGTGTGTGTGTGTGTGTCTATCTATCAAATGAAATGTCGTTGATATAGACTAGAGCAGGGGTGTCAAACTCATTTTAGTTCAGGAGCCTAATTTGATGCCAAGTGGGCCGGACCAT
>NC_045740.1:17708529-17708668 GCF_008692095.1 Etheostoma spectabile
GCACAGCTCATCATAGCTATAAAAAACAATAAAGTCATGTGTTTCCCTTTGTTTTAGTGGAAAGAAGTAAATGTTAATGCTATTTCGTTAGCAATTATGTAGCCGGCTTTTACCGCTGCTTCACTGACCTCTCGGCTCC
>NC_045740.1:17708678-17708915 GCF_008692095.1 Etheostoma spectabile
GGACTTCTGTTCCTTCAGACCCACCAGCAATTCATTTTAGCTTCTCTTGTCTCAGTTGTCCTTGCAGGCTGTTGTATTTTTCACCATGCCAAGTCTCATAGTGGCGCCGAATAATATATTCCTTAAACACCGACAGGTGTTGCATACACACCAAGGACACAGGTTTCCCATTCACCTCTGTGAATAAATAGGAAGCAGTCCATTTTTCTTGGAAAACTCTACACTCAGTATCCACTT
>NC_045740.1:17708925-17709759 GCF_008692095.1 Etheostoma spectabile
TGACAAAGACATTTTGGCTAATGAGGGTGTAAAGGCGAGTAGAAAAGTGAGTAGATGTGTCGTAGTAATCACTGAACATTAGCTGTCTATCTCAGCATTGTTTTTTCTTCTTCTTTCAGCTGCCCCATGTTTAAAATAGTGTGATAATTTAGGAATTGTAGTTATTTTAAAAATTCTAGCTCATTGCAATTTTTCACGTTCAGATTTATTTTGCAGCCAGATTAAACCCCTTGGCGGGCCGTACGTTTGACACCCCTGGACTAGAGGGTAGAACCAAACAACCAACATGGTTGTTTGGTTTGGAGGACTATGGATCTGCTGAGACTGTTTTTGTCTGCAGCTGCTCCACACTGCTGATACCCGTGGCGTTGCAGGCCGTGTTTTAGCCGAGCAGGTTAAAGATGATCAGAGAGAGAGGTTTCCACGTGCTCGGCTGCTCTGGAAGGACATTTTCAGCGCCAGACTCGAGGCTGCTGATTGCTGCAACTTGTTTTCTGAGCTCAGAGTCTCATCAGCAGCTTCTTGTTTTATCCTCTCTGGATTTCTCTCTAAAAAAAAAACTAATTTAGGAGGTGTTGACTGATCAAGTCAAATGAAACTCTTTGCTTTGTCTTTCCACAGCGGAAAGGGAAAAAACTAAGGCTGCACGATATGAGGGAAGTATCTAATTGTGATTATTATGACTGATGTTGTCATATGATTCACGATATTGGAGGGAATTATAATAATGGATGATTTGAACTGGGGGATATATGGGGGCAAATTACAGTTTACTGCACTACACACAGGCCTGAAATACACACACATGCTCAGGTCCTATACATGCACTAATGG
>NC_045740.1:17709774-17712542 GCF_008692095.1 Etheostoma spectabile
GGGGGGGGGGCTGCCAGTGCCCTTAGCGGCTGAGGGGGGTTCGATGCCTTGCTCAAGAGCCCCTTGGCAGTGCCCAGGAGGTGATCTGGTATCTCTCCAGCTACCAGTCCACACTCCGTATTTTGGTCTGAACGGGGACTTGAACCGGCGACCCTCCGGTTCCCAACCCAAACAAAGATTAGTTCTTAAGTCTGTAGGCTATGATGTGTAAGCCGCGTCATCTCTGCAGCACCACAATAATTATAGAATAATTGTAATTCAGAATTTGGGTTGCGCGTGTTCACATATTTTGACTTAACAACAAATATTGATAACAATTGCAATTAATTGTGCATTCCCTGAAGAAACATTCACATTTGCATTCGTACGTTTTCTTTAAAGCTTTAGTTTGTAACTTTTTGATATTAATGAACTTGAACAATGTTACATAGAAGCCATTGCCAAATAAGTGGGTGATCACGGAAGGCTTGTATCATGTAGACGTGGCGACAGTGTTGTTGTCATTACGCACTGTAGCTTTAATCAGTTAATTCTTTAAAGAACGAATAACACTAATAAACCCTGTGAGGAAGAAAGACGCAACAGCACGTCCAAACGATGTTTCACAAAACTACTCAAAAAGCAATACTACAAAATTTTATTTCAGACACATATCTACTATTTTTTATATTTATTACACTTCCTTGTGAACCTAAAGACTTTGGCAAACACCTTTCAAGCACCAAAACACATCATAAGCTAAGGTTTTGCTATCAAAAGAGAGTTGAAGACTTTCAAATCAACATTGCAGCTTTAGCACCAACCTTTCTCTTTACACATTGCTCTTGGACAGATTTGGGTCTCCCCATACGGAAAGCTGAGTTTATTTTGAACATTTTGATATGAAAATCATAGATCATTTTTTTAATGCAAATACCCTAAAAAGGTGAATTGAAGAAGAGATGTGAAAATGCCCTAAGACCTCAGATGGTTAAAGTACTGCACAGAGAAAAGCAGATTGGTTTCATTGTTGGCTCTCTGCTCCTCACCAATCATTGTTACAGAAAGAGTTATAGTATATTTCAGTGCAAAATTCAGCCTTCACCCGAGTCTCTTTGACCTTTTACTGAGCTGCGTGTTGGTATTTATGTCGGTTTGTGTTTTTCTTTTGTAATCTCTGGTAACATTAACTCTAAAGTCTCTTCAGTGTTTGCAGGAGAAAACTGGTCTAGTTTCATGAATCGCGTTTCAGGAATATTGGGCCAGTAGTTTCTCCGTAATCCAGACAAACCGAGCCGAAAACAGTCATTCATTCATTCATTCATTCATTCATATTTATTATACAGGAAAGTTATAAAAAGTAACATTACATTATAATATAAAAAACGGGCCTGACTCGGTTTAAAAACTGGTTTTCAGCAGGTTCCTGTTCTGTAGAAACATAAAAACCTGGTTACAGCACGTCAGGACAGACATTTATACAAGACATCGATATGAAAAGATAAATTTAGACAACTACAACAACAATACAGTTACATAAGGACAAAGACTAATACAAGACAACAGCTGGGCGAGACAGATACGGACAGTGCAAACAAGGCGTGGATAATAACGAACCCTTCTTGGCGGAAGTATAAAAACCCAATAGACAAACCAGCTCTTTAGATATTTTGAGGGTGTGCTCTTTGGATATTGTCAAAGTGTGTGAGTTCAGAAAGTCAGAGCTGAGCAGCAGCAGCTCTGTTTGGCTCTCACTGACCTTTCAGCTGCATGTTGGTATTTATGTCGGATTGTATCCGAGACGGCTGCTCAGTCTCACATTGCTTTTTGTTGTGGTTCTGCTGCTGAAATCCAGCCGGACGAGACTGCAGTCAGCGCTCGTCCGTCCTCTCGCATCTCGGAGACCTCGGCTGACTCCAACACGGCTAGTCTGAGCCCTGGGTCTTTGTATAGAGGGATAATCACAGCATGGATCACCGGAGGTCACACTGAGAGGAATCCAACATGTTTACAGATACAGAAACGTCCCCATGGCAAACGTCCTGTTGACTCGGATATAGAAAATCTCAGAGTTTGATTAATAAAGACTCTGAAGCTGCTGCTGTTTCCCTGAGTGCTCCGGTGCCGGCGGAAATTACGCCGGATGTCTGTTACCTTCCTCTTAATTTGTGTTGTAATTTTAAACTCTGGTGGATTTCTGTGGACTGTGGTTACCTGGTCCTCAGATCTCTGCAGGGTAAATCCAGACAGCTAGCTAGACTATCTGTCCAATCTGAGGACTATGTTACCTGGTCCTCAGATCTCTGCAGGGTAAATCCAGACAGCTAGCTAGCTATCTGTCCAATCTGAGGACTATGGTTACCTGGTCCTCAGATCTCTGCAGGGTAAATCCAGACAGCTAGCTAGACTATCTGTCCAATCTGAGGACTATGGTTACCTGGTCCTCAGCTCTGCAGGTGAAATCCAGACAGCTAGCTAGACCATCGTCCAATCTGGGACTAGGGTACCTGGTCCTCAGATCTCTGCAGGGTAAATCCAGACAGCTAGCTAGACCATCTGTCCAATCTGAGTTCTCTGTTGCACAACTAAAAAACCCTTGATCGCACGTTCCACCAAAACAATTTCCTTCACCGAGGCTACTTTTTAGATTAGATTAGATTAGATTTGATTAGATTAGATTTGATTAGATTAGACTTTATTCATCCCACAACGGGGAAATTTTGTAATTACAGCAGCAGCATTTTTTTCAATAACAGCAAAAAACAAAAACACCCAAACAAGTAAACACA
>NC_045740.1:17712552-17714382 GCF_008692095.1 Etheostoma spectabile
AGGCCAACAATAGACAATGATTATATGGTAGACTGAGTAAGCAAAATGGCGTCAAATAAACGTATTTTAAAGTGCGGTTGCCATGATACAAGAAACATTACTGCGGTGTAAGTGACGTTAAAATTAAATTGAATGTGTAATTAGAGTAATGAAGCAAGAGTCGGTAGCATAATATAAATTATATTAACCTGTGACCATAAATATTGAAAAGTAAGTTCTTGTAAGAAAATAATAGAAATACCGATATTAAAGATAAACAGAGAGTGTGTGGTGTAGATGGAAAAACAGGAACAGAAAGTACAACATTATCAGGTAGTGCAGGTGTTTTCAGCCGCAGTGTTGCTCCGTGCGATTTGGGATTGTTTTAAAGAAATGTCAATACACCAGAGCACATTTTTCTCCCATCTGCTGGACTAGCCACACCCCCTTCGGCAGCGCTGTGGAGGTCGGTCTCACAGAGCGAGACAACCTGCATGACTCATTCAGAAGACGAATCTAAATCCTGCAAAAAGGACCACAGATGTTTTCTAATCCATTCCTATGAGCAGTAAAATGAAAAGAAGTCACAATCGTACCTGCTGTTGAGTTTTAGATAATGTTGCAGATAGACAGCGGTAAATCAAAAAGGCCACACGGCTCTGAGTGTGTGTCCAACAAACAAACAAGACATGAGACCTTTACGTTTCTAATCAGGTGGGGACAGACTGAAAAGGGTCGAGAGAGGCCGTGGTGTGTTCAGGGACTCTGAGGCATTTAGGGGGATCCCTGCTCGGACTTCAGAGAGGAAAAGAAAATAATGGTTAAAGGAAATAAAATAACGTGAAGGAAATAAATGTTACAGAAGCAGATTAATCACCCAAAAACTGTTTTATGAAGTCATAGTTATACGTCAGAATTAAAAGACGAATGACATCTGTATGAAAACTCGTTCCTGCCACGGCACCTGTGTCACATAAATAGGCCTACGTGAGCTTTTATTTTGTAGTAGTAAAATCTTTATCTTGTAATTATGGGGAAAACTGTTTAGGAAGAATGTGAACATGATCTCATAACGACTTTATGAGATCTTTAGTACGTCGATTGTAAAGTCTGTACTTTATAAGGAAGAGAAAACATCTTTTATTTCCTCTTTTGAAGGAAGTGCACTTCTGCAGAAACTAAAGCACACAGGCCCGAAATGAAAGGAAATGTAAAGATGGAGAAAAATGAGACAAGTAAAAGACGAAAACATCAAAGTGAAAGTAAAAAAAAAATGGATTAAAAAGAAGGGAATGAAAAAAGACAAGGGGAGGAAGCAAAAGAGATAAGAAAAGAACAAATGAGGGTTTTTCTCATCTGTCTGTTTTTCAAAGAGCATGACTGGTTTCTGTTCTCACTTCCTGTTCCGACTGTAGCACCGTTTGTTTTTTGTTTTCTCCCATCTGTTTGTCCTTCGCCTCGTTTCCTTTTCGCTTGTTCCTCTCGTCCTCGGGGGACGAGGCAGCGTCCCTCCTTCTGGACGACGCCTCTTGATGAATGAAGCGATTACAAAATGGCCGCCTCTCTTTTTTTTTGGATAAATGAACAGTGCTGAGGTGTTCAGGTGTTCGCTGATACCGGAGATTAATCCACCGCGTCTCCATTACACGCCGTTACCGGGACGTTTCTCACTGGTTTCTATAATTTACACCTTGTTAAGATTTTTCATGAATCCTTACAAACAGAATACACTTAATTATAATTAATTTATCCCATTTTAGTTCCAATAAAATCACATACACAGTACCGTTTTTCAATGTTTTGGAATCAGTTGTTTCTCTTCTTACCCTCAATAACTACAACAGAGATTAA
>NC_045740.1:17714392-17715573 GCF_008692095.1 Etheostoma spectabile
AAATCAGAACCCACATGTTTTATATACAAATAGTTTTGAAAAATGAAATGATTGAAACTTCCATTCAGTCAGTGTGCCCACAGCGTTGCATGATGGGAGAATACTGTTGAATCTTGGATGTTGTAGTAGTTTTCCAGTCCAGAAAAGCATCAGTGCATCATAACTACAGCCTAACAGTTTGATGTGTAAATATTAAGTTTTTGTGTGTTTCTTTGCGTCTTCCTCACTCTACTTAGTCTCTATCCACAAAGTTCCACTTCTCCGGTGCCGCCGGAGAAGTGGAACGGACTATCCGTCACTTTGCCGAGGCGCCGCCATTGCGTCCGGGCCTCCCCGCCTCCCGAGGCCATTTTGATTGGTTTAACCCTTGTGTTGTCTTACTGTCAACCATGAAAAAAGGTTGTCACTTTTTCTGACATTTTTGTCACTTTACAACGTTGTGGGTGCTTTTTTTGAATTTTTTTCCAAAGTTATTTGATATTTCTAATGTTGACATTTTCAGCTTATTTCAAACGCCCATTTTTTGTGATGGAAAAAAGTAAAAAACGGTCAAAGTTGACCCGAGGACAACATGAGGGTTAAAGAAATGCTAATAAACCAGAATGCTCTGTGGACTAGCCAGACTACGGTCTACTCAGAGGTCCAAACGTCCGTATTTTACTCGTTTGTGGTAAGTTTCCAGTTTCTTTCACCAATGGCTGTTGTTGTTTTTCTTTTCTTATTCAACGGCTGTCGCTCCGAGGGATCTTTGTCTCTGTCCACCTTTTTTTCTATACAGTTTTTTGTTTTTTCTCCATGTACAAAACTCACAAAACTTACATTCTTAAAGAAGACTGAAGCACTTGCTCTTACTACCGGGTAAAAAGCATCAGCTAAATACATGTATTGTGAAGCATCACAGACCATTCAAACTGTAGTAGTAGTAGTAGTAGTAGTAGTAGTAGTCCTCTCAGACATCTAACTTGACACAATCAAGCTTCTGTAGCAGGCCTGGAGTGTATCTGACAAAGCTGCTGCTGAGGTAATGGAGGCGTTATGGAGGGAAGAAGACCGCTGTCGGCCTCCATCCTCGTCCTCAGCAGGAAATCAGAGGAGATGTTATTACCCGGACTCAAACGGGGCGCTGCTGTTTCCTGTCCCTCTGCTCTCCGACACCTTTCCTTCGTGTCTCGGGGGGGGGG
>NC_045740.1:17715583-17716725 GCF_008692095.1 Etheostoma spectabile
GAATCTGAGCTCAGTGCTCCGCCGCTGAGTCGGGGCGCGTCAACACTGAGCAGGAGAAACACTGACGGGCTTATCAACAGCTGTTGAGTTGACATCCGCAGGTGTCCAATCAGCATTTATCAGCCCTGCTCTGATTTTTAATTGCGATTAACGATTTAGTTGTCTTCTTCTGTCAGTTTCCTGCCACACAGCGGGGCGGTTGTGTTCGGCTCTTCGACCCCCAACTCAAATCCACCTTGTTCATTTTTTAACGGCTGCTCGTTGTCTCGGGTGGTCCAGATCTACAAGTGGACAGCGCTAGGCAACTACAAGTGTAAACGACCACCAAGATGCATTGTGATCTGATACACAGGCAGACACATAATTCAATTTTTTTAGTTTCCTCTGTGGGTGCTCACGCTCCCAAAAAAAAAGTATTCAAAAAATGTTTGCATTTCAGAACCTTAGAACCTTAGGTGGGTGCTTATTTTTTTAATGTTTTTTTCTATATTTCTTATGTTGACATTTTCAGCTTATTTCGACGGCCCCTTTTTTTGACAATTTTTTTTGTTTTTAATATAAACGGGTCAATTTGACCCAAAGACAACATGAGGGTTAAATGAAAGTTTGACTCGGGGTACATTCCCAAAAAGACTCTAGGTTGCATTTTGGCTAGAGTTACTTTTGAACACAACCTTTGTGTTATTTGTCATTTCAAATCTTAGAAACCTAATTTCTAAAAAAAAACCTTCCTTCCTTTACACAAACGGAGCACTTGGAGTCTTCCCTCGCCCCGGAGGCTCCGTCTCCCTCCTCCGTGACAGAGGTGTGAGCAATGTGAGGATTTAATGAAGTGCCGTGGCTGAGAGGAGCCGCTGCTGTTCAATAGGAAATTGGTTTGATAATTGGGGGCTAACGGGCTATCACAATCCCAGCGCTGCTCCGCTGCTCCACAGGGAGAACTGATTACCTGGTTATGTCTCACAGGTCTGTGCAGACCAGACGTGTTCTCCATTGTTCCCCGGGCTCACCGGGTGTGATTTAGCGTCGGGAATGACAGCGAGGCGCGAACGGCGTGAATGATCGGGTCAGGAAAGAGTCGCCCGAACGGCAGGAAATCCCTCCGAGTGGAGAACGTCTCGGGTTACGTACGTAACCCTTGT
>NC_045740.1:17716735-17716806 GCF_008692095.1 Etheostoma spectabile
CCGAGATAGGGGAACGAGACACTGCGTCGGTTCACCGTCCCTCGCCCCGCCTGGAGTGCCTTGCTTCATAG
>NC_045740.1:17716816-17718733 GCF_008692095.1 Etheostoma spectabile
TGAGCTATGTGCCGGCGTGCTTATATGCTCCTACGGTTATGCCGTCACATGCTACCGTTCTCACTGGGACCAATAGGATTGGAGTAGCTTGGATTCGCGTTCAGCCCTGTCATGCCTAAAGGCGTTCCCTTAGTGTCGTAACCGACGCAGTTCGAGTTCCCCTCTAAGGGGAACTAATTTATAAATGAAAGAGGCGAGACACGAGATCAACTGAATTTGTGTGTGCGTGCGCAGCTTTTCCACAAAGGATGCCTGCTAGGGTTACTTTGGGTAAAAAGGAAAACACAATTATATATAATTGTTTTATTTACACTATGCTACATCCATCATGTCATGTTATGAAAACTTTTGAAAGTAGAACAAAATTAAATAAACATTAAAAACCATCTACAGTATATTAACTGCACCTGTTTATTTTTTAAACTGTTTATATTTTGTCTGCACTTGTCTGGTTGTATTGTGACTCCACTGTAATTGTGTTGTACGGCACATTGTGTTGCCCTGTGTATAAAACATGAACATAGTTAAATAAGTTAAAATCTCCTGTAAAAGTCAACAGATAAAATAAACAACAAATAAAAATATGACAGATAAAACTGTCATAATTAGGGGTGGTGGCAGTAACTCGGTAGGCGTAGGGTCGCTGGTACAAGTCCCCATTTGGACCAAGTAGGGAGTGTGGATTGGTAGCTGGACATATGGTCACTGGGCACTCTTGAGCAAGGCACTGAACCCCCCTCAGCCGCTCAGGGTGCTGGTCCAGCACTGGCAGCCCCCCCACTATGACATCTCTCCATTAGTGTATAGGACCTGAGCAGGTGTGTTATTTCAGGCCTGTGTGCAGTGTGTTTTGACAACAGAGTGTATGTTTAAACACTTTAAATATAAGTAACTGCAGTCTGTAAAGTACCTGGAACCTGTTTTCTTTCTAATGGCCAGCAGGGGGCGACTCCATGGTTGCTTTGAGTGGCACTGTGTTATGATGCGTTGCTGTGCGTGGTGTTTTGTCACGTCAGGCTGTGTTACATTGCGTTGCATCGTGGTACCTTTTAGTTACCACGCGTTATGGCATGCATTGTTACATTCATTACTGTTGAGTTATTAAAGTTATAAAGAATGTTGTAAAAATGTATGTATCATAAAGCCAGGTTTGAGACATATGCATATGTCTGTGAAGAGGTCAAGATGGCCATTTGTTCCTCACCTCCCCCCTCTATTTCTTTGACTGTAAAGAGTTGATCAGGTTAAGTCTGGCATTTAACATATGGAAAGGAGCTTCCTGCTACAACACCAGGAGGGGGCCTGCTGTCTCCTGTCCCCTGGGGTCTTAGTCTGGGCTAAGACAATACAATGTTGATTACGTTAGAATTTCACATTTACATGACAGACCCTTTTGTTCTTTAACCAAAACGACCCCCAAAGGGTCAGAGTTTAGCGGCATGTTTTTTCCTCATTGGACAGCAAAGACGCGCCGCATGTTGCCACGCCAACGACGGCCCAACAAGAATGGATTTGAAAGCACCAGGTGAAAAGGAACCGCCCCCTGGTGGTGGTGTGTGTGATTTAGGAATTTTCAGGACTGCTTTCATGTGACTCCATCATGGGGGAAGCATGGATCCAGTCCGCTGGCAGCTGCAGTGTTATGATGTCGTTTGTGTCTGATTGTCTTTGTCTTATCATCTTCATCCTTCTGTTACATTAAACCTCTTCTTAATTCTCAATTAGACCCTCAGCCTCCTTTTCCTTAGAGATTCGATCGAACGCGACGTTAGTTATGAATTTCTAACATTACCTATTACGACTGCATTGTGTCATGCCGTGCTATAAGTTGGGTTGCGTTATGTTGCATTGTGTAAAATACGCAATGACAACAAAATTGTCAGTGTGTCCACACAAAACAAGCCTTCAGTGATCACA
>NC_045740.1:17718743-17721437 GCF_008692095.1 Etheostoma spectabile
CCCCCACCCCTCCTACACACAGCTGTTAGTAGCCAAGGGGGACACACAGGATTAAAAAAGATAGACTCTTCAAAAGAAGTCATTATTTTCAATCGAGCTTCTGCATGGGAATAGCCACACAGCGAGTAGTCTGGAGATTATGGTCTTAATTAGCTTTGTGGCATCTCATTTGGCTTGAATGTAACGGACGGTCATTAATATTAAAAAGTTACGCACTAAAGCTTTAATGACATATTCCTAAAAAAAATACTTGGCATCTCTTCCTGCAGCTTTCATGCTACAACAAGGATTCATGTCAAATGCACGGAAATCTTTTACAAAGGCTTTAATACTTTTCCTTTAGATAACTAATTACTGTTAGAATCGACGAGTTTTAAAATCAATCGCATAGACACCAATTGTATTTATCACTCATTATGTACAGTACACAGTCTGTTCTGTACAATGGTCAAGTAAACAAGCTCTTTATCAGCTATTCTGTTACATAATGTATTCAATGTTATGAATGTTAAAAAAATTATAATGATACTGTTGAGTGCAGTGAGTTTTCATGTCATTATAATTCCAATCATGATATTATTATGAGAAGACCTTTGTATCTTCATTCACCACGAGAATTAGTTTCAGGAAATGCGTCTGATTTATGTTTTGTTTGAAGCGTCCTCCTCCTAGTTTTCCTCTCTAGAATAAGGAACATAATACGTAAAACACTATACTTTACAGTATAGTTTAACATATGACTTACTGATGATGGTGAAAGGAAGAGACATGTTGCATTATGGGAAATGTAGGATCCATTGTTTTGAGAGCTTGGAACAAAGGCTACATTTGTATCGCTGCGTTTTGGTTTTTAAGCGAGAGTTTTGAGCCAATAGTGATCTACGTGCACACAAGTGTGTTTTCAGCTCCAGTAGAAGAATTAATCTTTGTTTTGACTAACACGCCCAAACCACATATCCCATTAACACTACAACGCTCTCGTATCCCGGGCATGCGTGTGGCAGCGTGTCTACTCCGCTGCATTATTAAAACACTTCTGACTAGAGCCCGACCGAATATTTGGTTATTTAAAAATCCGATACGCCTAGATGGATGGATGGATAGATGGATGATAGATGGATAGATGGATGAATGGATGGATGGATGGATGGATGATAGATGGATGATAGATGGATAGATGGATAGATGGATGAATGGATGGATGGATGGATGGATGATAGATGGATGGATGGATGATGGATGGATAGATGGATGGATAGATGATAGATGGATGGATGGATGGATGGATGGATGGATAGATGATAGATAGATGGATGGATGATAGATGGATGGATGGATAGATAGATGATGGAGGATGGATGGTGGATAGATAGATGATGATGGATGTAGATGATAGAGAGATGATGGATGGATGGATGGATGGAACGGATGGATGGAATGGATGGATGGATAGGATGGATGGAGTAGATGGATGGATGGATAGATAGGGATGGAATGGTGGATGGATGATAGATGATGGAGGTGGTGGATGGATGAGATGAGAGGATGGATAGATGATAGAGAGATGAGGAGGATGGATGGATGAACGGGATGGATGGACGGAGGATGGAATAGATGGATGGACAGGTGGACAGATGGATAGATGATAGATGGATGGATAGATGGAAGGACAGATGGATAGATGGATGGATAGATGGATAGATGATAGATGGATGGATGGATGGAAGGACAGATGGATAGATGGATGGATGGATGATAGATGGATGGATGGATGGATGGACAGATGGATAGATGGATGGATAGATGATAGATGGATGGATGGATGGATGGATGGACAGATGGATAGATGGATGGATAGAAGGATTTTTAAAAATCCAGAAACGCGTTACAAAACAGATTTCCCTAACATTAGTAATTTGTAGTTATTCATGAGTTCTCACTAAAATAATGATGATAATTTCTTTTTTCCTATGTTAAATTCCCATAGAGGCAGATTTTTATGAATAAAGACCAGTTATTTCATGGATCAGGATACTATGCATCCTGATAAAGGTCCCTTGGCCTTTTGGAATTAAAATAGTAAATAATAATAATAATAAATAATAATAATGTAAACTTATGAGCACAACTGTACGTGCTGCCTACCGTTTACCCTGGCACGTGCACGTCACGCATCCGAGGAATATTGATCAGATACGTGGTTTGGCCGTGTGTGTGTGTGTGTGTGTGTGTGTTTAAACAGAGATTAGTTATTCTCAGAGGCGGACTTACCATTAGGCAAAGGTCGACAATCGCCTTGGGCCCCAAGCTACCAAGGGCCCCGTAAAACGCCTCATAAACTTATGGTTACGATTTGTTGTCTTACTTTTCACCAATTAATTATATCTCTAAACATTGATACGCTAAAGTGCTATCCGATTGTTTAATTCATGATGAGAAACTCCCCCCAGTCCCCACTGCCTTGGACTATTCCATTTTCCTATTGTAAACAAACGGCTCAGCATGCTGTGAGCCGGAGGCTACAGACGGTCGGAAAATGAAGCGAAGCTACCGAAGTGGTTCTGAAAAAAGGAAGAAGAAGCGGGAAGAAAGCAGAACGTTTTTAGCAAAACTTCCAAAGGTAACAACCTTTTTCACGACGGCCACTGACAACACCAACATCAACGTTACTAAAGAGCAGCAAGAAGCCGGTGC
>NC_045740.1:17721447-17721774 GCF_008692095.1 Etheostoma spectabile
GATGCTAACATGATGAAGAGGAGCTACCCACCGCAGCAACTAGACCCCGTGAGGAGCGGTCCCCCTAATCAAGGTGTCATGATTGAAGATGATCCAGCACTCTGGCCAATCAGCTGCCAGACAGAGAGCGCTGCTCAGTAGGGCCGAGGGGACCACAACAAGTCAGGGACAGAGTTTTTTCCAAGAAATCAAGAGGGGCGCACATTTACAAGCGGTAACTATTACATGCAAATGAAGAATGGAGAAAAGATAAGCAGGTTTTGGCTCCTATGCAATGAAAAAAAAAGGACTGAAAAGGGTGAGAACAAGGGTTGTGGAGGGCCCCAT
>NC_045740.1:17721784-17723935 GCF_008692095.1 Etheostoma spectabile
GCCTTAGGCCTCAAAATGACTAAATCCGCCCCTGGCTATTCTACTAGAGCTAAAAACACTCGTTTGCACGGAGATCGCTTTTGGCTCAAAGCTCTGCTTAAAAAACAAAACATAGCAACGTAAATGTAGCCTAAAATTCAGGATGTCTCCGACCCCACTGAACGTCCTGTGATTCTGTTTAATACAATTGAACTCCTCAAAGCACTCCTCTTCCTCCTCCTCCTCCTCCTCCTCTTCATCGCCCCTACTTTCTCTCTGTGGGCCAATCAGGGAGCCACAAAATGCAAATGTGGTTGTGTGAATGTCCTATTTCTTTATAAATAGCTGAGTGCGGTGAACAGGAGGAGTGAACAGTAAACAGAGTCACTCCCCTGATGTTGGACTGAGTTTTGGGTTTTTTTGCTTTGTGAGTTCACGTCTCTCCATTTGCTTTGTAGATTTAAAGAATAAAGATGAAATATTTTGACCAAAAATCATATTTTTAGGTCACAATCTAAAGAGAATAAAACTATAATAGTCATTCATTTTTGGGAATAAGTCAGGTTTTCAAGAAAAAGTCATGAAATGTAATATAATTAGAATAGTAAGTTTAAGCAAAATTTTATGTTATGTTTTTCTCGTTCTGTAAAAATTACTTCTAAAGTTTTATTATTTTAAAATAATACAAAAGTCAAAACATTGTAATTATAAAAGAAAGAAGTAATATCTAATAGTAAGTTATATTTTTACATGAAAAAGGTGAACATGGAGGTATACTTTTTCAAGAATACTACGAATGTTTACTCAAAATTAAGTGGACTATTGAACACACACACGAATCATAGCAACTTCTAAATATTACAACCTTAAATATTTTTTAATTAATTCTCATTAACTTTTTCTTCCAAAACAGCCACCCGGTAAAAAATCAGTACTCTGCTTCTGACTGGCTAGTAGTCCTTACCTAGGAACTGTCAGGACCACCATACTATGCTCCTGATGCTAGTAGTCTTACTAGGTACGTCAGGCCTCATACTCGCTTTGCTGGCTAGTAGTCCTTACCTAGTAGTCAGGTCCTCATACTCTTGCTTCTGACTGGCTAGTAGTCCTTACCTAGGTACTGTCAGGTCCTCACTCTTTGACTGGCTAGTAGTCCTTACTAGGTACTGTCAGGTCCCATAATCTGCTTTGACTGGTAGTAGTCTTACCTAGGTACTGTCAGGGCCCTCATACTCTGCTTCGACTGGCTAGTAGTCCTTACCTAGGTACTGTCAGGACCCTCATCTCTTCTGACTGGCTAGTAGTCCTCTACTAGGTACTGTCAGGGCCCTCATACTTGCTTCTGACGGCTAGTAGTCCTTACCTAGGTACTGTCAGGGCCCTCAACTCTGCTTCTGACTGGCTAGTAGTCCTTACCTGGTACTGTCAGGGCCTCATACTCTGCTCCTGACTGGCTAGTAGTCCTTACGGTACTATCAGGGCCTCATACTCTGCTCCTGACTGGCTAGTAGTCCTTACCTAGGTACTGTCAGGGCCCTCATACTCTGCTTCTGACTGGTAGTAGTCCTTACCTAGGTACTGTCAGGGCCTCATACCTTGCTTCTGACTGGCTAGTAGTCCTTACTAGGTAATGTCAGGGCCCTCATACTCGCTCTGATGGCTAGTAGTCCTTACCTAGGTACTGTCAGGACCTCATACTCTGCTTCGACTGGTAGTAGTCCTTACCTAGGTACTGTCAGGGCCCTCATACTCTGTTCTGACTGGCTAGTAGTCCTTACTAGGTACTGTCAGGGCCCTCATACTCTGCTTCTGACTGGCTAGTAGTCCTTACCTAGATACTGGTCAGGTCCTCATACTCTTCTGACTGGCTAGTAGTCTTACTAGGTACTGTCAGGCTATAATCTGCTCCTGACTGGCTAGTAGTCCTTACCTAGGTACGTCAGGACCCTCACTCTGCTCCTGACTGGCTAGTAGTCCTTACCTAGGTACTGTCAGGACCCTCATACTCTGCTCCTGACTGGCTAGTAGTCATTACCTAGGTACTGTCAGGGCACGTCCTCATACTCTGCTTCTGACTGGCTAGTAGTCCTTGCCTAGCCACTGAGCATGTGCGACTCCCAACAAAGATGGAACAGAGGGGAGATGTCTCACTCTGGAGCTAAAACAGAGAGC
>NC_045740.1:17723945-17725561 GCF_008692095.1 Etheostoma spectabile
ACACAGGGTGAAAAGAGGAGCTGCAGCAATGTGTAGTACAAAAAACATAACTTTTTTTGAAAATTGAACCATGTAAACCTATTCTGGTAAAAGCTCTGAATACAATTATGAACCTAAAAAAGGGCAGAATCTGAGATCTTTAAAAGAAATCCTAATTTATGGATAATAAAGTGAAAGTTTGACAACACTCAGGAGGAGCTGGGTCACACCGAGTCATTGAGGGATGATATTACATGAAGATGAAACCAGTAAAATCCTCTTTCTCTTTCTCTCCTCCTCTTCCTCCTCAGTTGGTATCGTGTGGACTCGACAGTGGTGCGAGATGTCTCCGTGTTTGGACGACGAAGGCTGCGGTCTTCTGGTCAATCAGTCGGGCTGGACCTGCACGCAACCAGGAGGCCGAGTCAAGACCACCACGGTGAGCACACCCCCCGACTCAACCGGATCCTGTTGGTTTGCACGTAGTCTCGCGTTGCCAGGCCTTCCTCCACAGCGCCGCACAGGAGGGTCTGGCTAGTCCACACTGCATTCTTGGACAGATAGACTAGCTAGATCCAGATGGTCTAGCTAGCTGTCTGCATTCATCACCCTGCAGAGATCTGGGGACCAGGTACCCATAGTCCTCAGAACTCCACCTGAGGTTAGAATTACAACACAAAGAAAGCGGAAGGTAACACGTACGACCGAAAAGAGAGAAATCTGCCGAAATTTACGGCAGCAACTGAGCAACCCCGGTCGATATAGACTAGTTTAGACTTTACATACCGGCCCCTCGTTATTGTTTTAAGACCAGTGGTGGAATGTAACTAAGTACATTTACGCAAATTCAAGGTACCTTTCATGCTTCTCCTCTTTTTTACTTATTTTATTTTATTTTATTAATTTATTTGACAGGGACAGTGTACATTAAGTAACATTGCTGTAAATGCACCAGAATTAGCCAAAAGGCTATTTTTCATCCGTTGTCCCTGGACGGATCTTAAAATTGTCTCCCTAAAAAAACAACAACAATAAGAAAATTACAGTCAACAATACACATATAAAAAGTAGTAAAACAGATAAAAATCTTCAAATCCCGTTGATAAATACAGTGTACAAATGTAATACAGACATTAGGGGAAATAAAAAAATAAAATAAAAAAAAGGTACTACACATAAACACAATAAACAATAAACACTCCGCAACATCTCCGAGGAATATATTGTAGTTTTTAATCCACTATGAGCATTATGCTGCATAATGAGCACTTTTACTTTTCATTCTTTAAGTACATTTTACTGAAATTGACTTTTTATTTAAGGTTTTGAATACTTCCTCCAACAGACAAAATTCAACGTGAACCTTTTTTACTAACTTAACAGAAAGACCAGTTTTAGAAATTAAAAAAAAAAATTACGAAAAGGACAAATATAGAAGAGAATTTAAGATTTCCAGGCAGAGTGAAATTGATGCGAGGTCACATTGAGGAAGGCAGGTGTGCAGATACACACTGTTGGATTTTATTTTTATCATCCACATCGCTCCCACAGACATAGACGTATTATTTCCTCTGTACTGTGACTCTTTATTACAGCAGTGGGTGGACACACACACACACACACACACACACACACAC
>NC_045740.1:17725571-17726058 GCF_008692095.1 Etheostoma spectabile
ACACACACACACACACACACACACACACACAGAGTTTTATAGTTACAGTTTTTTTCGATTGCTAAACAACTGGAGCTACATGTGCAAATCTCTCAAAGCCGGCTCGGTGCATCAAACACTATACACAACCCTCACTGATATAACACACACACACACACACACACACTGTCACTCAGAACACACTGAGAGTAAAATCACTAGCATCTAACACCAATATACAAAATACAAACTTTTACAGTTTGAACAATTTGAGTGACTTCACACTGCTCAAGAGTTTCTTTAACCCTCGTGTTGTCCTCGGGTCAAACTGACCCGTTTCAAACTGTTTTGTATCAGAAATGTGGATTACTTTCATTGAATTTTTTGGGTGTTTTAATTTAATCTTATTTGAATTAATTTTTTTTTAATGGTTTTAAAACAGCATCCGGACTAAACTTTGACATCTACCCATCTGTGATCCACTCAACAACCTCTGATCTTAACTATT
>NC_045740.1:17726068-17726652 GCF_008692095.1 Etheostoma spectabile
CAAAATAATTCATAAATTCTGCCTTTTTATCTAAAAATGTATGTATAATTTGATATACATGAGGTTGGTTGACCATGGATTCCAAGAATAAATGTAAAACCAATTGTTAAACCAGCTCAGGTTTTTTTTAAAAGCGCCAAAAGCTGGAAACAAGTGACAAATAAATCAGAAAAAGCCACAAAAAAACATTGGAAAAGCACACACAAAAAACTGTTCATTTTCAATTTTTCATGGATAATGGGAAGACAACACAAGGGTTAAAGAAAAGCTATAGGTTTTATGTGATATACCAATTTTCACGTAAGGTAAACAAGAAGGAATGAAAATCAGCAGTTTGCTTCAACATAGTATTTTGTCTCTAGTACTTCATGGAATTACTGGGAAAAAAGTAAAGGTAGAAAACAGTAACAAAGACTAGTGTGACTGGTCCTGCCTCTCTCAGCTCATGCTGCCAGTTTTCTTCACATTTGCATATTTTAGTTGTACTAAACATTGCTGCAGCTCCTCTTTTCACCCTGTGTGTTGAGCTCTCTGTTTTATCCCCAGAGTGAGACGTCTCACTTCTATACTATCTTTGTTGGGAG
>NC_045740.1:17726662-17729118 GCF_008692095.1 Etheostoma spectabile
TCAGTAGCTCGGTAAGATCCCATCAGCTGTTGAACATTTACGTCACATTGGATGTCTGCATCACCTCTAAATACTAATGAATATGGTGTTTTCCGATGCTTTCACCTCCGTTACTTTCTGAAAAACAACGCTATTTCACTATAGTAAAGGTTTATTATAGTATAGTATTTATTTATATTTTTTAGTATATATAGTATGTGTTTTTCACATTTAGTTTTTTATAGCTGTGTGTGTAACCTCAGACGTCTGACCCGGACATATTGGTATCTTTGCTCTTTTACCTGTTTCTCTCAAACGGTACAGTCTATAATGTCATTCTTATTTGGTGTTTAAATACAAAACAAAACATAAGTGTTCAATAACTAATCTAAAGCAAGTGTTGTGTTGTGGTTAAGCCATGGCGTAAGCGTGCAGAGATGTGAAAACCGAGTTCAAGCAGTGAAAAAATGAACTAGAGTTTGGTCCGCATGAACTGCCGCTGTGCAGACTGGAGCTAGAGTTTTGCACGTGACTCCAGTTGTGCGTATTGTCGTTTAGCAATCGGAAAAAAAAACTGTAAAACTGTCAAATGTTAATAAAGGGGACTCTTAGAAAATCAGAATAAAACTGGTTCTAGAGTTAGCGCGTTTTACTCCCTCTGTGTGTCTAATTTTTAATCAAGAATCTGATTTTAAGATTGGCTCATGAATAACATAATAACATCTAACGAGGATGCTGCTGGCCCTTTATTAAAGTGTGTGTGTGTGTGTGTGTGTGTGTGTGTGTGTGTGTGTGTGTGTGTACGTTGATTGAATAATTGCTACCCATGAGCACTCTCCTCTTTTCCGTCTGTCGCCACTCTTCCCAGCGGCTGATTAACCGGAGTAGTTCTTCACGGAGCGGGTATCCTCCTCACACCAACCAAACCTCATTCAAGATTTGTTGATTTACAAAAAAAACAACAAAAAACCCCACTCAGCTCATCATCTTCTTCCTCTCTTCCCTGTCTATGTCTGTTTAACCCTTGTGTTGTCTTTGGGGTAAAATTTGACCCGTTTTCCAAGTTTTTTTTCAACCAAAGTGCCCAGAAATAACACGGATGCATGGATGATCTTTGGTAAATTTAATGATTGCTTTCATTCAAATTTGGCCTGTTTTAATCAGTTTCATAGCATTTAAAAAAAATTTTTTTTATGGTTTTAAAAACAGAATCCGGACTATATGTTGTCTGACTGAGGGTATGATGTCATATAAATTAAATGGAAACACAAGTTTGACAAAAATGTTTTAAAAAGTGTCAACAGCGTAGAAAAAAATGCCCAAATTTTGACCCGGAAGGACAACAAGGTCACGGTCGACGGGAAGACAACACAGGGGTTAAAGACCGTTGGTCTTAACGCGGCTGATTATCCGACTGACTGACGTTTCATAGCGGTCTATTGCGTTGGTGTCTATTTGACTAATGTGAACAAAACTCTTTGAAATTGGTCCAGTATTGAGCAGGACATGCTGTGACCGGCAGCCATGGACCGGGCGCCAATGTAAACAATTAGGGAAAATGTACATCGTCAATATCCGTCCACTGAGGAGGAGGGCCGTTTGTTCCCCACTGACGAGCTCAGATTATCATTCAAAGTTAGTGAAAACAGCCCTACTGTGTCTTTTGCTAGTTTAAGACCAGTGCAGTTGGTCTGTCGATGTCTGTTTAAAGACCGTTGGTCTTAATGAGGCTGATTATCCGACTGACTGATGTTTCATAGCGGTCTATTGAAAAGCCGTCAGGGGGACCAGTTCCTGCGTTGTGATGCTGCAGCAGCCTGCACTCTGATCCAAACTCACCTGGAGTGTGTTCCAAATCGCCCACTTCCCTTAGTGCACTAACGGAAGTGCACTTCCCTTAGTGCACTAAGGGAAGTGCACTTCGTACACTACGTACTTACTTGCATAGTGCGTAAAATTTGACTGGAGAGTGTTGTCTCGAATCGCGCACTTCTTGATGTACTTACCGGAAATGACGATCACAACAGCTCATTCCTCCTCCTCCTTCTTCTGTGAAATTGTGAATTGCACCCAGAAAGAGAGCATTCCCGCCACCTATTGTCCCCCGCGAGAAAATACACTTCTGCTTTGTTCATCAAGATGAATGTGATTGTGTTTATTGTTGCCTGTATCTGCCCTCTTTTTTTTTGCGAGAATGAGAGGATTGCGACGCCGCCGTCGTATCATCCCCGCCTGCTTTTAACAGAAAATATACCGGTATGTTGATATTCTTACTTTTGCTCTTAAATAATTTTTTTAAAACACCAAAAACTAGCCGTTATGAGTTATTTCAGAAAAAGTGGAGTACTTAAAATTATGTCCAACGGACGTGTTAACTTAAAGAATAAATGTTTTATTACCATCACTATTATAATACTAATTTCAATTTATTCTACTTGTTACACTGATGTATTTGCTTTGAGCTGCTGTAGTACAGA
>NC_045740.1:17729128-17730620 GCF_008692095.1 Etheostoma spectabile
GTGTGGATTTCACATTTTAGAAGCTGGAACTAGTGGAAACTGTGCTGTGGCAGTTCATCTGCTAGTTTACATGTTGAACTGAGCTTGGAAGTTCATCTTTGAACTAAGGGCGTAATGATACACATATATATACATTGATCTGGATCGATATATCGAGGCAATCCTCAACGATCCAATACCATCGAAGGGAAACTGATATTGATAGGCTACATACCGTCATCTTTAACATGCGCCTTTATTTTGAAATTCCCACTTTATTTGTATTCTTTCGATTATAAATATAGAATAGTATATAGAGTAGTTTGTTTTCATTGAAAATGTCAGAAAGAGCTTACTAATAGTAACATTTTAGTTGCTTTTTGTAAATATATACTGTATAAATGCAACTGATTGTGTTAAATGGGCCTACTGTATGTATGTAAATGTACTGTATTTATGCATTTACTGTATGAATTGAATCAAATAGAAATCGGACAGTGGCAGACTTTCTAATATCAGTAAACATTATATCGTTGTCCAAAGAATAAATATAATATTGTATCGTGGTTTGCACCCCGACTTTGAAATTGGAAACGGCGTTTGACAAAACTGTTTCCACCAAAAGATCCACTTAATGGGTCCCAAATAATTGTTTCTCTGGGTGAAATCAGATTTCTTTAATCCCTAACTTTGTTCGTAGAAACCAGGGCTAAGTTTTCATGATGTTTAAGAAACCAGATCACTGCAGGAAGCCGACTGTAGCTGGTTGTCTGTTTGTCAGAGCTGAGATTTCTCCTCTCAGAGCTGACAGGCGGCGTCCTGCATCAACAACACCGAACCCCCTCCGCTCACTGCTTCCGTCCTGCGTTCTGGTTGGTCGGTTTCAGACGAGTCGGCACCGCTCTCTGAATCACGGAGTCTGTCAAACCTCCTCTCTGTCCTGCCTGAGAAGCTTCTCCTCCAGTGTTAGCCTGTTGTTTTAAAAAGGGAAAGCAGAGCGAGGATCGCTGGATCGTCGCCTCTCGGGCTCCTGAGGAAACACACACACACACACACACACACACACACACACACACACACACACACACACACACACACACACTGCTGCAACACTTCAGGACATCTGTAAAATGGGATGTAAAATTTTCTATTTAAAGCGCTGTGATTTCATGAAAGTGCCGGGGGTGAACTCCGCACTCCGGCTTCAGGCTTTGAAATCACACAAGCAAAAGAGCGCCCGTCACGCCTATTTCAGCATCACTTCCCCGGTTAACCGTTTATTTTAGATTTTTTTTTTAACCCTTGTATGATATTTGGGTCAAATTGACCCATTTCAAATCTTTACAAGAAGAAAAATGGTACAAGTACATTTTTTTCTACCTGAAAATCAACGACCTTTCCTTATTTCCTGTGATAAACATGTATTCCTGACTTCAGAATTCAGAACATTATTCTGGATATGTCCACTTATGTTGTTTCCATAGCGGATTTTTAACATGAATTATAACCTTAT
>NC_045740.1:17730630-17732350 GCF_008692095.1 Etheostoma spectabile
AAAAACGAATCCCACTTCCATTTTTAATTGTGTTCTAGTAGTGACTGATTTGTTGTATTGACATATGTTATCTCAATTGTTTGAAAGTGAGATAAAGACAATATTTGTCAATAGATTATGAAGTACAATTTTATTCCAGAATTGTTTACATGTTGAGCTGAGCTTGGAAGTCCATCTTTGAACTAAGGGTGTAATGATATATGATATATATATATATATATAATGATATATAAGTCACGGGTCAGTTCGACCCGAGGGAAACGAGAGGGTCCCGAAAGTGAAGACAACACATTAATATCTAGTCCTTACTTTTAGAGCCTTGCATGGACAAGCTTCTTCTTACATGTCTGACCTGACACAGCGTCCCACTTTGTCCCGGAGTCTGAGGTCATAAGGTCAGATGTTTGTGGTCCCCCACCACATTGTTCAAAATTTTCAAATTATTCTTTTTCTTTTTTTTTTTTTAAAGCAATTGAATGCGTTTAGTTAGATGAGGCCTTTTATGGCTGTTTGATTTCATGCACCTATGTTTTCTTATGTATACTATTTTATTATTATAATTTATTGTGAAGCACATTGTGATTTGTGTCTGTGAAAAGTGTTAAATAAATTGACTTTATTTACTTTTATGTTGACACAACTTTGTGCTATTTCATTTTTTTTCCATTGGATATTTAAAGCAACACTAACACAGCAAGAACTTTTCTTGCTTTGGGGACAGGTTGGAAGCAGAAGTGTCCATTACATTATGTTACACTACATTATGTTACATTACATTATGTTACATTACATTGTGTTACATTACATTATGTTACAGTTTGAACACTAATTTTTATGTTACATTACATTATGTTCACTTACATTATGTTACATTACATTAGTTGTCTTACAATTAGTTACATTACTATGTTACACATATTACATTATGTTACCTTACATTGTGTTACATTACATTAGTGTTACATTACATTATGTTACATACATTATGTTTCAGTTACCATTAGTTACACATAATTTATGTGACATACTTACTACTTAGTTACATTACATTATGTTTACCATTACATATGTACATCATGATGTTACATTAATTTTATGTTAATTACATTGGTTACATTACATTGTTACATTACATTATCTTTGTTTTACATTACATGTGTTTACATTACATTAGGTTTACATTAACCATTATGTTCCATACATTATGTTACCATTACATTATGTACATTACATTATGTTACACTACATTATTATGTACATTACATTATGTTTACATTACAATTATGTTACATTACATTTGTGTCTGTGTTTGTTATGTTACACTACTATGTTACATTACATTTATGTTACACTACATTATGTTACACTTAACATTGTGGTTACATTACACTTATGTTACATTATGTTACATTACATTATGTTACATTTTATGTTACACTACTACATTTGTGTTACATTACATTATGTTACACTACGTTATGTTATTACATTATGTTACAGTTACATATGTTACATGAACTTATTGTTACATTATGTTACAATACATTATGTTACATACATATGGTTACATTACAATGATGGTACCACATTATGTAAATTCATTATGTACATTATGTTACAATCATTGTGTACATTACATTGTGTTACACTACATTATGTTACATTCATATGTTACACTACATTAGTTCATTACATTAGGTTACACTAATTATGTTTCATT
>NC_045740.1:17733421-17734606 GCF_008692095.1 Etheostoma spectabile
ACATACATTGTGGACAGAAAGATGTTACAAAATTGTGGTACCCTAATTTGTTTACACTACATAGGTTACACTACATTATGTTTACACTACATATGTTACATATGTTACACTACATGATGTTACATTACATTATGTTACATTAACATTATGTTACATCATAGTTACATTACATTATGTTTCATTACATTAGTTACATTACATTAGTTACATTCATTATGTTACATACATTGGTTACATTACATTATGTACTTACATTATGTTACTTACATTAGTTACATTATGTTACATACATTATGTATTACATTATTACATTATGGTAACATTACATTATGTTACATTACATATGTTACACTACATTATGTTACATTCATTATGTTCATACATTATGTTACATTCCATTGTGGTACATTACATTATGGTTACATTACATTATGTTACATACATTTATGTTACACTACATGAGTTCACTAAATTAGGTTACATTACATTGGTACATACATTGTGTTAAATACATTATGCTTACATTACATTATGTACATTACATTACGGTTACATTACATTGTGTTACAACATTATGTTACATTATTATGTTCATACATTATGTACAACTACTTATGTTACATTACATTGTGTACATTAATGTGTTACATACATGATGTTACATTACATATGTTTCATTCATTGTTACATAGGTCATTGTGTTACATTACATTATGTTACACTACATTATGTTACATTACATTATGTTACATTACATTATGTTACATTACATTATGTTTCATTACATTATGTTACACTACATTGTGTTACATTACATTGTGTTACACTACATTATGTTACACTACATTATGTTTCATTACATTATGTTACATTACATTATGTTACCTTACATTATGCAAGTTTGCCAGATTAGGTAGCGGATCTGTAGTGTGAATGAACTGGACAATGTGTTGTAATGGACAATTCTCCTTCCAACCTGTAGGGGAACCAAAGCTGGAAAAGTTATTTAGTTTTAGTGTTGCTTTAAGTTCATGAATAATAGTTTGGGAATGGCTGGCCGAGTCGTACGATATCCAAGGTATTAAAAGGGGGATTTATTTTTTTCCGTAATGACTAACTTTTTCAACGTTGTGGGCCTTTTTTTGGATGTTTTTTCCAAAGTTATTTGATATTTCTAATGTTGAC
>NC_045740.1:17734616-17735121 GCF_008692095.1 Etheostoma spectabile
CTTATTTCGAAGGCCCATTTTTTGTGATTAAAAAAACTGAAAATGGGTCAAATTTGACCTGAGGACAACATGAGCGTTAATTAAGTAACATTAAAGGGCAACGCATTCTCACTGTCACCTTCTGGTGTCATTTCTCAACGGTCCCGTTAGGTTGAGGCACTAAAACTACTTGTTTAGGATAACATCTTAGTTTGGATTTAAATGTTTTTTTTGTATCTTACACACCGGACGTTAGTTTAGTACGTTAAACTCGCAGTGCCGTAGTCTACGTGATGTGCAGATATACGCAGTATATCCACTAAAAAAGTTCCAGGATTTCCATACACCACTTTAAAATGTGCAATGACATGCAACAATATAAATAAAATAATCATATATAAAAAAATATACTTATACTATAGTTTTGATATATTTTGAACTGTTATCTGTTTATTTTTCTTCGCATAGGCTAAATTAAGATATTTCCCCGTTTGTGTTCAATGTACCACTGGTGGTTCGAAATTGG
>NC_045740.1:17735131-17735479 GCF_008692095.1 Etheostoma spectabile
AAAAGGACGTTATTACTTGCATTAAACCGTCATAAACGCGCTCAAGTCATACATCGTTAGAAAGCTTAAAGTCTCATGATTCCATTGAGCCCCCACAAAGCAATAAGGTGACTTACAGCGGTTATAATCATGTTCTGAAGTAAAGAAAGACTCTAATCGAGGCTGTGTCCTACCTGTCTCCCCCTCGTGTCTTTAAATCCCAGCGGGACAGTTCGCCAAAGACTTGTTTTTCCTACCTTGTAGTTTCTGGCCAAGTTTCGACGTTCAGAAATCTAGATCATGCATCATTTCTTGGTTTTGATCGTGTGTATCTTTTTCCGTGTGCGCGCTACATTCTCACTCGGCACA
>NC_045740.1:17735489-17735661 GCF_008692095.1 Etheostoma spectabile
CTGTGGGTTGTGCAGTTTCCAATGAACTTTCTTCTCAGCCAATATCATCAGTATTTCTCATGATACTCCCAAGGTAAGCCAATCAAATCCCACAGTCCCCATTGGGCCCACATGGGAAAAACTGACAGCGTATCCCACCAGTCAGAGAAAGAGGTAATAAAACTGGCATTCC
>NC_045740.1:17735671-17735772 GCF_008692095.1 Etheostoma spectabile
ATAGGAAGACGAGTTGAATGATATCAAACATGGCCAAAAAAACTATCCCTGGGATGGTCTCCTGCCCTTTCATTGCAAAAATATTGCCTTTTTATGGCATT
>NC_045740.1:17735782-17738111 GCF_008692095.1 Etheostoma spectabile
ATCAAATTATGATTACTTATTCCTATGAATCTATGTATGTACTTCTTTTAGGTATATGTGTGAATGATGTGTATGTGTTTTTGTATTTCAGAAGTTATGTATTTAGCACTTTTTGGGCTTTTTTAGAATAAGAATTGACAAACGCACAGACATATCTTTAAAATACATTCATATAAAATCCATTTTATAAGTAATTTTCTTCTGGATTTTTTCTCTTCTAAGTTGAGACATATGGCTAGGGTACTATTTTAGTATATAGCACCTGTAATATGCTTACAGTAGTGCTCTTTATTAATTTTTCAGATGATTTACTTGGACGGAAATAGAAATTCTGTGTTCTAACCTTTATGCAAGTTTGCCATATTAGGTAGCCGGATCTGTAGTTTGACATGAACTGTACAATGTGTTTAACGGACAATTCTCCTTCCAACCTGTAGGGAACCAAAGCTGGAAAGTTATTAGTTTAGTGTGGCGTTAAGTTCCTGACTAATAGTTTGGGAATGGCTGGGCCGGTCGTACGATATCCAAGGTATTAAAGGGGAGTTTTTTTTTCCGTAATGACTACTTTTTCACCGTGTGGGCCTTTTTTTGGATTTTTTTCCAAAGTTATGTGATATTCTAATGTTGACAGTCTCATCGCTTCTTTCGAAGGCCCATTTTTTGTGATTAAAAACCTGAAAATGGTCAAATTTGACCTGAGGACACAGAGCGTTAGTTAAGTAACGTAAAGGGCACACGCATTCTCACTGTCCCCTTCTGGTGTCCCATTTCTCACGGTCCCGTTAGGTGAGGCACTAAACACATGTTTTAGGATACAGCTGATTTGGATTTAAATGTTTTTTTTGTATCTTACACACCGACGTTCGTTTGTACTTAAACTCGCGTGCCGTAGTCTACGTATGTGCAGATAGACAGCAGGATATGCCACTAAACAAGTCCGAAGGCTTTCCTACACCACTTTAAAATGTGCCATGACATGCAACAAGATATAAAATAATCCTTATAACAAAATATACTTATACTAAGTTTGATATTTTTGAACTGTTTATCCTGTTTATTTTTCTTCGCAATAGGCTAAATTAAGAATTTCCCCGTTTGTTGTTCAATGTACCACTGTGTTTCGAAATTGTAACCACCATAAAAAGGACGTTTTACTCAATTAAACCGGCAAAACAACTAAGCTCAATCAGACATCGTTAGAAAGCTAAGGTCTCATTATGCCTTGAGCCCCCACAACGCAATAAGGTGACTTACGCGGTTATAATCATGTTCTGAAGTAAAGAAAGACAGACATATGTCCGAGTCTAATCGAGTGCGTGTTCCTACCTTCTCTCGTGTCTTTAATCAATACGGTGAAAGTTCGCCAAAACTTGTTTTTCCTACATTCCCACAGTCCAAGCTATGAATACCAATCCTTGTCATCCCATAATTTATCTGGTCCCCTCACATCCTTGTAGTTTCTGGCCAAGTTCGACGTTCAGAATCTAATCACATCATTTCTTGGTTTTGATCGTTTTATCATTTTTTCCTGTTTCAGCGCTCATTCTCACCTGCACATCCGTCGGAATCTGTTGGTTGTGCAGTTTCCATGAAATTTCTTTCTCAGCCAATATCATCAGTATTTCATCATGCTACTCCCAGGTAAGCCATCAATCCCACAGTCCCCCATTGGCCCACCTGGGAAAACTAAGCTATCCCCCCAGTCATTGAAGAGGTTATACAACTGGCATTCCTGTTTGCCATAGAGACTGAGTTGAATGATATCAAACATGGCCAAAAAACTCTCCTGGGATTGTCTCCTGCCTTTCATTGCAAAATAATTCCTTTTTTATGGCATTTACCATTTCATCAAATTTATGATTACTTCTTCCTATGAATCTCTGTATGTACTTCTTTTAGGTATCTGTGTGAATGATGTTTAATTGTTGTTGTATTTCACAGAGTAGGTAGTTAGCACTTTTTGGGCTTTTTTAGAATAAGAATTGACAAACGCACAGACATATCTTTAAAATACATTCATAAAAATCATTTTATAATGTAATTTTCTTCTGGATATTTTTTTCTTCTAGGTGAGAGCCTATGGCTGGGTACATTTTAGTATATAGCCCCTGTATATGCGTACAGTAAGTGGCTTCTTTATTTAATTTTTCAGATGAATTTTACTTGGAACGGAAAATAGACAATTCGGTGTTCTAACCTGTTACCTCTTGTCATTAAGGCCTAGTGTCACCATGCCCTAGCAACAACAACTGAGAGAGTGTTAGCTTTCACCATGAACTTCAGGGTCCTCCCCGAGGCCAAAGCATGTGAAATGCAAAGCACTTTTAGG
>NC_045740.1:17738136-17740409 GCF_008692095.1 Etheostoma spectabile
GGTAAAAATTTAGGCGAGAAAATCATATATTTTCCAGTGTTTTATAAGAGGTTTTAAACTGGTTCATAAAACGCTGATCAGTTTGGGTTTTATATGCTGAACTTTGGATAAATCTTGGATAACATGCATATGATAATCTACATTTTCACGTTTTGATAAGTTTGTAAACTAGACTCTTAAAGGCAACAGAAAAACAGCCTTAATTAACAGAGCCTCCATGCTTTATGGACCCATTCATTCCTTCTTTATAGATCTTTTTAGATTGAACTTTATTCATCGTGAGGGGAAAGTGTTGTGCAGCAGCTGCAGGACAAGGTAGGAAAGAGTGCACATGAAATATAAATGAGGTAAAAATCCATGATATACACAATGCTAAAAACATAAACAGATTAACAGTAAGGCTCATAGATATTCATAAGAAGAAAATCACAGTAAATATATATTACATACATCATTTATCTTTATTTTAATGTTAATATTGAGAACATTTCAGCTAAATGACAACATGATGGACTTAAGCGGGAAGCAGAGGATGCTGGGAGAAGATGTTTGATCCTCTGAGCTTCAGCTGATGAATGAGACACTGAAACTCTCTCAACTCTCATCCTAATTTGGTGGATGAATCGCGGCGAGTTATTGCGTCTGCCGCCTTGAGAAAAATCTTTTTTTTTATTTTTTAAAGGGATCCTCACACGCCCGAGCCAATCTGCTAATGAAGGACAGCAGATGTGATTGCCTTGCTGGGAGGTAAATTAAATTACAGAGACGCGGCGCCAAGTGGGTGGAGCGATGCGAAGCTCGGCTGTGTTTACACGAGGAGAGCGGCGAGCGTTCATTAAAGCTCAGAAAGCAGGATCAGAGGAACAAACGACGTTGGATTAGTCCCGAGGAGGTTTTACTGGCTCACAATGACGTGTAGAAACTGCAGAGGATTTAATTAGAGATGTATATAATGAGTCTGGGTGATGCTCCTCCACACAGTCTGGTGTCTACACCCTGATGGATGGAGAGGCTTTTCAAACGAATGCCAAGGTGCATTTATGCTCCCTTTATGTACCAAAAGACACACGTTCAGGGTGAGATTTGTGAAAAAAGCGGAGTGTTTTTGACAAAACACAATGTGCAAAAATGGAATCACCCTTTCAATACCAAGGATTAGTTGCCAGGCATGCCTAAACGCTTGTTTATGCATTCCAGTTTTCAATGGAAATTAATCTCAAAATGCATACTGATCTCATGAAATGGTGTATGTAGGACACGCCAATTTGTTTGCCATTATTGGCGCGTTTTCAAACTGCATACTCGACATTTTAGCGTGTTTCTCAACACAGTTTGGCCTCCATTGATTTACATTACCTTGCAATAGCATGTGAATTTGTATTTATGGGAATTTACGCCTAATTTAACCCTAACAATACAATCCAGATGGGAAGGTTAGTCATGGTGGTGGATGGGTAAAACACAGGACTTTCACCCAGGGACCGGTGATTGTGTCCGGTGTGTCACGTTTCCTAAACCCAACCGTCGCTTTCTTCTCGCCATAATACGCCAAGTGGCGATAAAACGCCATGTGGCGTGTATGTTTCCGTATGCTGTGTACAGCGTAGACATACACGCGGCTAGATGTGTACAGATAACACACCACTTGGCTTAAGAAAGTCGCTGTGTATGTTTATGCAAAGTCATGATGTCTAGACCAGGGCCACTTGTGGAATACCTGCAGAACAGGGACAGGAAGTAGTTCTTTTGGAGATTATGGTGAACTAGTGTGTGTTGTAGCAGTGTTTTGCCATTGAGAATGAGCTAGCATGCTACGGTTAGCCACCTCGTCTCTAGTGACGTAGAAAGCCATGTAGATGTTGAACAGCTCACCCGGAGACTGGAGGATCTCACTCAAAACAGCATGGATAGTTAATTTTCCAAGTTTGTATGCATGTGGAAGCACCAGAGACACAAAATCATCCCAGGGCACTTGAATACATACGCTGAGGGGTGCTTATTGCATCATATCTGATGGTGAGAGACGCTGGTACTCTGCAAGTCTGAGCTAACGTCTCCTGTAGTCAGGTGTGCTAAACAATCTGCGAAGCGGCAGAACATGCAAACTGTAGCAGCAGTTCAAACCAGCCGCTGCTAAAGTTAGAGACAGACACTGGCAGAGCGATGTCTCGGTGACGAGAGCAGGCGTGGTAACGTCGCTCGGGAAACAATGTCGGATAATTCTTTATTTTTTTTACTTATAATTTTTGGGGGGGGGGGTTTATCCCTTTATT
>NC_045740.1:17740419-17741957 GCF_008692095.1 Etheostoma spectabile
GAGATAGTTAACAGATGTGAACAGGGGAGAGAGATGGGGGACGACACGCAGCAAAGGGCCACAGGCTGGATTAGAACCCAGGCCACAGGCTGGATTAGAACCCAGGCCACAGGCTGGATTAGAACCCAGGCCACAGGCTGGATTAGAACCCAGGCCACAGGCAGGATTAGAACCCAGGCCACAGGCTGGATTAGAACCCAGGCCACAGGCTGGATTAGAACCCAGGCCACAGGCTGGAGTAGAACCCAGGCCACAGGCTGGAGTTAAGAACCCAGGCCACAGGCTGGATAGAAACCGGGCCACGCTGTATTCGACCCAGCCACAGGCGGATTAGAACCAGGCCACAGCTGGAGTAGAACCCACAGGAGTACCACAGCTTGGAGTAGAGCCCAGGCCACAGGCTGGATTAGAACCCAGGCCACAGGCTGGTTTAGAACCCAGGCCGCTGCAGGACTCAGCCAACATGGGGCGAGCGCACTTACTGAGTGAGCTAAAGGCCACCTCGAATGTCAGATAATTTCAAAGAATGAGCTTGTTTGACCGTGGAGATTTAAGAAATATAAACTAGTTCAGAACACAGGAACTTTCGTCCTGTATTCACTTTCTTGCACCCTTGCCCCCAGACACATCCGACCAATAAGAGGAGGTTTTTTGCGTTTGTAATGATTCATTTCGGCTCACTTCTTTTATTTTTTTTTCTAGATTTGAAAGGAAACCAAACCTAGGGGAAATCGCTTAGTTTACAAACTCAACAACTGATTGGGACCACTGCAAACAAACCAGAGGTGTGAAAACTCCCTAAAATAATTTAGTCGTGACGGGAGACTTTGGCCAATCCCAGGTCCCTTCAGAGAGAGAGAGCGTCCCTGTTGGTTGTTCTACACACGCATTGCCGTGCATCAGAGAGGGATTTTCAGCCATCACTGTAACATATACAGATATGTAATTATAGACGTCTCTGCTGTGATGTTTTCTGTACTGGTTTGCTTCGCTTTGATGAACCAAATCCGACGTCACGAACAGAAACACCTCACACGGAGCCTGTAACTGTCATTTTTCATCGGCCGGCTGAAAAGGCTGAAGAGGGTTTTTTAACATCTGTCGGCTCCGGGAATATCAACGAAGAATTTATAGCTTGATTTTTAATATTTTAAGAAGCTGCAGCTTTGGAATATTAATGAGATGATTGATGGCTTGTTTTTTTTTGTCTTTGTTTTTGCTTCAGAAGTGAAATCAATAGTAATGCAGCTCATTGTTTCTCTTCACCAGCCGCAATTCATCATGAAGCACTTACGTCGGAAACAAGGCCTCCTGCTTTCCAGTTTACTGCAAGCTGCAGTGTTAATCACGGGAACAGCAGACAACACACACACACACACACACACACACACACACACACACACACACACACAACACAGACACACAGACACAACAGACACACACAGCAACCCACACACCAGACACACACACCCACACATGCACCACCCAACAGACCAGACACAACACATATACACCCACCAGACCACCACAACACAGCA
>NC_045740.1:17741982-17757823 GCF_008692095.1 Etheostoma spectabile
GACCTAAGTGTTCAATAGACTAACGACAGAAGTGTTTGTTGGGTAAGCATGTCGTAGCGTGCAGAGATGTGAAAACCGATTTCAAGCAGTGAAAACATGAACTAAGTTTGGTCCGCATGAACTGCGCTGTGCAGACGGGGCGAGTTTTTGCACGTGACTCCAGTTTGTGCGTATGTCGTTTAGCAATCGGAAACAAAAAAACTGTAAAACTGTCACTGTTAATAAAGGGACTCTTAGAAATCAGAATAAACGGGTTCTAAAAAGAGTTAGCGCGTTTACTCCCTCTGTGGTGTCTAATTTATAACAAGAATCTGATTTTAAGATTGTATCATGAATACATAATACATCTAGACTAACGAGGATGCTGCTGGCCCTTTATAAAGTGTGTGTGTGTGTGTGTGTTGGTTTAGTTTGTGTGTGGTTTTGTTGTACGTTGAATTGATCATTGCTCCCGCATGAGCAGCTCTCCTCTTTCGTCTGTCGCCACTCTTCAAGCGCTGCTTAACCGTAGTAGTCTTTTTCTTCACGGAGCGGGTATCCTCCTCACACCAAACACCAAACCTCATTCAAGATTTTTGATTTACAAAAAAAACAACAAAAACCCCACTCATCTCATCATCTTCTTCCTCTCTTCCCTGTCCTATGTCTGTTTTACCCCTTGTGTTTGTCTTTGGGTAAAATTTGTACCCGTTGTTCCAGTTTTTTTTCAACCAAGTGCCAGAAATAACACGGATGCATTGGATGATCTTTGTTAAATTTAATGATTTGATTGCTTCATTCAATTTTGGTCCTGTTTTAATCAGTTTTTCATAGCAATGTTTAAAAAACTTTTTTTTATTGTTGTTAAAAACAAATCCGGACTATATGTTTCTGCCTGAGGGTATGTGTCATATAAATTAAATGGAAACACAAGTTTGACAAAATGTTTTAAAACGTGTCAAACGTAGAAAAAATGCCCAAATTTTTACCCGGAAGACACAAGGTCACGTCGGACGTGAAGACAACACAGGGTTAAAGACCGTTGTCTAACGCTGCGTGATTATCCGACTGACCACGTTTTCTAGCGGTCCTATTGCGTTGGTGTCTATTTGTACTACTGAACAAACTCTTTGAATTGGTCCCAGTATTGAGCATGACCTGCTGTGACCGGCAGCCATGGCGGCGCCAATTGTAAACAATTAGGGAAATGACATCGTCAATATCCGGCCACTAGAAGGGCCGTTTGTTTTCCCCACTTGACGAGCTCAGATTATCATTCAAAGTTAGTGCAAACGCCCTACTTTTCTTTTGCTAGTTACGCCATGCCGTTGGTCTGTCGATGTCCTGTTTAAGCCCGTTTGTTCTTAATATTTGCTAATGATTTTTTTTTCTTAGTTATTATATTTTTTGAGGGCTGATTATCCGACTGCTGCTTTTCATAGCGGTCTATTGAAAAGCCGTCAGTGGACCATTTTCCTGCGTTGTGATGCGGCAAGCAGCCTGCACTCTGATCCAACCACCTGAGTGTGTTGGTCAATCGCCCACTCCCTTAGTGCACTACGGAAGTGCACTTCCCTTATGCAACTAAGGGAGTGCACTTCGTACACTACGGTACTTCTTGCATATGCGTCCACTTGACTGGGAGTGTTGTCTCGAAATCGCGCACTTTCTGCTGTACTTACCGAAAGTGACGATCACACAGCTCAGTCTCCTCCTCCTTCTTTTCTGTGAAATTGTGCATTGCACCCAGAAGAGAGCATTCCCGCCCACCTTTGTCCCCCCCCGCTAGAAAATACCTTCCTTCTGCTTTGGTTCATCAAGGATGATGGAATTGTGTTATTGTTGCCTGTATCTGCCCTCTTTTTTTTTGCGAGAGGAGATGAGTGGGCTAAGCCGCCGTCCGTAGCATCCCCCGGCTGCTTTTAAACGAAAAATATACCGGTATGTTGATAGTCTTTCTTTGGTCTCTTAAATCAATTTTTTTAAAACCCAAAAACAGGTACCGTTATGATATTTCAGAAAATTGGAGTACTTAACATTATCTTCCAACGGACTTGTTAACTTAAAGAATAAATGTTTTATACCATCACTATTATACTAAATGTCAATTTATCCTCCTTTGTTACAACAATCTGATGTATTTGCTTTGAGCGCTACTGTAGGACCATTTTCCCTGTTGGATTGCACATTTTAGAATCTGAACGTAGTGGAAACTGTGCTGTGCAGTTCATCTGCTAGTTTACATGTTTGAAACTGAGCGTGGAAGTTCTCTTTGAAACTAAGGGCGTAATGATACACACTATATACATTGATCTGGATCGATAATCGAGGCATCCTCAACGATCCAATCCCATCGAAGGGAAACTGATATTGATATGCTACGTTACCGTCATCTTACAAGCTGCGCCTTTATTGAAATTCCCCACTTTATTTGTAGTCTTCGATTATAAATTTATAGAATAGTATATAGAGTAGTTTTGTTTTTCCTTGAAAATGTCAGAAAGAGCGTTACTAATATAACATTTTAGTTGCTTTTTGTAAATATATACCTGTATAAATGCACTGATTTTTGTGAAATTGGCCTACTTGTATTAGTTACATGTAACTGTATTTATTCCTTTACTGTATGAAGTGAATCAAATAGAAATCGGACAGTGGCAGACTTCTAATATCATTACACTTTATATCGTTGTCCAAAGAAATAATATATATTGTATGTGGTTGCACCCCGACTTGAAATTGGAAACGGCGTTTGACCAAACTGGTTCCACCCACAGATCCACTTAATGTGTCCCAAAACTTGTTTCTCTGGGTTAACTCAGAATTTCTTTAATCCCTACCTTTGTTCGTAGAAACCAGGGCAAGTTTTCAATGATGTTTAAGAACCGCTCACTGCAGTAAGCCGACTTTCATCTGGTGTCTTGTTGTCAGAGCTGAATTTCTCCTCTCAGGCTGACAGGCGGCGTCCTGCATCAACAACACCGACCCCCTCCGCTCACTGCTTCCGTCCTCCGTTCTGGTTTGTCGTTTCAGACCGAGTCGGCACCCGCTCTCTGAATCACGGAGCTTCTGTAAACCTCTCTCAGGGCTGTCCTGCCTGACAAGCTCTCCTCCATGTTAGCTTTTGTTTTAAAAAGGAAAGCAGAAGCGAGATCGCTGTTATCGTCGCCTCTCGGGCTCCTGAGGAAACCACACACACACCCACACACCCAACCCACACCACACACACAGCACACACCCACACACACTGCTGCACACTTCAGGACATCTGTAAAAAGTGGATGTAAAAATTTTTCTATTAAAGCGCTGTGATTTCATGAAGTGCCGGGGGTGACTCCGCACATCCCCCGGCTTCAGGCTTTGAAATCCCCAAGCGAAAGAGCGCCCGTCACGCCTATTTCGCCTCACTTCCCCGTTACCCGTATTAATTTTAGATTTTTTTTTACCCTTGTATATATTGGGTCAATTGACCCATTTCAAATCTTTACAAGACGAAAAATGGTACAGTCATGTTTTTCTACCTGAAAATCAACGCCTTTCCTTATTTCCTGTGAAACACATTTATTCCGGACTTCATTCAGAATTATTCTGGATATGTCCACCTTATGTTGTTTTCCAATAGCGGAATTTTTAACATGATTTAACCTTATGACAAACCACGAATCCCACTGTCCCCTCCATTTTGAATTGGTTCTAGTATGATGAATTTGTTGTATGCCTTGTTATCTCATTGTTTGAATTGAGATAAAGACACTATTGCTCAATAGATTTATGAGTACAATTTTTCTACTTGTTTACATGTTGAGCTGATCTTGGATTCCATCTTTGAACTAAGGTGTAATGATATATGATATATATATATAATATATAAGGATATCTAAGTCACGGGTCCGTTGAACCCAGGAAACATAGGTTCCGAAAGTGAAGACACACATTAATATCTAGTCCTTAGCCTTTTAGAGCCTTGCATGGCCAAGCTTCTTCTTACAGTCTGACCTGACCAGCGTCCCACTTTGTCCGGAGTCCTGATGTCATAAGGTCAGATTTTTGTGGTCCCCCACCACATTTGTTCAAACTTTTCAAATTTATTCTTTTTCTTTTTTTTTTTTTTTTAAAGCATTTGATTGCTTTAGTTAGATGAGGCCTTTTATGGCTGGTTTTATTTCATCACCTATGTTTCTTATGTTACTATGTTATTATTATAATTTATAGTGAAGCATATTGGGATTTGTGGTCGTGAAAGTGTTAAATAAATTGACTTTATTTACTTTTATGTGACACCACTTTGTGCTATGTTCCCATTTTTTTTCCATTGGTATTTAAAGCAACACTACACATCAAGAACTTTTTCTTGCTTTGTGGACAGTTGAAGCAGAAGGTGTCCATTACATTATGTTACACTCTTATGTTACATTCTTATGTTCCATTACATTGTTTTACTTACTTAATGTTACATTACATTATGTTTTCATTACATTATGTTACATTACATTAGTACACTACATTATGTTACATTACATTGTTTTACATTACATTATGTTTACATTACATTGTGTTCCATTAATTATGTTACATTAATTGTTTACACTACATTATTTACACTACATTAGTTACACTACTTATGTTTACACTACATATGTTACATTATTTACACTGACATTGTGTTACATTACATTATTTACACTACATTATGTTACAATTACATTAATGTCATACATTACATATGTTGTTTCATTCATTGGATTTACATTACATTATGTTTCATTTACATTATGGTGTACATTACATTGTTTACATTACATTAATGTTACATTACATTATGTTACTGAATTTATGTTACAGTATGTTTACAGTACAGTTATGTTCCATACTTATGTTACCTTTTGGTACTTACTTATGTTACTTTACAGTGGGGTACACTCCCTTATGTTACATTACATATGTTTCATTACATTATGTAACTACATTATGTTTACCTACATTCTGTTCATTACATGTGTTACATTACAGTGTGTTACATTACAATTTATGTTACATTCATTATGTTTACATGACATTATGTTACACTACATTCGGTTAGACACTACATTATGTTACATTACATTATGTTTCATTACTTATGTTAACACTACTTATGTTACATTACATTGGTGTTACATTACATTGTGTTATTACATTAGCGTTACAATTATGATTTTCCATTACATTATGTAACCTTCCATTGTGGGTACCTTAACATTATGTTACACTACCATTATTTACATTACATTGTGTTTTACATTCTGTTACTTACAATTGTGTTACTTCCATTTGTTACATTACATGTGTTACCTTACATTATGTTCATTACATATGTACATTACATTATGTTTCCTTCCATATGGTACATTACATTATGTTACTTACATTATGTTACAAGACATATGTTCCTGACATTATGTTTTTCATTAACATTTGTTCATTACATTGTGTGTACATTAATTATGTTACTTACAGTATGTTTACACTACATTAGTGACATTACATATGTTTACATTCATTATGTTACCTTATGTACATCATTGGTTACATTCCATTAGGTTACACTACATGGTTTTACTTACATTATGTTTTAATTACATTATGTTACATTACATTATGTTACACTACATTATTTACATAACATTAGGTTTCAATTACATATGTTACACTACTTATTTACATACATTATGTTACATTACATGTGTTACATTACATTGTTGTTACATTACATTATGGGTCATGACATTATGTTACATTACTTGTGTTCCTTACGTTATGTTACACTACATATGTTACATTCCATTGTGTTACTTACATTATGTTACACTACATTGTTGTTACATTTACATTATGTTTACTTACCTATGTTTCTTACATTATGTTTACACTACCTTATGTGTACATTACATTATGTTTCATTACTTATGTTACACTACATGCTGTTTTACATTACATTTTTGTTACATTTACATTGTGTTACATTACATATTTTACATTCATTGTGTTACATTCATATGTTACATTACATTAATGTTTCATTACATTATGTTACATTACATATGTACACTACATTATGTTACATTCACATTAGTTTTCATTACTTATGTTTACATGACATTATGTTACATTACATTTATTTTTTCCATTACATATGTACACTACATTATGTTACACTACATTATGTTACCTTACATTATGTTACATTCCTTATTTTACCTTACCGTATTTTTTACATTCATTGTGTTCCATTTACATTATTTTTACATTACATTATGTTTTCATTCACATATGTTACATTACATATGGTTCCTTCTTGGTTCCCTTACATTGTGTACATTACATTGTGGTTACATTACAGTGTGTTACATTTAACATTTATTTTACATTACATAGTTTTCATTACATTATGTTACATTACATTATGTTACACTACATTATGTTACATTACATTTGTTTCCATTACCTTATGTTACAGTACATTTATGTTACATTTACATTCTGGTACAGTACATTATGTTACATTACATTGTGTACATTTCATTATGTTACGTTACATTATTGTCATTACATTATGTTTACAGTACATTATGTTACACTACAGTATTTTACATTACATATTGTTACATTACATTAGGTTCATTACATTATTTTATCACTACCTTATGTACATTACATTATGTTACATACATTGTGTTTACATTCATTGGGTTTCATTACATGTGTTCAATTACATTGTGTTCATACTTTGTTTACCTTACATTATGTTTCATGACATTACTGTTACATTACATTTGTTACATTACATTATGTCACTACATAATGTCCATTACATTATGTTTCATTACATTATGTACATTACATTGTGTTACATTACATTTATGTTTACATTCACATTATGTTACACTGACATTATGTTACATTACCTTGTGTTACATTACATTTGTTACATTTGTTACATTACCTTAGGTTACATTATGTTACACTACATTGTGTTACAATTACATTATTTGCACTACGTTAATGTTACAGTAATTTATGTTCTTACATTATGTTACATTACTTATGTTACATTCTGTTACCCTCATCTGTTACACTACATTAGTTTACATTACATTATGTTCCCTTACATTATTTACATCCTTATGTTACATTATGTACACCTACATTTTGTTCAATTACATGTTTTACACTACATTTGTTACATTCCATATGTTACCCTCCATTAATGTTTCATTACATTAGTTACTGACATTATGTTTTCATTCATTATGTTTACACTACATTGTTTTTACATTACATTTTGTTACACTACATTTGTTACAACTACTTTATTTTCATTACACTATGTTTACATTACATTATTTACCTTACATTAAATGCAAGTTTGCCAGATGAGGTTGAGCGGATCTGTAGTGTGCATTGAACGGACAATGGTTGTAATGGACAATTCTCCTTCCACCTGTAGGTGAACCAAAGCCGGAGAAGTTATTAGTTTTAGTGTTGCTTTAAGAGTTCAGAATAATAGTTTGGAATGGCTGTCCGAGTCTACGATATCCACAGGTATTAAAAGGGGGCTTTTATTTTTTTTTTCCGTCCTGACTAACTTTTTTCAACTTTGTGGGCCTTTTTTTGGATGTTTTTTCCAAAGTTATTTGGAGAATTTCTATGTTGACTTCTACGCTTATTTCGAAGGCCTCTTTTTTGTGATTAAAACTGAAAATGGGTCAAATTTGACCTGAGGACAACATGATCGTAATATATTACATTAAAGGGCAACGCAGTCCTCACTGTCTACCTTCCTGGTGTCTTTCTCACGGTCCCGTTAGGTTGAGCACTAACACTACTTGTTTAGATAACATCCTAGTTTGGATTTTAAATGTTTTTTTTGTATCTTCCACACCGGACGTTAGTTTTTAGTACCGTTAAACTCGAAGTGCCGTAGTCTACTTGACTTGCAGATATACGCAGTATATCCACTAACAAAGGTCCAGGATTTCCTACACCACTTTAAAAGGTGCAATGCCATCAACGAATATAAATAAAATAATCATATATAAAAAAAATAACTTATACTATAGGTTTTGATATATTTGAACTGTTATCATGTTTATTTCTTCGGGGGGGGGGCATAGGCTAAATTAAGATTTTCCTTTCCTTCCCCGTTGTGTTCAATGTACCACTGTGGTTTCGATTGGAACGCACCGAAAGGACGTTTTTTACTTGCTTAACCCCGTCCCAGAAACGCTCACTCCATACATCGTTCGAAAGCTTAAAGTCTCATGATTCCTTGAGCCCCCAAAGCAATAAGGTGACTTACAGCGTTTATAATCATGTTCTGAGTAAGAAAGACACAGATTCGAGTCGCAATCGAGTGCGTGTTCTCCTGTCTCCCTCGGTCTTTAATCACACGTGAAGTTTCGCCAACAGACTTGGTTTCCCCTACATGCCCACCCAGGCCAGCTATTAGAATATCAAGCCTGTAATCCATACTTTCTGGTCCCCTCACAACTGGTAGTTTCTTGCCAAGTTTCGACGTTCAGAAATGCTAGATCTGCATCTTTCTTGGTTTTGATGTGTGTTCTTTTTTCCGTGTGCGCGCTACATTCTCACTCGGCACACCGTCGAATTTGTGGGTTTGCCGTTTCCAATGACTTCTCTCAGCCAATATCTCAGTATTGCGAAATGATACTCCCAGTTAAGCCCAATCAAATCCCACAGTCCCCATTGGGCCCACATGGAAAAGCTGACCAGCGTATCCCACCATCACGAAAGCGGTTAACACTTGCATTCCGTGTAGCCCATAGAGACTATTGAATGATATCACACATGGCCAAAAAAACTATCCCTGGGATGGTCTCCTGCCCTTTCATTGCAAAATATTGCCTTTTTATGGGCATTTCACCATTTCATCAATTGATTCCGTATTCCTATGAGAATCTATTAGTATATCTTAACTTCTTTTAGGTATATGTGTGAATGTGGTAATGTGTTTTTGTAGCTTCAGAAGTTATTATTTAAGCACTTTTGTTGGGCTTTTTTAGAAATAAAATGCACAACGCACAGACATAGCTGTAGAATACATGCATATAAAATCCATTTTTATAGTAATTTTCTTCTGGATTTTTTACTCTTCTACGTTGAGACATATGGCGAGAGGTACTATTTAGTCTATAGCACCGGTATAGCTTACAGTAGTGCTCTTTATTAATTTTTCAGATGATTTACTTGGACGTAAATCGAATTCTGTGTTCTTAACCTGTGTACCTCTGTGTAGTAATGCCTAGTGTCCAATGCCACGAGAAAACAACACACTGAGATGTTAGCTTCACATGAACTCACAGGGTCCTCCCAGAGGCCAAGCATGTGGAACTGCAGCACTTTTTAGGGGGTTAAAATTTAGGCGAGACATCATATTTTTCCATTTTTTTATAAGAGGTTTTTTAAAAACTGGTTTCATAAAACGCTGAGCAGTTTTTGGGTTTTATATGCTGACCTTTGGATAAATCGTGGATAACAGCATATGATATCTACATTTTCACTTTTGATAAGTTTGTAACTAGACTCTTAGGCCACAGAAAAACAGCCTTGATTAACAGAGCCTCCATGCTTTATGGACCCATTCATTTCCTCTTTTCTTTATAGATCTTTTTGATTGAACTTTATTCATCCGTGAAGGGAAAAGGTTGTGCAGCAGACTGCGGACAAGTATGGAAATAGTGCACCTTAAATATACATGAGGTAAAAAAATCCAGGATATACACAATGCTAAAAACATAAACAGATTAACAGTAAAGGCTCATAGATATTCATAGAGAAAAATCACAGTAATATTATTACACATCATTTAGCTTTGTATTTTAATGTTAATATTGAGACATTTCAGCTAAATGACAACCCTGAATTGACTTAAGCAGCGGGAAGCAGCGGATTCTGGGAAGAAGATGTTTGATCCTCTGACTCAGCTGATGATGAGACCCTGAAACTCTCTCAACTCCCATCCTATTTTGGTGGATGAATCTCGGCGAGTTTATTGCGTCTGCCGCCTTGAGAAAAATCTTTTTTTTTATTTTTTAAAGGGATCCTCACACGCCCGAGCCCAACTGCTAATGAAGGACAGCCAGATGTTATTGCCTTGCTGGGAGGTAAATTAAATTACAGAGACGCTGCGCCAAGGGGTGGGTAGCGATGCGCAGCTCGCTGTGTTACACGATGACAGCGCGCGCGTTCATTAAGCTCATAACAGGATCAAGGAACAAACGACGTTGGATTAAGTCCCGCGGAGTTTTACTGGCTCACAATGGACGGTAGAAACTGCGAGATTTAATTAGAGCTGTATCCATTGATTCTGGGTGATGCTCCTCCACACGTCTGGTGTCTACACCCTGATGGATGGAGAGGCTTTTTCAAACGATGCCCCGGTTCAATTTATGCTCCCGTTATGTACCAAGACAACACGTTCCTGGTGTATTTGTGAAAAAAGCGGAGTGTTTTTGACCAAAACACAATGTTGCACAAAGTGGATCACCCTTTCCCTACCAAGGATTGTTGCCATGCATGCCTAACCGCTTTTTGTATATGCCTTCCAGTTTTTCAATGGAAATTAATCTCAAAATGATACGGATCTCATGAAATGGTGTTGTAGGACCGCCAATTTGTTTGCCATTATTGGCGCTTTTTCAAACTGCACTAATCGGACAATTTAGCGGTTTCAGTCCTCAACACACGTTTGGCCTCCAATATGATTTACATTACCGATTGCACAGCTGTGATTTGTATTTATGGGAATTTAACCGCCTACATTTAACCCTACAATACAATCCACTCATGCGCAAGGTTATCATAGGTGGTGGAATGTGGGTAAACACGACACAGGACTGCTATCACCCAAGGGTACCGGTGAATGATGTCCGGTGTGTCGACGTTTCCTAAACCCACACGTCAAGCTTGGCTCTCTCATCAGCACCATAAGAAACGCCACGGTGTGCGAAGGACAACGCACCGGCGATTGTCCGATGCTGTGGAGCGAAACATCACCACGCCGGCTAGATGTTTTGTACAGATACACACACACTTTGGTTAAGAACAGAATAGTCGGCTGTGTCTGTTTAAATGGCAAAGTCATGAAGTCTAGACCAGGGCCACTCTGTGGATACCTGCACGCACGGGACAAGTAAGTTACTTCGGTTGGAGATTTATGTGAACTCGTGTGTGTTTGTTAGCGTGTTTTTGTGCCATTGAGACTGAGCTATCCATGCTACGGTTAGCCACCCGGTCTCTTGTTGTAGGAAAAGGCCATGTAGAATGTATGAACAGCTCACCGTATACTGGGTGATCTCACTCAATAACGCATGGATAGTTAATTTTCCAAGGTTTGTATGCATGGTGGAAGCACCAGAACAACAAAATCATCCCAGGGGCACTTGAATACATCCGCTGATAGGTGTTGCTTATTTCATCATCTTCTGAGGGTGAGAGACGCTGGTACTCTGCAGGAGTCTGAGCCTAAACGCCTCCTGTAGTCAGGTGTGCTAACAGAATCTGCGAAGCGGCAGAACAATGGGCAACATCTGTATACAGCAGAGTCAAACCAGTCCGGCTGCTAAAGTTGCAGACAGATCACTGGCGCGAGTGTCCTCGGTTGACGAGAGCAGGGCGTGGTACCCGTCAGCTCGGTAACCAATGTCGGATAATTCTTTATTTTTTTTTACTTATAAATTTTTGGGGGGGGGGTTTATCCCTTAGTAGCTAGAGATAGTTAACAGTGTGAACAGGGAGAGAGATGGGGGACGACACTCAGCAAAGTGGCACAGGCTGGATTAGAAACCCAGGCCACAGGCTGGATTAGAACCCAGGCCACAGGCTGGATTAGAACCCAGGCCACGCTGGATTATAACCCAGCCACGGCAGATTAGAACCCACGGCCACCCTGGATTAAGACCCAGCCAGGCTGAGTAAGAACACCGGCCACAGGCAGGATTAGAACCCAGGCCACACGGCCGTGGATTAGAACCGGCCACAGCTGGAATTAGAACCCAGGCCACAGGCTGGATTAGAACCCGCCACAGGCTGGATAGACCCAGGCCACAGGCGGATAGAAACCGCAGGATTCGAACCAGCCACAGGCTGGAGAACCAGGCCACAGCTGGAGTAGAACCCACAGGAGTAGGCCACAGGCTGGAGTAGAGCCCAGCCACAGGCTGGATTAGACCCCCAGGCCACAGCTGGAGTAGAACCCACAGGAGTAGGCCACAGCTGAGTAGAGCCCAGGCCACAGGCTGGATTAGAACCCAGGCCACAGGCTGGTTTAGAACCCAGCCGCTGCAGGACTCACCACACATGGCGAGCGCACTTCTGAGTGAGCTTAAAGGCCACCCGAATGTCAGATAATTTCAAAAAAATGAGCTTGTTTTGACCGTGGAGATTAAGAAATATAAACTATTTCAGACACACAGGAACTTTCGTCCTGATTCACTTTTCTTGCACCCTTGCCCCCAGACACACATCCGACCAATAGAGGAGGTTTTTTTGCGTTTTGTAATGATTCATTTCGGCCACTGTCTTTTATTTTTTTTTCTAGATTTGAAAGGAAACCAACCTAGGGAACAAAATCGCTTAGTTACAACTCACACTGATTGGGACCACTGCAAAACAAACCAGAGGTTGGAAAAACTCCCTAAAATAATTTAGTCGTGACGGGAGACTTTGGCCAATCCCAGGTCCCTTCAGAGAGAGAGAGCGTCTGTTGTTGGTTTTCTACACACGCATTGCCGTGCATCAGAGAGGGATTTCAGCCATCACTGTAACAAACAGATATGTAATTATAGACGTCTCTGCTGTGATGTTTTCTGTACTGGTTTGCTTCGCTTTGAGAACCAAATCCGACGTCCGACACCGAAAACACCCACACGGAGCCTGTAACTGTCATGTTTTTTCATCGGCCGGCTGAAAAGGCTGAAGAGGGTTTTTTAACATCTGTCGGCTCCGGAATTCAACGAGATTTATAGCTTGATTTTAATATTTTAAGAAGCTGCAGCTTTGGAATTTAATGAGATGATGATGCTTGTTTTTTTTTGTCTTTGTTTTTGCTTCAGAAGTGAAATCAATGATAATGCAGCTCATTGTTTTTCTCTTCACCCAGCCGCAATTCATCATGAAGCACTTACGTCGGAAACAAGGCCTCCTGCTTTCCAGTTTTACTGCAACTGCAGGTGTTAATCACGGGAACAACACACACACACACACACACCACACACCCCACACACACACACCACACACACACACACAGACACAACACACACACACACACAACACACAACACACACACACACACACACACACACACCACACACACACACACACCCACACACACCCAACACACACACTACACACACACACACACACACACACACACACACACACACACACACAACACAGACACACACAGACACACACCCACACACAACCACACACACACACAAACACAGACCGACACACCACAACACACAGACACACACACACACAACACAGCCACACACCACACACAACACACACACACACCACACACACACACACCACACACAACACAGACACAACACACACACACCACACACACACAACACATACCACACGACACACACACACACACACACAGAACACACACACACACACACAAGACCAGACACACACACAAACACAGACACACACAACAGACACACACAAAAGACACACACACACCACAACACAGACACACACACAACCACCAAGACACACACACACAGACACACAGACACCACACACACACACAGACACACCACACCACCACAGACAGACACACACCAACACACACACCCACACACCACAGACACACACACACACACACACACACACACACAACACACACACACACACACACGACACACACCACACACACCATACACAACCCCACACAACACAGACCACACCCACAACACAGAACCCAACACACACCCCAGACCAGACACACACACACACCACACACACACACAACACACACACACACACACACCACACACAGACACACAACACACACACGACACCACACATACACACACAGACACACACACACAGGCACAGACAACACAACACACACAGGACACACACACACAGACAAACGCACAGACACACACTGACACACACACACAGACACACAACAGACACACACACACAGACACAGGACCACGACACACACAACATACACAGCCAACACACACACACACAACACACACCCACAGACACACAGACAGACACAACAACCAGACACACACACACCACAACCTCCCCCACACCAGATCCACACCACACCAACACCACCACAGAACCCGACACACCCACAACATCAAACCCACCAGACACATCCACCACAACACAACACACCCACACACATACATCATACCCACACACATACACATCACCACACAACACACACACACACACACACAGACACACACAGACACACACACACAGACACACACAGTTTCAGACAGTTGGCCTGGCTCTGTCAAACGGTAACAAAATCTGCCTACCAACACCTCTGAAGCTTGAGAAAAAACACATTATATCTAGTTTGTCATGACACATAGATGTCATTTACCCCCTCCCAATAATCAAAACTGGGCTTCATTCCAAGTTTCAGTTTTTTTTTTTGGAGTTGTTGATTTTTTTTAAACATTCTTTTCAATCTTTTGAAAAGAATTCTTTTCACTTTTCCAGAGTTTTTTGTGTGTGATTTTGTAAAAGGTATTTGTCGCCTTCCTTGACTCTTTTTGTATTTTTCAAAGACTTTGTCGCATTTTCCGACATTTGTCGCCTTTTGTCATTGTTTGTTTTGTTTTGTTGTTTTTTGTTTTTTTGGGGAGTTTAACTCCACAAATGTATGGATATTTTTGTCTTTTCTCAGTACATGCAGACCTGTCCTCTTAGATATTAGAGATCTCAACTTGGTCTTTTTGGCAGATGTGGTATCTTTAGACACTTTGTGGTCTTAAAATAAAGTTGTGAGAGTTTGAAAGCGCCGCAGTAGCTTTCAGGTTGGAGTTGAAGAGGTTAAACCGGCGCCCTGCTGTTCATTTCCTTTCAGCTTTTCAGCTGAAAGCATCTCCCATCCGTACATGTTCATTACAGTGTGCGGAGCGAGGGTGTAATTCGCCGTTGCGAAGGTGTAATCAGGCATCGCAGCAGCGAGCAGAACTCATCTGTGTCTCGCTGCATCGGCTCGCCTGGAGTTCTCTCTCTTCTCTTTTTATTCTCAACATCACCGTCCTTGAACAAAGTGCGTGACTTTACCTGTCTGAGTGTTTCCGTGTGTGTGTGTGTGTGTGTGTGTGTTTGTGTGTTGAAGCCTTCTCTCTGGTTGAGACCTGCCGCCGTACTTTGAATTTATTGGTACGGTCAGAAAAAGACAGAGGAAGAAATCACAGTCTGCTCACTTAGACAGAAATCCAATTCTCCTTGGAGAGAAGGACAGCGATTTACTCTGAACGTGGACACGGCGCGATGCAAATTCAGACACCAAATGTCATGCAACTGTTTGTTTTTTTCTGTTTTGTTTTTGAGAACAAAAAGATTGCAGCTGCTTGTTTTCACCTTGTTTTCTGCTCAGATAGAAACTCTGTTCGGCTGAAACGTGGAAACAGTCAGCTGTAAATATACGGTTTTCCGTTCATTTCACTAAATTAACCCAACACTGTCAGAAAAAGGGGGACAACGCAGCTCCATTTTGTCTGAGTTACAAACAGCAAATGTTCCCTTAAAAGTAACACAATGTTCCTTGAAGACACACACACAGACACACAGACACACACAC
>NC_045740.1:17757833-17762691 GCF_008692095.1 Etheostoma spectabile
ACACACACACACACACACAGAGACACACACACACACATACATTTTGTTTTTGGATATTACCTTGCATGTTTGTGAGATCCTGTGATCAAAATTGTTATTTTACGGGCTAAATAAATGGCTAAAATTCAATTAGAAGTTGTTTATGTTTTATATCTTTCACTAAAGGAAAATTAACTTTTTTTCCACTTAACCCTTGTTGTCCTCCGGGTCTCTTTTAGTTTTCACTAACACCACCTTACTACAACTAGTTTTACACAACTTTTTGGAATTCATGGTCAATGTCCCTCAGTTATATAGATTTAAACCTAATATTTGAGTTAAAAAAGCAGAAATTATGAATTATTTTAACTAAGAGTTAAGATCAGAGGAAGGAAAGTCATCAGTTGTATTTGCAAAGAGTGTTGTATGGACTCCACTCCCATTTTTTGTGGTAATTTGGTTAAAAGATATAGATATTATAACCCATATTTGAGAAATAGACATTTTTTTAAAGGGGTCAAATTTCACCCGAGGACAACAGGAGGGTTAAAGGTGCATGATGGCTTTGTTACTGGGGCGGGACCTTAATGGGGAACTTGTTCTCATGAACCATTCAGTCAAAAAGCTACGAAAAGTCAAGCACTGTAATTTGGTTGAGATCAGGAAATGATGATGGACACTTCAAAGATAACGAGTCCAAAGATTTCAGATCATTTACAGCTTTATTTAAACAATGAACAAACCTTCATGACACAGAGAGCGACCTCTGTGCACACACGGATGTCCATACAAGAGTGACCGATGAACATCGGAATAACTGGGGTTTTATAGTCTTCTTGTCCTGCGTCGGTCAGTTGATCTATTTCCGTGAGACAGGGTTACCTTTGAAACGACTCATTTGTGAGACACTTCTACTAGTTTTACACATTCTGATCTATTCCTGCAACCTAGTGTCCCCTTGGACAGTGTCACCTAGTGTCCCCTTGGACACGAGGTTGTCCCCTTGGACACTAGGTTGCTCCCTAAAAAAAGTGACATTTGAACACTTACGTGCATAAATACCAACCTGTCAGTGACGTCATCCGGCTCATGGAGCTGATTTATTGTGACGGATTGTTACTTGTGTCCTCCAGGTCTCCTGACAGCGGCGGTGAGGACACTCGTTCTGCAGAGAGAGAGAGAGAGAGAGACAGAGAGAGAGACTGGTTCCCATCGTCCAACGCCCCCCTATCATCACCAAGCGCTCCAATCATCAGCCGCTAACAGAGCCGAGGGCCGGGGCGTGGTCACCTCCTGCCTCATGCTTGGGCGAACTGTGCAATCTGCAGCCTGACGTTCTTCTTCTATCTGGAGGGGGGAACTGTGTCTATTTTCCAGGAGATTTAAAAAAAATAAAAAAAAATAAAAGAGGAATATTATGATGAGCTGCTGGATGGATTTGTATTGTCGTTTGGCAACAAAACTCTGTTTCTTTCTACAGACCAAAGATGAACAGAGCCGACAAAGAGACGTTTTAAAGGCACACCACCGCATCTCTGTAAAGACACAAACACGTTGGGATATTACACCGCGAGCTAAAGTAAAATTGTGCGCTGAGTTAATGATGTTTCTGTCAGGACAGATGTTCACGTGCCAAACATCAGTTGTTGGGAGAAGGTGAAAAAAAACCAATTTAGGGGTTTTTCTGATGAGAACGTAAAACATTTTTATCAGAAAGTGAAGATACATTTTCCAGAGTAGAGTCAAAAATATAGTCGATACAGCTCCACATCTCAGACTGTGTTTCAGGTGCACATCAGAAAAGCCATGGCACTCACAGGACTGTTCTTATTTAATGTGGACAGAATCTCTCAAAAATAACCCCACATTGAATAAGATTACTCATCTGTGAGAGCCAGAGTTTTTGTTTTCTTTGACACGTCCAAAACAAATGTAATCCTGGACAAGATACGTTTCCCTGGAAACCCAATCGACAGCGAGACAGGGCTGACTCTAATATAATTTCCAAGATTGTAACTAGTTTTTTGTGAAAATAAGACGTTGTTCTTTGGTAGGAGGACGTGAATAAATCCAGTGAGCAACAAGAAAAAATCCAAAGCACTCATCTAAAAAAAAAAAAAAAAAAACGTTCAACGCCATTATAATATCTGGTATATTCTAGATATGTTTTTAATGCTCCAGTTACATTGTGCCAGATGTAATAAAGGAATTTGACCTTTTTCAAAAGGTTTTCTCTTGATACTCACTGGATATTTTCCAAGTTGTTTGATCCCAGTGAGCAAAGTTTCCATATTTTCATGATAAAAGCTGCAGAATTGTGACTGATGTGTGGCTCTTCTCCACTGGACTACGTTACCCATTCAGTCCGATTTTACATTCTCCGGAGCCACGTGTGGACGACGTGCAGTCACGGTAGGTTTTAATGAAGCAACCGGCACACTATTTGGCACTAGAAGCCAAGCTGTCATGTCTGTTTTTTGGGGCGGGGGGGGGGGGTGCATTAAATGTATTTTGAAAAGCCTAAAGTTCTATATTTAACATTTTTTATATGCTTTGCAAAAAACCCTTTATTTAACACACCACTGCTGTTGAGTTTTTGTTACACCACTTACTCATAATTCATCCTTTATAAAGCATTTATAAGTTGTAACTAACTGTTAATTACTTGTTAATGTAAAATCTACTAATAATTCCTAAACCTTTGGTTTGCTAGATAGTGAAACAAATTCTTTGGCTGGTTATTTGTGCAGTTTAATATTAGTAAAGGTTTCTTACAATAATCCCTCACACCTGCAGCTTTATTAGGAATTAGTCCATATCCACGACGTTCCACTTCCGGGAATTCCACCGGATTTCCCTGTTTTTGGCCGGATGTCTGATACCTTCCACTTTCTTTGTGTTGGCGTTCTAACCCCAGGTGGATTCCTGAGGACCATGGGTACCTGGTCCTCAGATCTCTGCAGGGTAAATCCAGACAGCTAGCTAGACTATCTGTCCAATCTGAGGACTGTGGTTACCTGGTCCTCAGATCTCTGCAGGGTAAATCCAGACAGCTAGCTAGACTATCCGTCCAATCAGAGTTTTCTGTTCCACGATTAAAACAACTTTTAATCGCACACATGTTCCACCAAAACAAGTTCCTTCCCGAGGCGATTTTGCAACGACACCGTGGCGTGTCCGTTGCTTAGCACCGCCCAAGTGATTTGTTCAAAGAAATGCCAATGAACCAGAGCACGTTGTTTTCTCATCCCGGATTGCTGTGTGGACTCGCCAGGCCCTCTTTCGCAGCGCTGTGGAGGAGGGTCAGGCAAGTCAAGACTACTTATTAATAAACAGGATGTCAGACAGCTGAATAAAAGAGCTAAGAAAAAGTGTCATGAGGGATTAGCGTTAATAAACAGTTATTAGTTACAACTTATAAATCTTTTTTTTATGAGAAAGTGGCACTGAATGTTCCTTTGGTTATTGTATGTTATGTTCACAAAATCCCAGAATGAATATGTCTGTAAGTCATTGCCTTATTTCATCTCAGTCTCCATCAGCCGGAGGAGAACATCTCACCGACCGGCTCTGTATGAACCGTCCTTCATTAAAAGAGCACACATGTTCATCTGTGTTTCATCTCAAAGGTTTTCTTCTAACGACACATTAAAGAGTTTTGTGTGGAAGAGAAAAAGGATGAGAGAAGTCTGAAGTATCAAGTTGCATTCAGGGGCCGTTTTTCACTCCCTAACTCGTAAAATAGGGACGCTTGTGCAGTGGCTCTTAGCGTTGACTACAACGCAAAAATCACCGTTCAGCGTCTGAATGGAACGCACCGGTCAGAGCAGCAGGTCGGCCGCAGCGCTTTAACATGACGTAGTATTAAGACGTAGGATTAAGAGTGACAATGAGTAGGAAAAACTGCGAAAACGTGGCGCAAGGACGTTGGGAGTGGATGGATCAAACAAGTTCAAGTTCAAGACCTTCATTTGTCCCCGAGGGGCGATTCGTTTTGCCGCAGTAGCAAAGAAGTTGACACACAGCACATGACAACAAAGACGACAACATCAAATTATTAAAAAGACAGTATCAGACCAAATGGGGATCACAAAACAGGACTTTCACGCAGGAGACTGGGCTTCATGTCCCGTTCTTGATAGGTAGATATCTAGCTATCTACCTACAGTATATATCTATCTATCTATCTATCTATCTATCTATCTACCTACAGTATATATCTATCTATCACTACATATCTAATCTATCTATTTCGATCTACTTCTATCTATCTATCTACTTCTACCTATCATCTACTATCAGCTACTACCGTATCTATCTATCATATACCTACTATCTATCGCATCTACCTATCTATCTATCATCTATCTATCTACTAACCTATCTATCTATCTATCCTATCTACCTACAGTATCTCTCTATCTATCTACTATCTACCTATCTACTACTATCGATCAACCCTATCTATCTACCTATCTATCTATCTATCTATCTACCTACAGTATCTATCTATCTTGTGTCACAGAAACATACATTTTAAAACCCCACCCACAATCTTTTCCTAAACCTAACTGTCCCGTTTTTGTGCCGAATGTCAGTCAGTACGTCCCGACTTAACCCTCATGTTGTCCTCGGGTCAAATTGACCCGTTTCCCTATATCAATGTTCTTTTTAATCCCCAAAATAACAGGATTGATTCCACACAACGCTCTTTGCAAGTACACATCTTCTCCTTTCATTATTTGGGGCGTCTATTCATTTTATAGCATTTGAAAAAACAGTGTTTTTGAAATAGTATTGAGTAAAAGTTGACATATTCCAGTCTGTGATCATCCATCGACATCCATTCCTTTCATTTTAGTCTAAATAATTCCTAATA
>NC_045740.1:17762701-17762773 GCF_008692095.1 Etheostoma spectabile
TAACTCAAACATTAGGTATAATTTCCAATAAATTGGGTTTATTGGCCATAAATTCCAAAAATAACTGTAAAA
>NC_045740.1:17762783-17764574 GCF_008692095.1 Etheostoma spectabile
TAAGTCAGTGTTACGTAGTGTTGAAAACGTCAAAAAATGACAAACATTGAAAAAAAGCATCAAAAGTGTTGGAAAAAAATGACAAAAAACGTGAGAAAAAGTTAAAAACATCGATAAAAAGCCTCAACAAAAGTGTTGATGTTCAGTTTTGGAAGACAACGCGAGGGTTAAGAAGGACGACAAGATCTTAACGCTGAAGGAGACTTTCAGCGTGAATAAACACCAAAGACACATGACCAAGCGTCCATTTTTTACAAAAAGGGAGAGTGAGAATGTGTTGGTTGTTTTTAATGCATTCATGACATCAACATATTATAATCAAGACTTTGTTAATTGGAAGATTTCATCGCTCTAAGTTCCCAATTTTTTACTATTCATGGAGAGGTAAATCTGCAGCAACTCTATTGACAGTGCTTTATTGTTCCAGTAGTTCTGAAAATAAAGATGTTCTGTATGCTACGCTATGCTAAGTGTTGCCTCTTAGGGCCTTGAACTTTCTCATGCACCTTTGGTGAAGTTCAATAATTAACAATAATAAAAACAAATAAATTCACTTTTTTTATGGAAAAGGAACAAGGCAACGTCCATGTTTTGGCACGTAGAAACTCATTCTCATGAACTATTTGTACATGCAGTAAAGCTAGGAAAAAGTAAAACGGTGTAATTTATATGTATTCAACGTATTTATTAGTAGGGCTGGACAATGCATCTGATCTATCGGCATCAGTATATGAGACCAGATATCATCTTAGATTTTGGATATCGTGATATGACGAGTGTTGCCTTTTCCTGGCGTTACAGTAAAGTGATGTCCTTTTCAGTACTAACCAGACTTATTAGCTGTTGTATTATTTGCCTTCACCCACTTAGTCGTTATATCCACATTACTGATGATTATTCATCAAAAACCTCATTGTGAAATATTTTGTGAATGCACCAACAGTCAACACCACAATATTGCTACTACAATATCTACATCGATGTATTTTGTCAAAGATATTGTGATATTTGATTTTCTCCATATCGTCCAGCACTATTGATTTCTGCATGCGCCAAATTGACCAAACTGATGTGATATGAGAGCGCTGTGGTCTGTAATAAAACATAGGACGAGACTATCACCCAGGAAACGGGATTTCGGGCCTGGGGAGTACTACTTAAAGCCTTAAATGTTGCAGGGGAACCACCACTGTTGATTACTGGGTACAAAAAGCACTCAAGATATGCATATCCTTTTTAAAAAATGTCTCCAAATTGTGTTCAATGTCAGTTTTTGGTTATTTTTGGTATTAGCGGGGTCAATTCGGCGATGACGTCAGACTGGGGAGAGAAGTCTCAGCCTGGGACTAGAACTACGGTGACTGACTGGGATGAGGAGGAATGTAAAAGTGCTGTATTCATATAGCACTTTTCCAGTCTTAACAACTGCTCAAAGCGCTTTTACATCTACAGGAAACATTCACCATTCACACACACTCATACACTGTGGCCGGGGCTGCCGTACAAGGTGCCACCTGCTCATCAGATACACATTCACACACATTCACACTCCGATGCGCAGCACCGGGGGCAACTCGGGGTTCAGTGTCTTGCCCAAGGACACTTCGACAATGACTGCAGGGGCGGGGATCGAACCACCAACCTTCCGATTGGCAGGCAACCGCTCTACCACCGAGCCACAGCCGCACAGGAAGAGGAGGAAAGGCCAGCAGCCGAATAATTACGAACCTGCCAGATGTGGGAGGGCACATGAGGAATTGCCAAGATTTTGGGGAAGTCTCCTTCATTTAT
>NC_045740.1:17764584-17773769 GCF_008692095.1 Etheostoma spectabile
TTTAGCAACGCAGCAGTGCATACAACGACTTTACTTTTTACGGTCAGTGAACAGCAGCGAGCGAACGTCAACGTTTTCTTTCTATCTAGTGACAGGGATCATGTCGTTAGATCAGATAAGTACTGGTCCACTTATCTAGATATAGGGATAGAAGGCATCCCCCAGTGTTATTTCTAAGCGTTTACCTCTTCCTCCGGTGAAAACGTGTCGCTGTGTTTGGCCGGTGCTTGGGTGTGTGGCGGCGAAGCTGCGGTGGAGAGCGGGTGCTGTTTTAACCAAAACCACAATGGGTTTGTCCAGTCCTAACTAGTTGTTTCGGTGCCTTGGATTCAACTTTCCGTTATCTTTCCGGTCCCAGTGACCTTTTCTCAGCTACATTTAACTGTAAAGACCGCTGACCTGTCACATGACCGGTTGTCACGTGACGGGCCCACGGTTGCCGTAATTTGGTAGGATGTCATACGAATTGTTGTGCATCAGTTGGTAACACTTTATAATAATGGTTCATGAATTATTGTGAATTCATGCACGACTTTGTGCATGGAAAAGCATGCATTTATTCATGCAGTACTTCATGAAGTAACGTAATGTTCCATGATTAATAGTATGTCATTCATGACTTAATGCAGGAACAATACGCAAATTACTTTATCAATTAAGGTGACTTCTGATTTATTAATTAAAAAACTGACCTGTCCGAGTTGACATATATCCTTAAAAAAGTCAAACTGTCCTGACTTCATTATGTTTGTGAACCCAAACAAAGCGTTGAACTGGTCCATGTTTAACATTGATGACTGAGGACTGATTAATGGTGGTAAAATATTAAATTTATTAATAATTAAAGGAGTGGGTTGGCAAAGATGATCCTGAGGTCACTACATTGACCCAAACTACAGGTGCATTTCTTGTTGCTTTACTCACAACAACACGAGGGACTTAAACATTAAAGCATGAGAACAATGGTAAACCAAGTAGGATATTTATGAATTTTACTTCTTACTAACTTCTAAGTGTCTGAACACAAGAAATTTCTTGCATTTTTCTTTTATTTGAGTGGTCACAAAGATTGGGGCATATGCCACCGTTAATGTAAATGTGCTGTATTTATAGAGCGCTTTTCCAGTCTTAACAACTGCTCAAAGCGCTTTTACATCTACAGGAAACATTCACCATTCACACACATTCATACACTGTGGCAGGGGCTGCCGTACAAGGTGCCACCTGCTCATCAGATAAACATTCACACACATACACATATACACATATACGATGCGCAGCACCGGGGGCAACTCGGGGTTCAGTGTCTTGCCCAAGGACACTTCGACAATGACTGCAAGGGCGGGGATCGAACCACCAACCTTCCGATTGGCAGGCAGCCGCTCTACCACTGAGCCACAGCCGCCCCATGAGCCGTTAATCATATTTTATTTATCGATGTTAAAGATGGACACGCAATGAAGTAATGACGGAGTAATGTGTAGTTAATCATAATTACAACACTACAATTTAGCCTGCCACTTTAACTACTGATTAACCTATGAAGAAGACATTAACATTAATAATAAATCAGAAGTCAGGATGATTCACATACCTTAATTTATGCATTCAGTAGCGTATTGTTCCTGCAAAAGTCATAAATGAGATACTCTTAATCATGGTACATTATGAAGTACTACATGAATGAATGCATGCTTTTTAATGCATGAAGTCATACATGTGTTCACAACAATGAATGTACCATTGCTATGAAGTGTTTCCCATAGGTTTTCATAAGAACCCGTTGCCTTGGCATTTCTACTTTTACCAGTTAAGCAAAGGATCTAAGTACTTCTTCCACCTTTATGAAAACCTTTATAATTACACTTTTTCATGTTGTTTTTTTGCAGTGGATAGAAGTGGTTTGCTGTTGCTGTACACATGAACACACTCTGGTACAGGTCTGGGTCCAGGTGGTTCCTGAGACCGACATGTGTTACAGACGCCGTCGTCTCCCTGTCAATCACAGACCTTCAGACGTTGTTTTATTGCTGAGTTCAGCGAGTGAACGTGTCAATTTTCAGGTTTCAGATGAACTAAAAACACCGAGCAGAATGTAGGCTGAGCTCTCTGAGGCTTCACTGCTCTTACATTATCCTTTTTTATTGATTTACTTTATATTCTGGCCTACTTCCCCCCCCTCAGCACTATTAGCCCACTTTTACACACAGCACAGGAAATCACCGAAATCTTCGTCTCAGGATCAGTGCCAGCTGACAGGAAGTCGTCACTGTGGCTATAAGGTTCAGTTAGAGCAGCAGCTGAACACTGTCTTGTCCTTTATAGGAGTCTCGTGAAGCCACATGTCCAATGTCCGGACTTCCCCGCATCTGCAGACTCGCAATCTGGACCGCGTCATTAGGTCCACAAGGAGCCTCAGCACCCCTTTCTGCAGTGTGTATTTGCAGGGCGGCAAATACACACAACACAACTAAACACACAAACACAATGCTAATCAACAGTTATATTGAGTTTGTGCTTTTCAGAAACCAGCGAGAGATAATTAGAAACAATTAGTCTATTATTCAGTTAGTTGATCCACAGAGAATATATCAAGGAACTCATTTCTCTCCGCAGCGTCTCCAATGTGAGGATTTGCTGATTTTTTTTTTTTTTTTTACATTTTTAGATATCAACCAGGACTCGGAAATGGAGATTTCTCTATATTTTTGGATGTTTTGTGTCATTGAACATCATTATCAGTTGCACCCTAACAGGGACCAAGTGACAGGTAAAGGCACACCTGATGGAACTGATCTTCCACGTTGGGTCGTTGCAGACTCACTCAGCGAAACGAAGGTCCAAAGAGAGCTGGGGTGTCCTCCTGGGGATTCTGTGGTGTGTCCTGAGTCCGTAAACTTTTTATTTTTTTTGAATCGGAGGGATTTTATATATGCTATTTGTCTGATTTAAAGACTTATTCTGTCCAGAACACATGTTGTGTGACTGATAGTTACGTTTAGAAGTCAAAGAGAATAAATCTGTTCAGATCACGAATCATCTCCAGTCTGTTGTTGATTAAAATCAGCAACAGGTCACATGTAGAGCACTTTAACAGCTACTCTGTCATAATTAAAACAACTGGAGACCGTGTACCAGCTGATACGTGGGTCGGATTATATTTTATCAAATCAGAATCGCACCACAGTGTTTTTGTCACTTCCTGTTCAGCCTGAAGGCGACTGGAATATCTACCTATCGGCAGCTTTTTGTAAAGTATTGTAAAGTATTTAGTTGAATAAACTACATTTTGGTTACATTATCTGTGTGAGACCTCCCTTTTTGTTGCCGGCTTTTGAGCCAGGCGGTAACAGATGTTAAAGGTCACTTATGATCATCAGATGGAACATTACAGTTTCAGAAACATTGAAAAAGAGTAAAAACAGTCACTTTAAATATTTGTAAAAATCCACAATAACATGTAAAGGTCAACCAGTAGCAAAGATTTGTGAAGAAAAAATAAAAGGACAAAGGTTTCTGCCCAAATGCAGCGATGAGTGAGAGATAATGTAGAGCGAGCCAGTCATGGTTGCGGGTTACAACTGAATTGACGATATGACATTTTTCAGAAAGACTTTCAAGTTCATCATCATCAGTTTTGTTTTCTTTCACCTGGAAGTGTTCAGAAAAACAAAAATCTTTTCAAATGTAAATGTCATATACATATTCACATATCTGTACAAGCGTAAATCATCTGCATAAACACAAACGACCACATGCAGTTTACTTTGTGTCCTTGAAAACCTTGAAAAATGCTGCGCTGGAATCACTACAGAGCTCAAGATTGTCTGAGGGCTGAAGCTGAAACTGAAGTGAAACCGGTTCAATCATTAGAGCTTCAGCTTCAGTCGAAATATCCTGAAGACAGATCAGAATGGAAGAAGGTCAATAAAAGTAACTGAAAGAGAGCGAAAAAATGAATACTTCTTCTGGATCTCTTTTATTTTTTCCATTTCTATTTAATCCATGTTAAAAAAAAAAGTTAATACATATCTGCATAGCTGGGAGGAAGACCCAGGACTAGGTGGAGGGACGTCCAGCTGGGAGGAGGCCTCGGGGAAGACCCAGACTAGGTGGAGGGACGTCCAAATGGAGGATGCCTCGGGAAGACCCAGACTAGGTGGAGGGACGTCCAGCTGGGAGACCCTCGGGAAGACCCAGGACTAGGTGGAGGACGTCCAATGGGAGAGGCCTCGGGAAGACCCAGGCTAGTGGAGGGACGTCCAGTTGGAGGAGGCCTCGGGGAAGACCCAGGACTAGGTGGAGGGACGTCCAGCTGGGGAGAGGCCTCGGGAAGACCCAGGACTAGTGGAGGGACGTACAGCTGGGAGAGGCCTCGGGGAAGACCCAGGACAGGTGGAGGGACGTCCAATGGGAGGAGGCCTCGGGGAAACCCGGACTAGGTGGAGGGACGTCCACTGGGAGGAGGCCTCGGGGAAGACCCGACTAGGTGGAGGGACGTCCAGCTGGAGAGGCCTCGGGGAAACCCAGGACTAGGTGGAGGGACGTCCAATGGGAGGAGCCTCGGGGAAGACCCAGGACTAGGTATAGGCCGTCCAGCTGGGAGGAGGCCGAGGGAAGACCCAGGACTAGGTGGAGGCGACGTCCAGCTGGGCGGAGGCCTCGGAAGAACCCAGGACCAGGTGGAAGGACGCCAGCTGGGAGGAGGCCGGGGGAAGACCCAGGACGATGTGGAGGGACGTCAGCTGGGAGGAGGCCTCGGGAAGACCCAGGACTAGGTGGAGGGACGTTCAGCTGGGAGGAGGCCGAGGGAAGACCCAGGACTGGTGGAGGGACGTCTGCTGGGAGAGCCTCGGGGAGCCCCGGACTAGGTGGAGGGACGTCCACTGGGAGGAGGCACGGGAAGACCCAGGACTAGGTGGAGGGACGTCCAGCTTGGAGGGCTCGGGGAAGACCCAGGAATAGGTAGGGATTTTTCTCCAACCTGGCCTGGGAACGCCTCGGGATCCCCCAGTCGGAGCTGGTTGATGTGGCTCGGGAAAGGGAAGTTTTGGGGTCCCCTGCTGGAGCTGCTGCCCCCAAGACCCGATACCGGATAAGCGGATGAAGATGGGTGGATGGATGAACATATCTGTGATGGATCTGTAAAACCAAAAAACTGGTGTAAAAAGCCCTGTGTTTGACCCATCCACCCCCCCCAACCAACCTCCCTACGCAGAATTTCCCCCTTACATACTACCTGCCAAACCCCGTCTACATGCTGCTCTCCCCAGTACGTTCTACACACATGCCAAAGGGCTCCTTTTTCATCGTATCAGACTCGGACAGCCACTGTCCAAACGGCCCTTATTTTACGTATTGTTGTAATAAACAGCTACGGTACTGGCCTTAGAGTGGAGAGCTGTGTGATGGAAGAAGCAGGAGACATAGAAATGAAGCAGTTTCCCCCTAAACTCTTCATCCTACATGTAACACTAGCATGGATGCGCGCGCACACACACACACACACACACACACACACACACACACAACACACACACCCACACACACACACACACACACACAACACCCACACCACATACAGATGTACTGTGTTGCATGTTTAACATATTCAAAATAATCTGGCGAGAGACATGTGTGTGTTAAAAGAAAAGTGTGCAGTGTTGTGTTTTCAGTTTAAATAATTGAAGCTTGATTCATGTTTGCAGGATGTGATGTGTAATTTGCATTCACACGTACATGTAGTATGTATATATAATAGATAATATATTAGTATATATATTGTATAAATCCAGTAATCAAATATACATCTGTGACTGTACTTTTGATTCTCTACCCCATACAAACTTTTTAATGGACATGTATTTATGTTTTGTCATTTATGTTCACAAAATCAACATGTATCATAAAATATTGTGATTTGATTAAATAAGTATAATACGTATAAATGAGATATTAAATACGTATACATTTAAAATAGTATAAATTAGTTTCTCCCCAGCTGTTAAAAAGTAACATAAGTAACTTTTACTCTAAGTAAACCTTAAATTTGCTTTTTTTTTTACTTTTTATTCGAGTAGATTTGTTATATATATTTAGATGTTGTCATTTTACTTCATCAAAGTAATAGTACTCTTACTTAATAAGAATATGTTTGTACTCTCATAGATACAAATAAAACAGATGTTTTAAAAATAATAAACGCCGGTCTCTCTGACGTCCAGTGAAGCAGACATGAACGTGACATTCAGGAGTCTCCACTCGGGGTTGGGAATCAATCGGTTTTCTCTCTGGAACGCTCTTGAATGACCAGCCGGCTCACAACAAAAGACGTGTACTTCCTGCCTCCTGTAATCCTGTTACCACACACCCGCTGCACCCATCCCTCCATCACCCTGAGGGGGAGGGGGGGGGGTTACTATCCAACATGCAGGATGGAAGGTCACGCAGGCTTTTCTTATTCAGAACCAGATGAACTATCTCATGCATATACTTCACTGTGAAAATACTCTTAAAAGTGTGTAAGTGTCATCAGCAAAGTGTACTTCATGTACACTGACTAAGTGTTTGTACTTTGTTACTTCCCGTCTCTGCAACCTGGTCCCAAGACATTTAGTCCATCAGTCCAAGCTTCAAATGGATAAAAATGCAAAACACATGAACCTATAACAAGTTAGAATACCAAAATAAAAGGATTATCGAGTCCTCAGCCGTTTGGAGTGTTCAAGTTTTAACACATTTTAGTAGTAACTGTTGTTTTAGTTTCTTTGTGAAAGCAGACAAAGACAAAGACAGTATAGTGTAGCAGTGTTATCAAGCTCAATCCAGACCTCTGGCCCATGCTTGTGCATTTCAGTTTACGATTTCTACTCCAATACTATGCTTTTTCCTTGTCTTATGCCTATATGTACAGAATAAGCCGCTGATCTCTCACGACAAAAAAACTCAAACTAGAAGTTCATTGATTAGTAAAATAAAACACAACAGAACCTTTAACCACACACGCTAATATGCGTAGTTTCTGTCTCCCCTGTGAGGAATTCTAAGTAAGTAAGTAAGTAAATAAGTAAACTTTATTTATAACGCACTTTTCACAGACAAGAAGGGTCACAAAGGGCTTTACAGTAAAAACAAATAAAACAGCAGCACATAAAATACTGAGCCGTGTTGCTAGTTAAAAGCTCGTCTAAAGAGACGTGTCTTGAGGTGTTTTTCAAAAGTTTCCACAGAATCCAAAGCTCTCAAAGCTAAAGGAGAGAGGTCCAGAGACTTGGAGCCGCCGCAGAAAAGGCTTGATCACCTCTGGTTTTAAAACGGGTTCTGGGGACCGTTAGAAGATCCTGGCCTGAAGACCTCAGAGAACGACCAGGAGTGTGGGCGTGTAATAGATCCTGGATGTGAGCGAGAGTCTGACCATGCAAGGCTCTATAAGTAGTGATTAAAATTTTAAAATTCACTCTAAACCCTTTCGGTGGCCAAGGAAGAGCCTTAAGCCCCGGAGTAATGTGGACCTCCTGCTGGTCTCAGACTAAAGTCCTGCTGCCGCATTCTGTACAACTTGCAGTTTGTCAATGGATGATTTGTTTAAACAAGTGTACAGTACGTTGCAAAAATCCAAAGTAATTGCAACAAAACTGTCGGCGTGTCCACATGACACAAGCCTTCCGTGATCGTGCACCTCTCCTCTACGCAGTTGCTAGTAGCCAAGGAGGACACGGAGCTTTAGTCTTTATTTAGCTTTGTAGCAACTCATTTGGCACTGGCTTGAATGTAACAAACTTAAATATAAAAAAGTTACGCACTAAAGCTGTAAAGAGGCAGGACAGGGACACCTGGATGGCTCGCCTGGTAGAGTGTGTCCCCCATGTCCAACGGCTCAGTCCTTGTCGCGGAGGCCGCATGTTTGACTCCGAGCTGCGGCCCTTTGCAGCATGTCATTCCCGTTCTCTGTCCTCTCTCACATCTTCAGCTGTCCTGCATAACAAAAAGGCCTAAAATTGGCAAAAAATAATAATCTTGCAGACAAAAAGACAGGTGAGGTCAGGCGGACGGGAGACATCACGGAGTACCGAAGGAGGACGAGGCGCGACGGCGTTAACAGGCAAATGAGGCGAGCTCCCGGGAGGAAAAAGGGGAAGTACGACAGGTACAACAGGCACGACAGGTACGAGAGGTACGAGAGGTGAGACGGGTACAAGGTGTCTGTCCCTCTGAGCCGCGTCGGGGGAGCAGAGAGACGGTGCTGCCTGCCGATGATTAATGTCGGGTCAGAGCGGTTCGTTGAAGGGTAGATGAGGCAGGTGAGGGCCGAGGCGGCGGTCCCAGCTCGCTGCAGAGACACCTGCAGACGGGACAGGTGTGGGGGGGGGGGGGGGGATTCGTGGAGGACCCAGCAGGCCGCGGAGGAAGATTCACTAGTATCCCACTGAGTACTACCAAACCCCGCACCGCCACGCCCCGGCCTCAGTTCTTCCTCCACATGCAAAATCACATCCCGGAGACATTTATCATCTGAAAATGTAAAATGTCTTATTTCCCTAATTATGCCTACTTTGACATCACTGGATTTAGAAAAGTTTGAAGACGAGTGCAACACAGAATACTTTTGGACAACCTGCTGCTCAGTAACTTCGCGAATGAGGAAAATCAGACGAAAGTTGAGCTGCTGAAATCCTTTTATACTCCTGCTAGCTTAGCTACAAGCTAGCAATCAAACACAACAAAAGCTGTCAGTTGAATGGTGATTTGAGCTAAAGTTAGCAATCAACCAATCATAGATAGCTCCAACGTTTTTGAAATGATTTCCATCTTCTGTTATTGTGTGTAATGAGAAAAGCTTATTATTTCATGGATTTCACAAATTTCAGTATGACACGTTATGCCGTAAACCATTTAACCCTTGTCGTCTTCCCGTCAAAATTGAAAATCAACACTTTTGTTGATGCTTTTTGTCGATGTTTTGAACTTTTTGTTATGTTTTTGTCCCTTTTTTCAAAACTTTGACGCTTTTTTTATGATCTGTTACTTTTTTGACATTTTCAACACTACGTAATACTAACTAATTAATAAGTTTTACAGTTATTTTTGGAATTTATGGCCAATACACCTAAGTTAATGGAAATTATACCTAATGTTTGAGCTGGAAAAGCAGAAATTAGGAATTATTGAGACTAAAATTAAAGGAA
>NC_045740.1:17773786-17780906 GCF_008692095.1 Etheostoma spectabile
TCACAGACTGGAATATGTCAACTTTTACTCAATACTATTTCAAAAACACTTCAATTTTGTTTATGCAAATGCTATAAAATTGAAAGAGACCCAAAATTAATGAAAGTAGAGATGTGTACTTGGCAAAGAGCGTTGTGTGGAATCAATCATGTTATTTTGGGGAATTAAAAAGAACATTGATATGGGAAAACGGGTCAATTTGACCCGAGGACAACATGAGGGTTAAACTAAAACTCCTTGCTGTAGCGAATCTAAAAGGAATTGTTAATATTTTGGGAAAGAGTCTTCTTTGCTTTAGATTAGAAAACCAATACCACAGTCCCGTCTAAGGCGGCAGCTCGCTGCCAGATACTCTCAGCTTGTTGACACTTCTTGTGTTTCCACAATAACACGAAATCTCCATGGATGCTGTTAATATATGATGAGAGGATGCATGTTTTAGTCTCATGTCAGGCAACGACACAGGGAAAACAGGGGTGGGAGAAATTAAAGGAAGAAAGACAGGAAGGAATGGATGGAGGGCAAGGAATCAAAGAGAGATGAGAATGAGAAGACAAGAAGAAAAGAGGGGAAAAAGCAGGACAGACATGGAAAAGTATAGGAGAAAGAAATTAAAGGATGGAAGGAAAAAGGAGGGGAAAGAGGGGACGAAGGGAGAGAGAAAGGACCACTAAGAAGACAGAAAAATGAAGGAAGAATAAAGAAGAGAAACGAAGTGAGGGAGGGAGGGAAAATTGATGATGAAAGAAAGTAAAGAGGGCAGGAAGAAAAAGCATGGGAAGAATGGAAAAGGGGAAAGAAATCAAGTAAGAAATGTAAGGAAGGAAGGAAGGAAGGAATGGAGGGCAAGGAATCAAAGAAAGGTGAGAATGGAAGACAAGAAGAAAAAAGAAAAGAGGGGAAAAGGCAGGACAGAAATGGAAAAGTAGGGAGAAAGATAATTAAAGGATGGAAGGAAAAAGGAGGAAAGGACACTAAAGGAAAGAGGGGATGAAGGCGGGGAGAAAGGACCACGAAGAAGAGAAAGAAGACGGAAAGAAGACAGACAAAATGAAGGAAGAATAAAGAAAAGAAAAGAAGTGAGGGAGGGAAAATTGATGAAGAAAGGAAGAGGGGAACAAATGGAAGTAAAGAGGGCAAAAAGAAAAAGCATGGTAAGAATGGAAAAAGGGGAAAAGTCAAGGAAGAAATACAAGAAATGGAAGGAAGGAAGGAAGGAAGGAAGAAAGGATGCTCAGAAGGGTAAAAGGGAAGAAGAACGGATTGGAAGAAATGGAAGGCAGGAAGGAAGGAAGGAAGAAGGAAGGAAGAAGGAAGGAAGGAAGGAAGGAAGAAGGAAGGAAGGAAGAAATGGAGCGTGAACAGTTCTTATAAAATGAAACAAGCCAAATGCAACATTTAGACACTGATGTTTCCTGAAAAGCTGATTTCTTCCTCCTCGTCTTCCTCCCTCCACGTTGATCCCTCGCTTTTAGGATAAAAAAAAATAAGCCGACGGACCCGAAATCAACATAAAAGATTCACTCCTCGCGTTCGCGGGGGGTCAGCGAGGAGCCGATCTCCGCGGCAACCGTCCGCCAGCGGCGAGCTTTAAAAGGGAAAACGTGTTTCTCTCACCGGAGCGTAGGGTAACGCGAACCGACGTCACGTCACACGCCGACACAATCCACATCAATTAATAAAGCGTGGCCGAGCCGCTGGTCGACCAATCACAATCAAGAAGTGATGAAGGGAAACCGAACCACAGCGTGGGAAGGTTATTTCTTAAGTTTTCACGTTGCAGCTGCTCTGAGATCCATCGGGTGATGCAGGTCAGTGTGCTTGGCTTTCATCGGTTCTCTAGATTAAAAGTGTGAGTGAGCATTTTACGTCCGTCTATGTTATTATAATTATCACCCGGGATCTTTCTGTAAAATAACAAATGTGGTTACACAGATGATACATAAGGAAAAGGGACAATAGCTAAGTTTGGGGGGGGGGGGGGGGCAGAGTAGCTCAGTCCGTAGGGAACCGGAGGGTTGCTGGTTCAAGTCCCCATGTGGACCAAATGTGGATTGGTGGCTGGAGAGATGCCACTCCATCTCCTGCGCACTGCTAGGCAGAGCAAGGCACTAACCCCCCCCCCAACCGGGCAGCCCATTCACTCTGACATCTCTCCAATAGTGCATGTATAGGTCCTGAGCGTGTGTGTGTGTGTGTGTGTGTGTGTGTGTGTATTTCAGGCCTCTGTGTGATTACTAACAAAGTGTGTACACAGAGTGTAAATTGTAATTTCCCCATTGGGGATTGAGAAACAAATTAAAATTCTGTTTCCATCTATTTGTCAATCGAATTATCTGAAGTTCGGTAAAAAAATAGAAATAAAAAAAAATAAAATCATGCAAATAAACAGGTGAAAGCGTGTTTCCATCCAACGGCTTTAAAGCGAATTAAAACCTGTGCGTATAGACGTCACATGACGCTGTTTTGCGATCAAATTGATATATCAAATAGATTTGAGACATTTGAAGGTGTTTCCATTCATTTTTGCACAGAATCACATTCAATGGATCTACCGCCGTCTACCAACACATGATCAATATTTCACAAGTTATATTAGAGCTTATGTGCCAGCTGATAGCGACATATCGAGCTATAACAACAAAACAACGACACTATCAACACATCGCTATGACGATGCAGATGCAACTTGTCTTTTATTGTCCCTCCGGCACCGCTGTGAGACTCTTTTTTTAAGACATGTCTCGCTGTTTGAGCATCTTCCATTTACTCCGCAGGACGTCCCACGGCTTGTCCTAACCTCTGTCGGCCGTTTCCTTTGTGAGTTCCTGATAAATTAAATTCAAAAAGGTCTCTCGTCTCCTCGTCCGTCAGGAAGGAAGGAAGGAAGGAAGGAAGGAAGGAAGGAAGGAAGAAGGAAGGAAGGAAGGAAGAAAGGATGCTCAGAAGGGGAAAAGGGAAGAAGGACGGATTGGAAGAAATGGAAGGCAGGAAGGAAGGAAGGAAGAAGGAAGGAAGGAAGAAAGGATGCTCAGAAGGGTAAAAGGGAAGAAGGACGGATTGGAAGAATTTGAAGGCAGGAAAGAAGGAAGAAGGAAGGAAGGAAGGAAGGAAGAAGGAAGATAAGATAAATTCAAAAAGGTCTCTCGTCTCCTCGTCCGTCCACTTCCATCTGTCTTTGTTGACACGTGTGCAAACAGAGCGGAAATACTGATTTTTCTTTTGTTTTGTGGCGGGTTGCAACCACAAAATGACCTAAAACTTAATCACAATTCATTGTTTATTCGGCAAATGACGTTTCCATGAGCGTTAAATCGCATAAGCCGAATACCGATAAAGATATAGATAAAATCCAATGAGACCGAACGTATTTCCTTTGAGTCGATGTTCATGAAATTCCATCGAATTTTACTGTTTCCATTCAACATCACTTAACCCTTGCGTTGTCCTCCCGTCAACCGTGAAAAAAAAGTTATCCCATTTTTCTGACATTTTTGTCACTTTTTCAACAGAGTGGGTCCTTTCTCTGACGTTTTTGCCAAAGTTATTTGATTTTTCTAATGCTGACATTTTCATCTTATTTCAAAGACCCATTTTTTTGTGATGGAAAAAAACTGAAAATGGGTCAAATTTGACCAGAGGACAACATAAGGGCTTAATCGGGATAAAAAAAACGTGTGTGGGATGGAAACAAAACGGCAGGATCAATCAAAATAAATAAAACTACAAACGTGTAACGTCACTCAGACTTGGCTCTGGCCCGTCAGACGTAACGTGTGCGCAGCAGCTCTGTGTCGAGTGCTGTTTAACCTGCAGCGAGCCGCTCGGCCCCCTGGGAAAACGTTTTCCCCTTCCTCTCCCGCGGCATCCATCATGGCCGCCCCGAGGGAGGCGGCAGGTTTTGCCGTTGGGTCCCGAGAGGAACGCTTCCCCGGCGCTGCAGGTCGAGTTTTACATCCCCACCGAGCAGAGGAGAGAGAGAGAGTAAACACACGTTTTGTGTTTCACCGCAAGAACACGAAGGATCCAGGCGGTCCCGACCTTCTTGTTCTAAAGTCTCAAAACCAGGTTCAATGTGGTGCCATGGATCACATCACGTCAGAGGGTAAAAAACAGCTCGCTTTTAACTTATTTTTATGCATTCGTGCAAATTTAATTCAATTTATTTTCATTTGTAGTAACAAATCATAACAGAAGTTATCTCGGGATACTTTACAGATCCTCTTCAAGAGCATTTACCCACCTCAATATGATGGATGTGATGTGAGAGACAGCATATGTTCTACTTTGAGATGATTTAAAGTCATTTTGCTTTATTATTTGTAACAATCAAAAAGCAAGTGCAGAGGAACACACTATAGGATCAAATTAGGCCATGTTGTCGACTTAAAGTGCTCATATTATGCTTGTTTTCAGGTTCGTAATTGCGTCATCAATGGTTTTATTTTGAAGGAGGAAGTTGGTTTAGACAACAGAAAGGCGTCTTGAGTCTGGACAGGTGCTGCCTGAGTCCAGTCTAAGGCTGAATCCCATTCCTTCCCCTTACCCCTACCCCTTGGCCCTTACCCCTACCCCTTGGCCCTTGAAACCAAGGGGTAGGGGTAAGGGGTGAAAACATACCCCTATGAATTGGGACACCACTTGGTGACATCACCATACAGTATTGATCACAAACTTCCAAGTCCTTCTTATCATCTCGCAGTAGCAATCCTTACCTTTTAGAAATGATGTTGCTTCTTGGTCCCAGTTTAAGATCCTTAATTTTGAGCACAGCATTTAAAAGTTGAACTTTTTTCAACTTCAAAAAGACGCTCCGAGGCGCAAAAAAAGAAAACACAGTTTACTCCTTCTGGATTATAATGGAAAACAGACGCTGGCGTCTTAAAACCAGACGCCGCAGTGTGAGAACAGCCTTACGGCACTTCACGTCGCCCAATACTTTTGTGATCGGTTTAAAGAAGTGCCAATGAAAAGGCTGGGTGGACCCTCCTCCACAGCTTTGTGGAGGAGGGTGTGGCAATGCCAGACTAATTGTGAAATTAAACCTTGTTTCCATACAGCCAATCAAGTGACACTGATTGCATCTTGGAATAACACAATGCACAAACGCACAAATAAAATGACAATTACGTGGAATTAACAACACTGTGACACGCAGTAGAAAGTAACTTTAAATCACCGACGGTGACGCTGACATTAAGTACGACTTGAAAGCGGAATTGCTGACAAATTTGGGAACCTAACAACGTTTAAAACATAAGAATTCAACGTAACCATACATACCTTGATTTTGAATTCTAGTGGAGATCCCAAACATGTCAGGCTGAATGTTGGGGAAATGTGTGTGTATAATTAATGCAGCAGAGATCGAGATCATCGCCACCTGATTGATATGGTGCCGCTCGGGAAAAAAAAACACAAAAACTATGAAATTATACTGAAAATAATGTTTGACCCTCATGTTGTCCTTGGGTCAGACGGACCCAGTTTTGAGTTAAAAAAAATAATTGTCATGAAAATGTCATTAAACATTAAAAATGTCAAAAACCTTTGGGAAAAAAAACACCAAAAACATTAAAAAAAAAGCACACACAACGTTGAATAAGTGACAAAAATGTGAGAAAAACATTAATAACTTTGACATTTTTTTGTTTTTCTTTGTGGTTGATGGGAAGACAACACAAGGGTTAAATGCTGAAAAAACAAGAAGATTGAGGGATATTTTAATAATTCTTAAGTGGAAATTAAAGTAATATTTTTTACCAAAGTCCTGCTTTCCTCCCTTTTATTCCAGGTCATCTATGTGCTGACATTAACATTAATTTGACTCTTTGCTTCGGTAATTTAGAGTCATTTTACACAGGTCTAAGCGTCCTCCCTGCAGCACAGAGAGCATTTTCTAAAGACACCTTCCTCTCGCGGTGAGGAGGCAGGACGGCGGGACAGAAGCGTCTCTGGATGAAGCCGTGATAGAAACGGAGTCAGTGTAGCATCACGGTGACACCGAGCCAGTGACACCGAGCAGACCTGGCTCCCACAATGCATCTGCTGTCCTCAAATATCAATTTTGCACTTGACTTCACACGGCTGGCTCCCCATCGAGGGCTCCTCGGGCTCGTTCCATCCATTTGTCATTAGTAGATCATCAGAGGGGGCCAAGACACACAACACCACACACACACACACACACACACACACAACACAAACAAGACAACACGACACAGACACACCACAACACCACACACACACCACACACACACTCACACACACACAGTATATATACTGTCTTAAAATCCCAGTCAGTTGTATCTAAGCAGGGTATAATGTGCTTTCCTGGACACACACACACACACAAACACACACACCACACACACAACACAAACGACACACATACCCACACGCACACTACACACACCAAACTCACACACACACACACACACACACACACACACACACACGACGCACTCCCCACAAACACACACACACACAGTATATATACTGTCTAAAATCCCAGTCAGTTGTATCTAAAGCAGGGTATGATTGTGCTTTCCTGACACACACCAAACACACACATCACGCACTCACACACACAGACACACAAACACACCCACAACACACACACACACACACACACACACCACCACTAACACACACACACACAAACACAACACCCACACAACACACAAACTCACACACACACACACACACACCACAATACACCACAAACTCACACACACACACACACACACCCACACACAACGCACTCACACACACACACACACACACACACACAAACACCACACACACACACACACACAACACCACACACCACACTCCACACACAGTAATATACTGTCTTTAAATCCCAGTCAGTTGTATCTACAGCAGGGTATAAGTGCTTTCCTGGACACACCACACACACCACACACACACACACCCACACACACCAACCACACACCACACACCACACACACACACACCCACCACACACAGTATATACACTGTCTTAAAATCCCAGTCAGTTGTATCTAAAACAAATTCAGCCCCAATGATCCCGACACATGCTACAAATGTGGTAGAAAGGGCACATTGTACCATTGCCTATGGGACTGCCCACAAA
>NC_045740.1:17780916-17781996 GCF_008692095.1 Etheostoma spectabile
TTTTGGAGTGAAGTGATGGATATGATTCCACATGTCACAGGTAAAAGGCTATTATTAGACACCAAACTGTGCATCTTTGGCATTTTTCCCGTGAATCACAATCTCAATAAGGCAAAAAAATCTCTGCATCTTATAAGCTAAATACACCATAGCTAAATCTTGGAAATCCACCAACAAACCAAGCCTTCTCTTACTTTGCTCCATGGTCTTGGAATAATTTGCAAAACTTGCTCCATCTAACTGATCTAGTCCCATTAAATGATTTTAAGGCCATGTTAAAATGTCATGTAATTCAAAAATGTAACTGCCACATGTGACCTGCTCCTTTCCTCTATGTGTGGTGTGATTGTGTCTCTGCTGTATTTCTGTTTATATTGTAACTGGTGTGCCGTCTCGGCCGGGTCTCCCTCGGAAAAGAGATTTCAATCTCAAGGGACCTCCTGGTTAAATAAAGGTTAAATAAAATAAAAAATAAAATGTCTGGCTTACAGGACTGTCAGACTGTCTTGCACTGGAAAAACTCACTTTTACATTAAAGGGTAAATATTTCGTCTTTGACAACATGTGGAGATCTTTTACGGTCTTCTTAGAGGGGAGGAAAGCATTGGAGGCATGCTCTTCAACAAATGAGCATTGCTATGTATTAAGTATATGTCCGCTTGTCTTTGCTTAGTTTTATTTGAAGTGCTTCTCTCTTCAGGCCAACTCTGGGATAGGTTAACTTTTTGGACAACAGGTGATTTTTAAGGATCTTTGATGTTGATCTACTGTCACATGTTACAACCCTGTCATGTTTCGTTATTTTATTGAAGATGAGCCTTACTGTGTCAGTTCTGATTTGCACCTGTATTATTTGTTGCAGTGTGATGATCTTCTCTAAAAATTAATAAACACACTCTGTTACAGCTCTGTTAAAGTCCTGTGTTTGAAAATGTTACAGTATGTTTGTATAGTCAGAAAAATAAACTCAAAGTATTAACAGTATAACAGGGGACATCCACTGTTATACTACACATTGTATAGTTTCCTGTAGCTGAAACTGATCATGATCACAGGTGTGATGGGGGGGGGGGGGGGGGG
>NC_045740.1:17782006-17792006 GCF_008692095.1 Etheostoma spectabile
AACAAAGGGGGGAGAATGGCTAAGGAGAAAGGAAAGAAACATTTGCAGGTGGACAGAAGAGTTCTGATGGATCCTGGTTGTCTACAATGGAGATGTGGAAAAAGGGAATAAGCAGTTTTTAATGCTGGTACCTCGTCCGTGTGAATACAACAGGTGTGAGGTTTGTGATATTTGAGACCATAACGAGGACTGGGGATCCACTCTAGGCAGGACTACCTGTTCCCAGTACTACATCTGGTGAGTTTGATTCATTTTGAGGTTGTTTTTTTTACAATGTATTGCAGGCCTTGACAATTATTATGTTGCATTTTGAATGGAGGATGTTTTTGTTCATGGACATTTCTGTTGGTCCATCTGTGCTCTTTAAGGAGGACTTTTTTGACTTGGACTAAACTTGTGGCCATTGCAAGTATTTCCATGTGAACCTATTCAATAATAATTCTTAATAAATTGTGTTAACCGTAAACTGAACTGTAAACCAGGAGTTCTGATGGCTGTGCAAGAATATCATGTGCGATTATGTAAGATACCACATGGCTTCCCTGTGTTGGACAAGGTTTGTGAAGACGGTTCACCTGGCTGACTGTTGGGAAAATAAGACTTGTTGAAACTGTTTAAGTTTGTGCTCCTCAAACATGACTTCATAGGATTGTTGATTGGTTTGATAACGAATGGCGATTTAAAAGACTCATTTTCAGGCTCATATTTGTATTTTACATACTTGGATGTTTAAAAGCATGTTCTTTCTGAATACACCTGTAGGGGTCTCTTCAAGGCCCCCTCCAAAAACGGCCACTCTGCTCTGATTGGCTGATGAGAAAAATACGCCGTGGGTGTAGACACCGAGATTACGGGCGGTAAAGAGCCTGCGTGTGACGCAGGAAGGGGAGCCAAATGTGAATGGCTTGTTGAATTTTTGGCTTGTTTTCTGAACAGTTTTGTTTTTTTGCGATATGCCACCTTTCATGTTAAAATCTCTTTGTACTGAATTCACTATCTATTTCCCTGATGGTTCCCCACGGGTTCATGCATTTCTCCTAATTGTTTCCTGGTTGGCTTTTCCATCTCACTTCCACATTAAAATGCTGAGTTGTCCACCAACACCGCTAAGTTTTGCTAACAGCGCTAGCATTGACGCCGGAGCAATAACTTCCACGAGTTGTCATCCAGAACCAACGCTTGTTATTGGGCGCAATTCGACGCAGTGGAAGTGTATTCAATGTGTGGTATTGAAACAGAAATTGACTGCGAATGAATTACAATGAGTGCATTTCATGTCACCATCAAAGCAACTTTGCTAGCTAAACTAAACCAATAGGAATTGCTAAACGTTAGCTGAGTGATTGGCCAAACCTTTTGGGTCAGGGCTAGCTGAATGTTTCCTATGCTAATCTAAAATCATGCTAAGATGTTGCACTGCCAAACTGCTTTTTTTTCAGCAGTGTTTCAAGTGTTTTTGCTATTGGTTTCTTATGGACTACTTTGTGCGCGCTAAGCTCGAACCACTGATTGTATAGCGATGAAAGTGATATCCAGTTTTTCAGATTTATTTTTCAATATTCCTCTTCAGTTTGGTGAGTGGGAAGCATGAAGCGCCCTATGTCGGGATTGTTTGAACTTCATGTAAGACTTAAAATTGACTTTAATTCAGTTTTATGGTCCAAAGCTCAGAGAAGCAAACTGACAGACTTGGTTTTTAAGATTTAGTGGGAGTTGTTCTGCTGTGGCCTCCATTTGCAACACATTCTGCCTTCACTTTGTTTGGTGAAAGTTTAAAAACTAAAAGATTTGAGCATTTTGGTTTGGTTTCGTTGGCCGTTCCCTGTGCAGGTGGTTCCTCCTCCTCCTGCGGCGACGGCAAAGCGCCATGATCTGAGGTGTAAAAGGAACTGAAGTGACGTCTGTTGGTGAAGCCAAACGGCCCCATCGCTTTCATCGAGACATCTAATTATTCCTCTAGAGGTCCAATTAGCCCGACGGTGGCTGGACTTGAAGCAAATTGCTAGTCCAGCAAGGAGCCGATGGACTGGCTGTCTGAACTGGGCACAAAAGATGCTAAAAATACTCTGCTTTGTATTCCTCTTGCAAATTTAGAGCCAACTGTATGGTTAAATTGAGCAAAAGTTTTACTTGGCTCTTGGTAAACTTTTTTTAATTGTTAGGACGCTGGCAAACGGATGTGACAATTCTTTTTAAGGAACAAAAAAATGCAATTAAGCAAATGATTGAAAGCAGTTCTGTCATTTCACACAGACGGCCGAACAGCAAACCTAGTGCAGGTTATTTAGGTTATTTCCAATATGGTTCAGTATGGTTATGTAATACAACCTCATATTGTGCATTTAAGCTAACGGAAAGTGAACAAGAAGTAAGGAGAACACAAAAGAGTTTGAATAAAAAAACATTCGCACAAACATTTTGAATGGAAGTCAGTACAATGTGCAATACAGTGCATTTTCATTATTCATTTAAAGCTTAAATTATTCTCTCTACGTCCTCCTGACAATCGAATAGAGATCGTCTTCAGGCTACAACCATGAAGAAGAAAGTACTCAACAGCTGCAAATCTTGTTTTTGCTGACCTCTAGTGGATTAACTTGTCGTCTTGCTGCAGTGATGTAGAAGAGTACGCAGCACACTGTGACATCACTGTTAGCGGGTGAAACAGACTTTCAGCCAGAGAGGGCAGTGCAGTGCCGCTGTTGTAAAGTTGCTCTTTAATGGGGTAGAGAGGTTTCTGTACCCCCAAAGACCATTAGAGGGTAAAAATCACCAACCCATTTTATTTTATCTAATGTATGTATTTATTAATTCCACGTACAAAAGCAATGTGACAAGAGCAGAGACTGCAACTGATCATTGATCATCAGCTTTTAAGTTGACATGTTAGCAAACAGCTGGGGAGCAGCATGGTGATTGTGATTCATCTGGACTCATTTTTTTTTTCTGTCCGCCAGATAAATTAGTCCAATAGTCTTTCTCTTTTAGCTCTGTTTTTGGTCTCCACCATGTTCTGAGGGAAATGTTTGTCTCTATAGCTGCTTAATGTGCTTAATGTAATCATCACAAATTAATTGCTCATTTGTAAAGCACTCTGAATTGCCATTGTGTACCTTCCTATCATGAGATAGGAGATGAAACCGCCGACACTGGACCCAGGACTGTATCTAGATCATTGGCCGATGGCACATAGAGAGGTCTGTCCAATTAATACGCTGAACCAGCTCAGATGGCTCTGGGCCAGCCTCCCCCCCCCCTCCAGTTGTCTGCATTTGTCTTCTATGTTTTTATATATTTGTTTGCCTCTGTAGCGGAGTTAATAATTCAACTTGCTATTAAAAGGTAACTTCTCATTTTTCTAGTTTCCATGAGACAGGTTTTTCTGTAGCATCAGCACCATCTATTGGTGCCATTCTGCAGACTTTAGGGTAAATTCGTACACACGTTCACCAATCTACAGTAGCCTGCTTCATGGTTATTCACATATACTGAGCTCTAATATTATAGTTTAGGTAAATGTGTTAATTGTGATGATATGTTAGTATGCATGTTGTATATCCACATGGGAGGTCTCACATTTTACATAAGCAATAATTTTGTTTGGTTTCTTTTGTTTTAGCTTTAATTTCCTTGTGGGAGTCATCCCAAAGAGATTAATAAAGCTAAGTCTAAAGGAAAAAAATCACTACGTTGTGCTAGCTTGCTGGTCCGGTTAGCCTAGCTTGATAACCTAAATTTTATGAGACAACCATGGCAACTGTAAAATTGAATAATTTCTCTTTTCATTTTAGCAAACTGGAGCTCTTTATAGTGACATACGTGATTGTGAAACACTGTTCTGCTATTTACCAGGTACAGTTTCCTACTTTTGTGTTTTTTGTTTGTTTTATATTAGTATTTTGTTAATATCCTGTGTAATACTGTTAGCCTGACCAGCTATCCAGTCGGCAAGTAGCCTGTTTCCTGCTAGCTGGAGCTCTTTATAATGACGAATGGGATTGTGAAACACCGTTCTGCTATTTACCAGAATAAATAGCTGTGATAACCAACGAAGAGAGACGGTTTCATCTGTAAACACAGCACAAGAGGGAGAGTACACACCTGCTACACCTCTGATTTTATCACACTTCATCAGTTCTGCGCCCTTCTCCAGAAACAGCATTCAATGCATGAGCAATTTCATTCCATGCATCTGTTTTATTTGCTGCTTTGTATCCACTGCTGACGCTAATAAATATGTCTCATTTTTCGCTAACTTCTTGCAGCAACCTCCACTGCAGAATTTATTTTTACTTTCTTTTGAAGTCTAGGCCTTCTAGGCCACCATCTGAACCCCGTCTTTTCAAAATTTCTCCAAGTGTGCACCCAGCCCTGCTATCTTATGCCCTTTTTATATGGGAATTAACAGGGTGTTTTCTCATGTTAAATAGGAGCAACAGGCATGAGCTTTGAATTTATAAAGACTTTAGACTTTTCCCTTAGGAAGATTGTGGTGAATGAGGCTACTGTTACTGTACAGCTGGGACTGAGCTTCTCTGATCAGTATCAGAACAGTTTTCTAAAGATAATTTAAAATGAAAACTACTAGACTAGAAACCAGCGTTCCTAATATCTCCCCAATCCGAACGAATCATCCATCTTATCTATTTTCTTTCTTTGTCTCTTCCTCCTTCTTCCTCCCTGCTCTGCTGTGACCGGCCAACATTCAGGACTGCATGTTAAGCAAAGTTTCTTTAACAATTGATACCGGCGAGTGCAAAGCACAGACAAATGGACCGGGATGTTCACCATCCATCACACCCGCAGAACCCTCATTGTTTGCAGATTTTAACCTAGAGGAGTTCCTTCTGTTCCTCTCCTGCGAGACCCACAAATCATGAGCTGACAAGGAGAGCCGAGCCGAGCCGGGACAGGATAGGGAGCGCACAGGTTTTAAAGAGGATTCTTCTGCTCTGTCTAATCCTAATAATAAAAATGGAAGTCCTGTTGAGGAATCTGCCTTCTGAACCACCTTAGCAGCTTGCTAATAGCAGTTTGTAGTAAAGGTATTAAAAAAAAAGTCACTGTCTGACAAGGAAAGTGGAAAATTCAAACGTAGCTTGTGGTATTGCCATGCAACAAGAACAGAAATGAATGGAAAATAAGAACTTTTGATAACAAGAAGTGTAAAAGCGGCGTGAGTGTGATGTTGTGCAGATGTTGCAGGGGATGGCGACGCTTCAGAACAGCTGGAGAACACCGAGCTCCAAAACAAGCGTTTTCTCCACAGAGATCTTTGGCGTATCTTGGCGTAATCATCTACGAAGATCTAAATTTTAGTCATCGCATTTAAAGCTGTAACCAAGTCATCTCTTTGGCATCTCAAAAACCTAGTGAAACTCAGAAACTTAGTGTCCAAACAAGATCTAAAAAAGATCATTTACGCTTTTATTTCTTGAAGGGTAGACTACTGTTAGGTGCTTCTTACTAGTTTCCAAAGAAGAGTTGTAATGCATTCAAAATGCTGCTGCTAGAATTCTAACTAACACCAAGAGGAGACTAGCTTGGCTCTTCCCTTCTACATAATTCCACTAAATTTGAATTTTCCTGCAGACCACGTCTGGGTTTGTGGTACTTTCTTGGGCCCGGTAGGTCTAGCAGGTACTGGTCAGTTGGTGGTGCCCAGAGTGGTGAAAGGGCCTCTAGCCGTTATGTCGCCCACTGCTGGACTCTGCTTTCTCTGGATCTAAGGCAAGCACCAACTGTAACCATTTCTTAAATCTAAATTAAATACTCCAAAGCTTTTAATTAGTCTCGTTTTGATGGTACGTTTAATAACAATTTTTTTTTGTTTTTTATAACTGAGATGGATGTGTTTCAACACTCAGAATAAGAGATAATTGGCAAAGTTCTAACATAAGGAAAAGTTTTATTAGAATAAAGCAAACTTTCAGAAACTGAAGCCTCAAAACACATCAAATTGGATTCAAACATGTAACTGGATTAATTTTGTTTTCTAAAATCTTTAATGTGGCGCTTATAGACCTCAGTTCCTCTGACAGACAGCTCTCATCTGTTGAGTACTAATCATCTTTCCTCTGCCCAATACAACTTAATTCTTGAAATATTAACTATATTTCTTGTCAAAGTACGTCTTTATCTCGCAAAATGGCCCTTATGTTCATCATACTATTTAACTTGCTGGAGTTTAATTCAGGAAACGCCAAAATCGGTCAGAATACTGAGACTTCTTCGTGCCAGATCAAAGTTTCAAAGTGTCTTTTCTTCAGCTAATATTTGTTAGCAGCCCCATTAATTTCCAGACTTCTGCTACATGGGTCAAAACACAACTTATTGAAAATTACCCAAATGTTTTACCTCTGATGGCAGTATGCAAGTAGCATCATACCCCTCTGAGTATAACATCCCTGTTGAACGCATTTTCACGAACGGGTTTGTATGACATTGCATGATTGTATGATATCTTAAATTCTGCCGACCGCTCATGTCACTAAGTTTAGCCATCCAGTTGTTATGTGTCAACGGCAGTTAAGTTTAGACCCCAAAACTGCTGTTTAAGATCAGAAGAAAGTTTGTGTTTCATGACGCAACACAAGTAGTCTTGCATTGCCATTACCTTCCTCCACGGCTCTGCCAAGGAGGGTCTGGCTAGTCCACACAGCAATCTGGAATGTGAGGGAAAACGTGCTGTTTTATTAAACCACGTGCTGTTTTATTAAACCACATGCTGTTTTATTAAACCAGTCTCAATCGTCTTGGGCGGTGCTAAGCCCTGGACACAAAGACAGTTCCTCTGCAACATAGCCTCGGGTAGGAAGTTGTTTTGGTGGAACATGTACATTTTTAAAGATTATAGCTGGATTGGACAGATAGTCTAGGTAGCCGTCTGGATTTACCCTGCAGAGATCTGAGGACCAGGTAACCATAGTCCTCAGAAATCCACCAGAGATTAAAATGCCAACATTCGGCCTAAAAGAAGGGACATCCGGCATATATCGCTGTAGACTACTACACAAGTAGCACTGCTGGGACAAACACTCTTTTCCTGGGTGAAAGTCTTATGTTTTAGGACCCACACATCCACCATGACCTCCTCTTCTCTACACGGATCTCAGCGCTCTCATGCAGAGGCAGTTGATTGGGGCAGGGGGGCATACAGCAATAAATATGTGGAATACATAGGAACTGCAGTGCATCACTTGTCGTAGTTTTATGAATGGTTGATGAAAACAGCCGGCCCTCTGTGACTTTAGATGTATGATGGACATCATGTCATCCAAACTAGTTAGAGACCTTTAGGTCTTTGTAGTCTAACAAACATTAACAGCTTAATGTCAAAGTTAAAAATAGATTTGTGTATTCGCTAATGTTTTTTTTTTTTTACATAACAAACAAAACACCTTTTACTTTATACACAAAACTATCCTTTAGTACTGCTATACAATTCATTATCAAACGAGGCGTGCAGTAGGAGGGAGTTTTATTTTACCAAAAGTGAAAACTAGTCAATTCAACGTTCAGGTGTGTGTGGTGTCTGTGTGTGTGTGCTGTGTGTTGTGTGTGTGTGTGTGTGTGGTGTGTGTGTGTGTGTGTGTGTGTGTGTGTGGAACTCTCTCCCACACGACTATCAAACACAACCCTCAGAATGGGTTTAAAAAATCACTTAGCCTTATTTATTTCAGGATAAATATTTAATGTAAAATTGTTTGGTATAGGGCTTTTGTATTGTACTTCTTAATAGATGAATCTATTCGGAGTAGTGTCTTTTGTTTCATTCTGTATTAATTGTGTTAACTGTTAGATTATTATGATGTGTGTTGTGTTGGTGTGCTGTGTGTGTGTGTGTGTGTGTGTGTGTGTGTGTGTGTGTGTGTGTGTGTAATGAGTATTGTCAAAGGAAAGATTGTAGGACCCCAGGAAGAATAGCTTTTGGTGTATGTTGATGCTAATGGGGATCTAAACAAACAAACAAATATTTGACTGGTTTTGACTTGTAAATTTGAACTCATGAGTTATTTGAACTCCATAAATTAGTCTCACATACATTTGATGAACTTTGTCTTGTCCTCGGCCTCCATCCCCTGATATGTCGTCAGTCCAGAGCTACTGTAACATCACTAAAGACTTTCTTAAAGAGCGGAGCGGCGGGCAGCGAGCTGGTTAATATTCCCGGAGGGACGTCCTTTAAAGATATGAGAAATGATTGCGAACGCTGCATCTGACACCTGCAGTTAGCTAACATTCATCAACGAGAACTAACCACACCCCTAGAAATGGCTTCCAGGAAACATAACTCCCCGTTATAATGAATGTAGCCATCGGTGCTAATAACTCACAGAAGAAAGAGAAGACAAATGAGAGTGTAAATGAGTTGCTGGAAGCAGAGCTGTGAGTCTGCTCACAGGAACAAATGATGAAGTAAAGATTTGTCCTGACGGAAGAATATGAATCTGTTCACCGCCAGACAGCGAGAAATAACACAAAATAAAACGACTTTATAAATAAAAAAGAAGGTCAAGTCCATTGGTACTTGAAAACGTTCATTTTAGACACATGGAAAGCCAATATCTTTCTAAAACTGGTTACACATTCTTTGCAATTTGGGGGGGGCAACAGCACCAACCAGTTGTAGCATGTTTGCTTAAGCATGTAAAGATTGTACAACTTTAAATTATAGAATTTTTGAGATGCGATTTGCAGGAAACGAAACGTTAAACTTCCATTAATCTGCTTGAATAACACAAATAATAAGATTCTCTAGACATAACCGACCCCAAGTCACCCCCCTGACCCAACCTCAGTCCCCCCCTGACCGCCCCCTCAGGCCCCCCCTGAACCGACCTCAGTCCCCCCCTGAAACCGACCCCCCAAGTCCCCCCTGAACCGACCCCAAGTCCCCCCCCCTGAACCGACCCCAAGTCCCCCCTGAACCAACCTCAGTCCCCCCTGAACCGACCTCAGTCCCCCCCTGAACCGACCTCCCCCCCCCTGAACCGACCCCAAGTCCCCCCTGAACCCGACCCCAAGTCCCCCCCGAACCCTACCCCAGTCCCCCCCGAAACCGACCCATCCCCCCTAACCCGACCCCAAGTCCCCACCGAACCGACCTCAGTCCCCCCTGAACCGACCTCATCCCCCCTGAACCGACCCCAAGTCCCCCTACAACCGACCCCAATTCCCCCGACCCGACCGCCCAGTCCCCCCCCCTGAACCGACCCCAAGTCCCCACCCCCAAACTGACCTCAGTCTCGAACCGACCTTAGTCCCCCCCTGAACCGACCCTAGTCCCCCCCAGAACCGACCCCAGCCCCCCTAGACTCAAAAGTTGTTTCCATGCACATCTGCAGTAAATTGTGTCTGCAAACTCAAAGAGAGGCAAAACTCACAAATCCTCCAGATTAAATGCAAATTTGAATGCAGCACCTTAACATGCACTGGAGTATTTTTGTTTTCTTGTGAAGTAAAAGTTCTCCTGGCACTCAGTCACACCCCGCTGTGCTGCGCTGTCAGTCATCAGGCAAAATTAAAGGGAATCTCAGTGTTAAGAGGTAATGACGAGACTAATGGAGGCAGTTTTTACTCCGTCAGGGCTTTTATTTCTCACAGCTGCCAGAATCAAAGATCACGTTCATACTTGCAGGGTGTTAAAAGATCTGTTTATGTAATGTATATTCTGTGAAAAATGTCTTTTGTTTTGTAAGGAGAAAGTGAAACTAAGGCAATTAGATGTGAACTAAAGCCAAAGAGAACATAAGTGGGGGCATTCATCAACACATGTGAGGTCAAACAGAAGCTGTGAAACACCCAATTAGCAGAACCCCTCAAACCCTTTGCAATAACCATACACTCATTCATAAAACATTTTTTGAACCAAGTTCAGTGGATTTAAAAAGTGTTATTTTTGAATTGCAAGATGTGTGTAAAGCAGAAAATGTGTCGAGACTTTAGATGTTTTGCTCTGTGTCAGTTTTCATGCTACAGTCCTACAGTAGTGTGCATA
>NC_045740.1:17793065-17794522 GCF_008692095.1 Etheostoma spectabile
AGTGGCAATAACAGTCACAAAAAAATAGTAGTTTGTAGTAGTTCTTGGCATAGCAAGGCCCAGCAGGACGTAGCAGGACGTAGCAGGAAGCAGCAGGACGTAGCAGGACGTAGCAGGGCACCGCAGGGTGCAGCAAGATGTAGCAGGATGTCGCAGGACGTAGCAGGACGTACCGGGGTACCGCAGGACGCAGAAGGGCACCGCAGGACGCAGCGGGACGTAGCAGGGCACCGCAGGACATAGCAGGACGCAGCAGGGCACAGCAAGACGTAGCAGGACGCAGCAGGGCACAGCAGGACGTAGCAGGACATAGCAGGGCACAGCAGGACGTAGCAGGGCACCGCAGGACGCAGAAGGGCACCGCAGGACGTAGCAGGGCACCGCAGGACGTAGCAGGGCACCGCAGGACGTAGCAGGACATAGCAGGGCACGGTCTTTATCTGTAACATGTATAATTTAGGTGTAGCTCTTTGGATAAGGCGTACTGCATCATGTTTGTCTATTTGTTTTAATGGTAAAGAGTTGTTAAGGGTGTAGGTTGTGGGTTAGGTGGGAATCTGTTTGTGTTGTGACTTCTGTTAATTACCAATAAAAAATACATACATACATACATACACACACACACACACACACGCATACATACATACATACATACATACACACACATGCTTTAACTTCCCTCTGCTTTACTCTGGGCTTAAATGCAAAAATATATTAGATAAAGATGTTTATATGTCTTAAATCTAACAAATCAGTTTTGCAGTAAATGAGATTAAAATGTCCAAACCCTTCAAGTCAATATTCACTTCAACACTTTGTCATCTCGTTAGCTTCATATATAACTCATCAGCATTCATATAAACCGCCCGGGCTGAAAGCATTCACACTGTATTACATTAGCATACTAATTAAGATCCCATCCTGTCCCACAGCACACAGATCTTCACACAAACTCCCCCTCACTAACACGGCTCCCTCTGGTCTCCCTCTAACCTCTGACCCCTCCGTGCCGCCGCGATGACACTGATTTCATTAATCCTCGACGCACTCGGATGTAACTAACGAGCCGGTCGGAGCAGCAGGAGGTGAATATCAATCGCTGGAGTGGCAACGATGTGGGCGGCTGCTCCCCCGTCCTCCCACATGTTCAGATGTGTCCGTCAAACGCAGAGCGAGAGGATGTTAGGAGGCCTCTTAAAAACCACATCGACTCTCTGATAAACTGTCAACCAAACGAGAGCTCTTTCTTTTCTTTTTCTTTTTGACGTGAACTTTAATTATGCGTGAGTTTAACCACTGTTGCATTCATGCCAGAAGAGGTGAAAGTGATTTTGCGTAATATATTTAAAAGAGTCACGGTTTCACGACATGTTAGCAGTTTCATGGTAATATTGAGGGGGGGATTTTCAAAAAAAGAAGTGTTTAACAGCAGGTAAAAAAAAAAAAAAAAAAGCTTT
>NC_045740.1:17794532-17795838 GCF_008692095.1 Etheostoma spectabile
TCTGTCAGTATATTTGACATTAAAACATGCTGAGAAGAGGTAGAATGTGGTGGAGAAGCTGATGTCCCCAAAGTTTGACTGACCTCGGAGCGTCAGTGTGATTTGAGCTGTGGTAAAGGGGTTTGGAGGATGGCGTCTTTTGGTTTTATAGCCTTTCCAAAACCAGAATTGTTTTTCTATGCACAAGTATGCCAAGAAGCTCTTTGACCTTTAAATCTATGGCTCCCACTAGTCATAATTTCCCTTTTTTTTTGGATCAATGTCTGTCTGTCTGTCCATTGGTTCTCAACCTTTTTTGGGCCAGTGCCCCATATCCATTCTCCAGGTCCCTAACCGCCCACAATCACATAAAATATAGGCTAATTGCCACGAATATTAATTATATGGAGCAATCCTGGAAATGTAACGGCGTGATGTAGACTAGCCTCGAGTCTACAGTATATCATGAGGTTAAATTTCCGCCCGCAGGTCCCTGTAACTCCCCGATGTTAAGTTGAGGGCCGATTTGAGTCATGCGTGCGTCACCTTGCCACAAGTAGCATGCAAGATGCTAACGAGAGACTTCTGTAATGTCGATACAGTAAAACTGGACCTACTTAACAACGTTAGCAATCAAACATCATGGATAGCTAAATACGTATTTGAAATTATTTCCATCTTCTGTTATTTGTAATAAAAAGTTTATTATTGCATGGATTTCACAAATTACAGTATGACACATCATGCCGTTACCTGTTTAAATCTGAACATCAGGTTAATTTTCAAAATAAAACACGCCGTGCTCACGGCGGGTCATATTTCCCTGCACTGCACCTCAAATGTCATGACGGGCGGAGACAGGCCTGAGGTCAAAGGGTCGGAGGTTTTTGTGGTTCTAAGGATAGAAACTACATCCTGATACACTGCACGACCGTACGGGAATTCGCGAGATCTCGTGGGTCCTCGTGACTTCGGCTGTCAGTCATGGCCGCAGACGTTAAATCCAAAACATCCGGACCTGGTGGGTGTTGAAGGACGGCGGAGCACGGCGCCGAACATGCTACATATTGGTGGTAGACGGGTGCAAGGTGACTCAACTAGCGTAAATGGATGTGTGGTGGTATTTGTGTGTCTGAAATGTGTGCAATACTCAACAGCTACTATTATTATTATTATTATTAATATTATTACTTTTCACCATTGCAATTCCTTAATTATGTTATGTAAATACTGTATGATAACATTCCTTTAACTATGTAAATACCCTACATATTCACACTCCTTATATTTCTTTTTTTTTTCTACTATTTGTGCAACTGCAACACAG
>NC_045740.1:17795848-17798545 GCF_008692095.1 Etheostoma spectabile
CGGGGATCAATAAAGTATTTCTGATTCTGTTCGCATGTGCGTAATGAGACGTGGGCTTCATACAGAGATGTGAACAGGTAGTAAAAAGCAGGTAAAGTGACAATAGACGGGGTTAGAGTGGAAGGAATAGGTCAACTTTTTTTAATTTGATATCACAGGAGCTGCATATGTGGCATGTCCATTAAAGGTACCACCTAGAAACTGCGAGCTGCATGAAGCCGCTGTAACTGTTTCCCTCTGTTTTTATCTTTCACTCTTTCTTTTTCTTTTATTTCCCCTTATTACCCATCAACATGGTATCACTCTGTTTCTCTGTGGCCGAGCAGCCGTACATCCTTTTTTCCTTCTGACACCTTTTGGGAAATTAATTCATTCTTTGCTAAAGTGTCTTAATAATTACAGTGACATCGAGGTTAATTGCCTAATCTCTATTGCCATGGAGGCATCCCGTTGAAATCCCCACACAATCTGTTACAGGAGCAGCAGCCAGAAGAGCCTCTGTTACCAGAGGGGACGCTCTGACCTAAATAAAGTTATTTTTTTTTATTTATTTTTTTTTACAACATCCAGCAGGTAGCGGACGGGGAGCTCAGGTACACTTGTTCACTGTCATTAATTTTCCACTTTGATTTAAGGCTGGAAACTTGTTCTGGAGCACAGGGAGGGGAGGGGGGGGAAGGAGGGAGGGAGGGAGGGAGGGAGGGAGGAAGGGAGAAAGGGAGGGAGGCTGTCTGAGCTTTCTAAAAAATGGAGGTCCAATGCAACAATGTCAGCCAAGGACTCCTCTTAGTGGCTTTTTGTTTATTTTAATTTTTTTTTTAAACAAATTGTGGCACTTTTCCTTTTTAAAGTTCTGAATTATGATGAGAAATTGCTTTCCGTTTAAAAATAAAGCTTTAATTCAATGATCAGATTTGTCCTTCACACTCTCAGCCCAACCAAAGTAGGTTTCTCTTATTTATAAGCCATACACATTAAAATATGTGTGTGTGTATGTGTGTATACACACACGTGTATAAGTGTGTATGTATGCATATATATAAATATAGATATAGATATATATATATAGTAAATATATATATATATAATATTAATATATATATATATCTATGTTTGTGTGTGCTAATATGTGTGTGTGTGGGTGGTATGTATATGGGTGTGTGTATATATATGTGATATGTGTGGTGATACACCACGTGTATATGTGTGTATATATGTGTGTGTGTATATATAGTGTGTGTGTATATATATGTGTGTGTGTGTATACACACACGTGTATATGTGTGTATATATGTGTGTGTGTATGTATGTGTGTGTGTGTGTGTGTGTGTGTATATATTTATGTGTGTGTGTATGTATGCATATTTATTTATCTTGATAAATGTTTTTGCTGACAATGAAGATAAATATACATTCTATAGGTAATAACTGATCTCCTCATTGGGACGTTAAGACAGTGAGAAATGTTGAGAGGTTTTGTTAGAGAGGTCAACCAGCTACCACCACTGAGGTGCCCTTGAGCAAGGCCCTTAACCCCCACCCTCTCCAGTGGAGCTGCTCAGATCAGACTGGGGTTGTACGGCAGCTTCCAGGTATGAAAGTGGAACTGTGGGAAGGCTGTTCCTGCAAAAGAGAGGCTGCCCCTCAGAGAACCTTCCCTGAATGAATGAATGTTAAAAAATAAATTGAGTAGGAAATGCTCCTTTGCATCAGATGGCACAAACAGGACGGTTGATTTTGATAAATCTAGTAAATAGTTGAAAGGCAACAAGGAGCCGTGAGCTTATAAACCAAAATCCCAGCCACAGGATTGACATCCCTGTTAAGATGATGTCAAAGTTGAGGTGCGAAGTCCTGAAAAATAACATTTTGATATTTAAACATATTGTGCAGCTCAGCTAAGGAACTGTGTCCGGGGAAACGCTGCTTTTCGTCTTGCTGTTTCATTACTCAGAGTTTGAGGGGTTTGGAAAAGCGACAAGTCGTATTAATTGGCCGATGTGAAACATCTATTGTGTCTGGACTAGTCTCGCCTTCAGCGGAGCTAAATAATAACGATGCCTCTGTGTCAGAGTGAACGCCCACTTCATATTTTAGCTTTGTTTGCTTCCTTTTAAATTTTCTAAAATGTCCGTTGGCCCTGGAGGAGGATCTCACCTCTGTTGCTTTTCCTTAATATCCGTATTAGTTACAAATAAGGCTTACTGTTTTTTTTCCAATATTTCCCCACTTTAGCAAAAACGTCCCCACTCCCAACTATCTTAACAGTCCTCACTCTAGAAAATGTCCCCACTTGTATATGTATTTACCCCCAAATGTCCCCAAATGTCCTCACTTTCCACATGCCCTTACTATGTGAACGTATTCCACTCTTTTCAAAACAGTGGTCACATTTTCTGACCGGTTTTAATGTCAAAGTGCAACAGGATCCGACATGAAACCCACTTTCAGGGTCCTCATTAGATATTCAGATGACAGGTCAATATGACACACACACACACACACACTCACTCCCCGACGGGGCCGGCCTTTCGTTAAGAAGCCAAAGCGCCACTGCTGATGGATGACGACCTGCATCCAGAGGTGATGGATGCTGGTGTCACGGTGCACAGCCAACCGGGGAGGTGGAGAGGGGGACGGGGTCATGGTGGACATTGGTTGGTAGTCTGTCCAGGTATGCTGACAACAAGTCCCCCC
>NC_045740.1:17798555-17800422 GCF_008692095.1 Etheostoma spectabile
GCCCTCCTTCGCCCCGGACAGTCCAGAAACAATGTCCCTGACCAGAGTTAAAGGTCAGTAATCTGATTAAGAAGATCTGATTTGGGAGCTCAAAGAGACGCCTGCTGAGGACAGACACAGTTGTACACACACAGTTGGACACTGTACTTGTGAGGACACTCATTGACATCATGCATTTAGTCACTAACCTTCACTTTATCAAAATGGCCTCAGTCTAAACTTTGCAGACATGTTTGAGATTGGAATAAAAATGCTCAAACTTTCCCCTTTTTTTTTTAGCCTCTTCCATTTTGGAAAATGTCCCCACCTTACACAAATGTCCCCACCTTACACAAATGTCCCCACCTTACAAATATGTCACCACTTTCAACTATTTAAGTACAAAGGTGCAGTATAGTTGTAACGTATTGGAGTAGTCTAAAGAGACAAACAAATCAGGAATACTTTATTGATCCCCAAAGGGAAATTCTGTGTTACAGTTGCAAGAAGAATATAAATATCAGAAGGAATGTAAATAAAAGAAATGTAAGGAGTGTGGATATGTACGTTTTTTACACAGTTAAGGGAATTTTATGATATATCTACATAAGTAAGGAATTGTAATGGTGAACAGTAATAATGAATGTTAAATAGTAGCAGCAGAGTATTGCACATTATAAGTTAAGCCGGTGTTTTTATTGCACAAAACAGATATTGTCCAGTAAAACTGAACTTTAACACTTAACAGTGGTGTTAAAGGTTATTGATAATATGAATAGCAGGTGTTTTTGCACAGGTAACCAGATGATCAGGGAGTTATTTTAAAGCTTCTGTGTTGTAATGATCATATCTATCAATATTCAGAGCAGTAGCTTTCACTCTGTCGCTGACAGCCGGAGCGTGATGCCGTCACCAGCAAACACTCGGTTACAGTTAAGTGACATTTCATTTTTCACAGCCAATCAGTCGGCCCCTTCACACACACACACACGACAACGCAACACACTCTGAGTTGTCCGAGTTGCGCCGTGCACATCCGTGCTGACGGGTCATTTATCTCTGACGTGGCGGCGCAGAGCTCTTTGGAGAAGAAAAGGTGAACAAACGACTTCTCAGACGGGAAATGGCGAACGTTCGGAGGAAAAAAAGTCTTCTGGGGGAACAAACGTTTATAATTTAGTGTTTCAATATGTTGACAGTGTGTGTGTGTGTGTGTGTGTGTGTGTGTGTTTCAATCAGGAAAGACATGTTGTGTAGAAAAGCAAATAAGATTTATGTCAGCTCACAATGTAACAAAAGTTTTTGGCGATTAGAATCCATGCTGATACATATTTTTGTATGGCTCATACCTAGGGTAGAGAACCCTCACCCCCCCCCCCCCCCCCAATGAAGTCTAGACACCGGTGGTGGGGACAAAGGAGACCGAAGGAGGCTCCGGACCGGTCAGCTGGAGTAGAGGACTGGAGGAGGAGGGGGAGGTGGAGGGTTGCACTTTTCGCCTGCAACGACAGCTGAATGGGAAAGGGAGAAACAATTTTTTTTTTTTTTAAAGCAGAGTTGTGACTCTGTGATTGGCCCTTGCCATTGTCTAACGATTCTGATTGGTTTAGCAGGAAGGTGAGAGCCTCCAGCAGTTGATTTGAGTTAACCCTCATGTTGTCCTCGGGTCAAATTGACCCGTTTTCCTATATTAATGTGCTTTTTCAACTAATTAATTGTAATTACCCCAGAAAACATGATTGATTCCACACAACGCTCTTTGCCAAGTACACATCTCTAATTTCATTAATTTTGGGTCTTATTCAATTTTATAGCAATTGAGAAACCACTTGTGTTTTTGAAATAGTATTGAGTAAAAGTTGACATATTCCAGTCTGTGATTATCCAT
>NC_045740.1:17800434-17800835 GCF_008692095.1 Etheostoma spectabile
CTTTAATTTTAGTCTAAATAATTCCTAATTTCTGCTTTTCTAACTCAAACATTAGATACATTTTTTTTATTGACCATAAATTTCAAAAATAACTGTAAAAGTAAAGATAAGGGTGTTAACTGTCAAGTGACAAAAACATCAAAAGTATTGAAAAAAACAAGTGATTTTCAATTTTGACGGGAAGACACGGTTCGATCAAGAGAGACTAGTTGCAGAAATGCGACAGTTACACACAGCATGATAAAATATACATTTATAAGATAACAGCTGAATAGATTTAGGATTGCATCAATTAATAGTTAAGTCCTGAAAGAATTTACACTGAGCTACATTTCAAAATGTGACACTAAAAACAGTTTTTTTAGCAGAACCTATGAGTTTTAACCTTGCACAATAATGTC
>NC_045740.1:17800845-17801921 GCF_008692095.1 Etheostoma spectabile
CACTATTTATATGTATTTTAAACTGATGTTTTTTATCTTGCTTTTATGATCCTGCAGGTTTGTCTTAAATGTGAAGCGCATTACAAATAAAATGTATCATTATTACAAATACACTATTTTAAATTACTTCTGATAAGTTCCTCTCTTGTAGTGTAACACCTCAATAAAACCTTTCTTACATTAACTGGGGAAAAATAAAAACAAATGCAACTGAAATTAAAATTGCTAGAGAAGAAAACAATGAATGTAGATTTGTTTTAACCTTTGACCTGTGAACTTTGTGTATTGAACCAGGAAATCGTTTTATCGACGCCTGCCGTCAGACTGCACTCGCTCACTCGCTCGGTCGGTCCCCCCCCCCACCAATTAGCAGCGACCTCGGGGGCGACTAACAAGGTCTCCGGTTATGGATTGCTCCCATGTTTACTTACGTAACCCGATCATGAGCTCAGAAGATGAATTATGCCACAAACTGTTTCAGACAAGCCTGGTTGATATTAATTCATGAGCTTCTGATTCATATATTTATAACTGCGGTGTGTTATTAGGCAGCGGGGGAGAAACATGGAGGAGAATTTAAAACTGATGGGAGAAGTCAATGAAAAGACCAGAGGCCTGGACTATGAAGAAAGGTTTGGGGACACCAAGGGAACTTCAGGTTTAACTCAAGGTTTTTGTGTATCACAACGTTGGATGTGTTTGGTTGTCTGTAGAACATTTTGTTTTTTTGGGATCATTGGTTGTTTCTAGATCAGTTTGGGACCATTGTTTGTTTCTGGATCGTTTGGGACTATGGGTTGTGTCTGGATCGTTTGGGACCATTGTTTGTTTCTGGATCGTTTGGGACTATGGGTTGTGTCTGGATCATTTGGGAACATTGGTTGTTTCTGGATCGTTTGGGACCATCGGTTGTTTCTAGATCGGTTTGGGACCATCGGTTGTTTTCTAGATTGTTTGGGACCATTGGTTGTTTCTAGATCGTTTGGGACCATCGGTTGTTTTCTAGATCATTTGGAACCATTGGTTGTTTCTAGATCGGTTTGGGACTACGGGTTGTGTCTGGATCGTTTGGGAAC
>NC_045740.1:17802174-17811663 GCF_008692095.1 Etheostoma spectabile
GGCCATTGGTTGTTTCCAGATCGTTTGGGATCATTGGTTGTTTCTGGATCGTTTTGGGAACATTGGTTGTTTCTGGATCGTTTGCGACCATCGGTTGTTTTCTAGATTGTTTGGGACCTTTTCTGCTTTACTCTGGGCTTAAATGCAAAAAAATTTAGATAAAGATGATGATATGTCTTAAAATCTAACAAATCAGTTTTGCAGTAAATGAGAATTAAAATGTAAAACCCTTCAAGTCAAGATTCATTCAAACACTTGTCTCGCGTTAGTTCAAATCTAAACTCATCCGCATTCCTAGAAACCGCACGGGCTGAAGCATTAACACGGTATTACATAATAGCATAACTAATAAGATCCCCTCCTGTCCACAGCACACAAGATCTCACACAAACTCCCCCTCACTAACACGGCTCCCTCTGGTCTCCTTAACCTCTGACCACTAAGTTGCCGCCGCGATGACACTGATTTCATTAATCTCGACGCACTCGGATGTAACTAACGAGCCGGCGGAGCAGCAGGAGGTGAATATCAATCGCTGGCAGGGGCAACGATGTGGGCGTGCTCCCCTGTCCTCCCACATGTTCAGAGTGTCCGTCAAACGCAGAGCAGGACGAGGGTTAGGAGGCCTCTTTAAACACACCACATCGACGCTCTGATAAAACTGTCAACAAACGAGAGCTCTTCTTGTCTTTTTCTTTTTGACGTTGAACTTTAATTATGCGGAGTTAACACGTTGCCATTATGCAGAGAGGTGAAAGTGATTTTGCGTAATTTTAAAAGAAAGTCACGGTTTCACGAATTTAGCAGTTCATGGTATATTGAGGGGGGGATTTCAAAAAAAGAAGTGTTTAACAGCAGGTAAAAAAAAAAAAAACAGCTTTTTACCAAAATCTGTCAGTAGATTGAGATTATTTTAAAACATGCTGAGAAGGGTAGTGGGTTAGAATGTGGTGGAGAAGCTGATGTCCCAAAGTTTGACTGATCGGAGCGTAGTGTGATTTGAGCTGTGGTAAAAGGGTTTGGAGGATGCAGGTCTTTTGGTTTTTACCTTTCCAAAAACCAGAATGTTTGCATGCACAAGATCAAGCAGCTCTTTGACCTTAAATTCCTGGCTCCAACTAGTCAAATTCCTTTTTTTTTGGATCAATGTCTGTCTGTCTGTCCATTGGTTATCAAACTTTTTGGGCCAGTGCCCAAATCCATTCAGGTCCCTAACGCCAACACTAACATAAAATATAGGCTTAATTGCCACGAATAGTAAGATATTGGTTAGAGCAAATCCTGGAAATGTACGGCGTTGATGGTAGACTAGATCGAGTCTAAAGTAATCATGAGTTAAATTTCCGCCCGAAGGTCCCTGTAACTACACGATGTTAAGTTGAGGGCCGATTGAGTCATGCGTGAGTAACCTGGGGGCCACAGTAGCATGCAAGATGCTAACGAGAGACTTCTGTATGTCGATCAGTAAAAAGGGAACCTACTAACAACAGTTAGCAATCAAACATCAGGGAAGTTACATAACGTATTTGAAATTATTTCCATCCTTCGTTATGTAATAAAAAGTTTACTTATTGCAGGGATTTCACAAATACCAGTTATGAAACATCCATTGCCTTACTGTTTAAACTGACATCATGTTTAATTTTCAAAATTAAAAACACGCCGGCTAACGGGGAGTAAGTCCCTCACTGTTTTTTGTTACACCTCAAATGTCATGAGGCGGGAGACAGGGCTGAGGTCAAAGGGTCGGAGGTTTTTTGTGGTTCTAAGGATAGAAACTACATCCTGATACACTGCACGACCGTAGGGAATTCGCGAGATCTAGTGGGTCCCGTGACTTCGGCTGTCAGTCATGGCCGCAGACGGTTTAAATCCAAAACACCGGGTACCGGGGGTGTGAAGGACGGCGGAGGCACGGCGCCGATCCGACAACATGTAATATTTGTGGGAGACTGGGTGCAAGGGACTCAACTAAGCGTAAAAGGATGTGGGTGTTATTGTGTGTCTGAAATGTGTGCAGATTATCAAACAGCTACTATTAGATGATGATTATTATATTATAATTTTCACCATTGCAACTTTCTTAATTATGTTATGTAGAATACTGTCTGATAAACATACTTTAACTAGTAAATACCCTACATTTCAAATCCTCGATATTTCTTTTTTTTTCTACCATTTGTGCAACGCAACACAGAGTTTTCCCTTCGGGGATCAATAAAGTGTCTTTCTGATTCTGTTCGCAGTGCGTTATGAGGACGTGGGTTTCATACAGAGATGTGAATAAGGTAGTAAAAAGCAGTAAATGACAATAAAGGGGTAAGAGTGGAGGAATAGGGTCAACTTTTTTATTTGATATCAAGGAGCTGCATATGTGGCTTGTCCATTAAAAGGTACACCTAGAAACTGAGAGCTGCATTGAAGCCGCTGTAAATGTTTCCCTCTGTTTTATCTTTCCACTTTTCTTTTTCTTTGATTTCCCCGTATGACCCATCAACATGTATCACTCTGTTCTATGTGGCCGAGCAGCCGTAATCCCTTTTTTCTTCTGACACTTTGGGAAATTAATCATTCTTTGCCTAAAGGGTTCTTAATAATTACAGTGACATCGAGGGTATTGCCTAATCTCTATTGCCATGGGGATCCCGTTGAAATCCCCACACATTGTTTAAGGCGCAGCAAGGCCAGGAAGCGTCGGTACAAGAGGGGGACGCCTGACCTAAATAAAGTTATTTTTTTATTTAATATTTTTTTTACAAAACATCCAGCAGGTAGCGGCGGGGAGCTCAGGTACATTGTTCACTGTCATTAATTTACCAATTTGATTTAGGGCTGGAAACTTGTCTGGAGCACAGGGAGGGGAGGGGGGGGAAGGAGGGAGGGAGGGAGAGGGAGGGAGGAGGAGGGGAGAAGGGAGGGAGGTTGTCTGAGCTTTCTAAAAACATGGAGGTCCAATGCAACAATGTCAGCCAAGGATCCTCTTCGTGGCCTCTTTTTGTTTATTTTAATTTTTTTTAAAACAAATGTGGGAACTTGTCCCTTTTAATTTCTGAATGATGATGAGAAATGCTTTCCGTTAACAATAAAAGTTTAATCATGATCAAGTGTCCTTCCACACTCTCAGCCCAAAAACGTAGGTTTCTTCTTATTTATAAGCCTACACATTAAAATATGTGGTGTGTATGGGTGTCTACACACAGTGGAGAAGTGTGTTATGTAGGCCATATATATCTATCTTAATTATAATATATATATTATTATAATCATATTATATATAGAATATATATCTATAGATATAGGGTGTGTGTGTATATATTATGTGTGTGTGTGTGTGGTAGGTATCTATGTGTGGGTGATATATATGTATATGTGGTGTATACAACACCACGAGATGGTGTTATATGTGTGTGGTCTATATCTGTGTGGTTGTCTATTATATGTGTGTGTGTGTGTGGCTACACACACGTGTATAATGTGTGTATATATGTGTGTGTGTATAATATATGGTGTGTGTGTATCTGATTGTGTGTGGTATACCAACACGGTGGATTTGTGTATAGATGTGTGTGTGTATATATATGTGTGTGTGTGATACACACAACGTGTATATGTGTGTATATATGTTGGTGGTATGTATGGGTGTGTGTGTGGTGTGTGTGTATTATATTTGTGTGTGGTATGTTGAATATTTATTTATCTTGATAAAGTTTTTGCTGACAATGAAGATAAATACATTCTGAGGTAATAACGGTTCTCCTCATTGGGCCGTTAGACAGTGCGAAATGTTCTGGAGGTTTTGTTAGAGAGGTCAACAGATACCACCACTGAGGTGCCCTTGAGCAAGGCCATTTAACCCCCAACCCTTCAGTGGAGCTGCTCAATCAGACTGGGGGGTGTACGGGCAGCTTCCAGGTATGGAAAGTGGAATGTGGAAGGCTGTTCCTGCAAAAGAGAGGGCTGCCCATCCAGAGAAGCTTCCCTGAATGAATGAATGTTAAAAATAAAGTGAGTAGGAAATGATCATTTGCATCAGCTGGCACAAACAGGACGGTTGATTTTGATAAATCTAGTAAATAGTTGAAAGGCAACAAGGCGGAGCAGTGAGCTTATAAACCTAAATCCAGCACAGGATGACATCCCTGTAAGATTGATGCAAAGGTTGAGGTGCGAGTCCTGACAAAATAACATTTGTATTTAAACCATATTGTGCAGCTCAGCTAAGGAACTGTGCGGGGGAAAGCGGCTTTTCGTACTTGCTGTGTTTCCTATCAGAGTTGAGGGGTTTGGAAAAGCGACAAAGTCGTGATAATTGGCGATGTGAAACTCTATTGTGTCTGGACTAGTCTTCGCCTTCAGCGGAGCCAATAATAACGATGCCTCTGTGGTCAGAGGTGAACGCCCACTTAAGATTTTAGCTTTGTTTGCTTCCTTTTAAAATTTTCTAAACTGTCCGTTGGCCCTGGAGGAGGATCTCACTCTGTTGGCTTTTTTTTGCTTAATATCCGGATAGTTACAAATAAGGCCGTACTGTTTTTTTTCAATATTTCCCCACTTTAGCAAAAACGTCCCCACTCACAACTAGCTAACAGTCCTCACTCTAGAAAATGTCCCAACTTTAGATGTATTTACCCCCAAAGGTCCCAAATGCTCTCACTGTCCACATGCCCTTACTATGTGAAGTATTCCATCTTTCAAACAGGGGTTCACATTTCTGACCGGTTGTAATGTCAAAGTGTGCAACAGGATCCGACATTGATAAACACTTCAGGGTCCCATTAGATTTCCGATGGGACAGGTCAAAGACCACACACACACACACACACTCACTCCCCGACGGGGCCGGCCTTTCGTTTAAGAAGCCAAAGCGCCACGCTGATGGAGGACGACCTGACATACAGAGGTGATGGATGCTGGTGTCACGGTTGCACAGCCAACCGGGGAGGTGGATGGGGGGACGGGTCAAATGGGTGGACATTGGTTGGTAGTCTGTCCAGGTATGCTGACAACAAGTCCCCACCCCCCCCCCACCCTGCCTCCTCGCCCGGGACAGTCCAGAAACAATGCCCGACCAGAGTAAAGGTCAGTAATTGATTAAGAAGATCTGATTTGGGGCTCAAAGAGAGCCCCTGCTGAGGACAGGACAAGTTGTACACACACAGTGGACACTGTACTTGTTGAGGACACTCATTGAATCATGCCATTTAGTCACGAACCTTCACGTTACAAATGGCCTCAGTCTAAATTTGCAGACAGGTTGAGCTGGAATAAAAATGCTTCAAACTTCCCCTTTGTTTTAGCCAGTCCATTTGGGAAAATGTCCCCACGAAACAACTGTCCCCACCTAACAAATGTTCCCCACCTACAAATATGTCAACACTTCAAACATTTAAGTACAAGGGGCGTATAGTTGTAACTTATGGAGTAGTCTAAGAGACAAACAAATCAGGATACTTTAGGATCCCCAAAGGGAAATTCGTGTGACAGTTGCAAGAAAGAAGAATATAAATATCAGAGGAATGTAATTAAAAGAAATGGTAAGGAGTGGGTCTGTGACGTGTTTTCACAGTTAAGGGGAATTTTATGAGATAGTCGACAAAGAAGGAATGTAATGGTGGAACAGATAATGAATGGTAAAATAGTGCAGCAGGTTATTGCACAGTATTAAGTTAATCCGGTGTTGTATTGCACAAAAACAGATATTGTCCAGTAAAACTGAACCCTGGAAAACTTAACAGTGGTGTTAAAGGTTATTGATAATATTATATGTATTGTATGAAATGTGAAAATATATTTATATTTAAGATGTTGTATATTTATGTTGTGATTTATAATAATGTAGATTAATTAATTGTTAATATATGAAGTTATTATAATATCTAATTTTATATTGAGATTTAGGAATTAATGAATAGAATAAACAGGTGTTTTTGCACAGGGAACCAGAATGCTCAGGAGTTTTTAAAGCTTCTGTGTTGTAATGATCATACTCTATCAATATTCAGAGCAGTAGCTTTCACTCTGCGCTGCCAGCCGGAGGTGATGCCGTCACAGCAACAAATCGGTTACAGTTAAGTGGAATTCATTTCCACACAGCAATCAGTCGGCCCATCACACACTACCACCACGACAAAACGCAAACACTCTGAGTTGTCCGACGTTGCGCCGGGCAACATCCGTGATGACGGTCTTTATCTCTGACGTGGCGGCGCAGGGGGCAAAGCCCTCTTTTGGGGGGGAGAAGGAAAAGGGAAACAAACGACTTCTCGACGGGAAAATGGCGAAGTTCGGAGGAACAAAAAAGTCTTCTGGGGGACACAAACGTTTATAATTTAGTGTTGCACTATGTTGACAGTGTGTGTGGGGGGTGTGTGTGGTGGGTGTGGGTGTGTGTGGTGTGTGTGTTGTGTTGGTGGGTGGTGTGTGTGATGTCAACTGCTTTCAATCAGGAAAAAAGCAATGTTTGTAGAAAAGCAAATAAGAAGAGGTATTGTACAGCTCAAAATGTACAAAGTCTTGGCGAGTTAGACTCCATTCGTCATATCTTTTGTTTATATCCATAGGGGTAGAGAACCCTCACCCCCCCCCCCCCCCCCAATGAAGTCTAGACACCGGTGGGGGGGACAAAGGAGGACCGAAGGTATGGGCTCCGGGATCCTCCGGTCAGTGGAGGTAGAGGACTGGAGGAGGAGGGGGGAGGTGGCGGGTTGACTTTTGCCTGCACAAGATGAATGGGAAAGGGAGAAAGACACAATTTTTTTTTTTTTTTAAAGAGCGTTTGTGACTCTGTGGATTGGCCTTGCCATTGGTCTAACGATTTATGAGGGTTTAGCAGGAGGGGAGAGCTCCAGCAGTTGATGGCGTAACCTTCATGTTGGCCTCGGGTCAAAGTGAACCGTTTCCTAGATTAATGTGATTTTTCAACTAATTAATTGTAAATTACCCCAGGCAAACATGGATTGAGTCCCACAACGCTCTTTGCAAGTACACATTTCTAATTCTTAATTGTGGGGCTTAGTCAATTTATAGCCATGAGAAACTTGTGTTTGAATAGTATGATGTAAAAAGTTGACATATTCCAGTCTCGTGATATCCAGCAACATCCAGCCTTTAATTTAGTCTAATAATTTACTATTGCTGCTTTTCTAACCAAAACATAGATACTTTTTTTATTGACCATAAATTTCAAAAAAATAACTGTAAAAGTAAAGATAAGGGTGTAACTGTCAAGTGACCAAAACATCAAAAGTATTGAAAACAACAAGTGATTTTCAATTTGACGGAGGAAAGACCCGGTTCGAGCAGAGAGACTAGTTGCAGAATGCGACAGTTACACACCGCATGTATTAAAATATAAATTTAGAAGATACAGCCTGAATAGCTTTTAGGATTGCATCATTAAATAGTAAGTCCGTGAAAAGAATTTACACTGAGCTACATTTCAAAATGTGACACTAAAAACAGTTTTTAGCAGAACCTTTGAGTTTAACCTTGCACAATAATGTCATTGCCACTAATTATTGTATTTCCACTGAGTGTTTTGATCTTGCTTTTTATGATCTGCAGGTTTGTTTAAATGTGAAGCTCATTACAAATAAAATGTACATATTGCAAATAAACTATTTTAAATTACTTTGATAAGTTCTCTCTTGTAGTAGGAAAACCTGCAATAAACCTTTATTACATTAAACGGGGGAGAAAAAAAAAAACAAAATGCAACGAAATTAAAATGGCTAGAGAAGAAAACAATGAATGTAGATTGTTTTAACCTTTGACTGTGGAACTGTGTGTATGAACAAGGAAATCGTTTATCGACCCTCTAGGGCCGTCAGACTGCACTCGATCACTCGCTCGGGCGGTCCCCCCCCCACAATTAGCAGCGACCTCGGGGGCGACAACAAGGTCTCCGTATGGATTGCTCCCTGTTTACTTAGTAACCAGACATGAGCTCAGAAGTGAATATGCACAAAACTGGTCAGACAAGCCTGGTGATATTAATTCATGAGCTATGAGTCATAGATTTAAACTGCGGTGTGTTATAGGCGCGGGGGAGAAACATGGAGGAGAATTTAAAACTGATGGGAAAGTCCAATGAAAAGGCAGCAGGCCTGGGAAACTATGAAGAAAGGTTGGGGGACACCAAGGGAAAAACTTCGGTTTTAACTCACGGTTTTGTTATCACAAACGGTGGAGTGTTTGGTGTCTGTGAAACATTTTGTTTTGTGGAATCGGGTGGTTTCTAGATCAGTTTTGGGACCATTGTTTGTTTTGGATCGTTGGGACATGGTGTGTCGGAGGTTGGGACCATTGTTGTCTGGATCGTTGGGGACTAGGGGTTGTGTCGGGTATTTGGGAACATTGGTTTGTTCTGGATAGTTTGGGCCATCGGTTGTTCTAGACGGTTTGGGTACAATCGGTTGTTTTATAGATTGTTTGGGACCATGGTTGTTTCTAGATAGTTGGACCATCGGGTGGTTTTCTAGATCATTTGGAAACCATTGGTTGTTTCTCGATCGGGTGGGGAATACGGGGTTGTGTCTGGATCGGTGGAACGTTGGTGTTTCGGAATCGTTTTGAACCATGGTTGTTTCTAGATCGTTGGGCCCATCGGTTGTTTTCTAGATCGTTTGGAACATTGGTGTTTCTAGATCGTTGGATCATTGGTTGTTCTAGATCGGTTTGGGGACTACGGGTTGGTCTGGAATCGTTTGGGAACGTTGGTTGTTTTGGATCGTTGGAACCATTGGTGGTTTCTAGATCGTTTGGGGCCATTGGTTGTTTCTAGAACGTTTGGGGCCTTGGTTGATTTACAGATCGTTGGGATAATTGGTTGTTCTTGGATCGTTTTGGGAAACATTGGTGGTTCTGCGATCAGTTTTGGACCATCGGTTGTTTTCTAGATGTTGGGCCCATTGGGTGTTTTATAGAGCGGTTTGGGCACCATCGGTTGTTTCTAGTCGTTGCGGACCATCGGGTTGTTTTTAGATCGTTGGTACAATTGTTTGTTTCAGATCGTTTGGGATCATGGTGGTTATCTAGAGCGGGGTGTTTTTTGGGGACTACGGGTTGGGTCAGGGATCGTTTGGAACGTGGTTGTTTATGGCTCGTGTTTGGAACCATGGGTGTTTCTAGATCGTTTGGGGCCCATGGGTTGTTCTAGACGTTTGGGACCATTGGTTGTTCCAGATCGTTGGATCATTGGTGTTCGGATCGTTTGAGGAACATTGGTGTTTGGATCGTTGCGACCATCGGTTGTTTGAGATTGTTTGGGGGAACATTGGTTGTTTCTAGATCGGTTTGGACCTCGGTTGTTTTCTAGATCGTTGGGGACCATGTTGTTACTAGAGCGTTTTGGGATCGCATTTGGTTTGTGTCTAGATCGGTTTGGGACTACGGGTTGTGTCTGGACGTTGGAACCATTGGTTGTTTCTAGATCGTTTGGGGGGCCATTGGGGGTTTTGGATCGTTTGCGACCATCGGTGGTGTTCTAGA
>NC_045740.1:17811688-17821353 GCF_008692095.1 Etheostoma spectabile
TGTTTGGGACCATTGGTTGTTTCTAGATCGGTTTGGGACCATCGGTTGTTTTCTAGATTGTTTGAGACCATCGGTTGTTTCTAGATCGGTTTGGGACTATGGGTTGTGTCTGGATCGTTTGGGACCATTGGTTGTTTCTGGATTGTTTTGGGACTTTGGGTTGTTTCTGGATCGTTTGGGAACATTGGTTGTTTCTGGATCGTTTTGAGACCATTGGTTGTTTCTAGATTGTTTGGGACCATTGGTTGTTTCTGGATCGTTTTGGGACCATTGGTTGTTTCTGGATCGTTTTGGGACCATCGGTTGTTTCTTGATCTCTTGGGACCTTTGGTTGTTTCTAGATTGTTTGGGACCATTGGTTGTTTCTAGATCGTTTGGGACCATTGGTTGTTTCTAGGTCGTTTTTGGGACCATTGGTTGTTTCTAGGTCGTTTGGGACCGTCGGTTGTTTCTGGATTGGTTTGGGACCATCGGTGGTTTCTGGATTGGTTTGGGACCATCGGTGGTTTCTGGATTGGTTTGGGACCATCAGTTGCTTCTAGATCGTTTGGAACCATCGGTTGTTTCTAGGTCGTTTTTGGGACCATTGGTTGTTTCCAGATCGTTTGGGACCATCGGTTGTTAACAGATCGTTTGGGACCATCGGTTGTTTCAGGATCGTTTTGGGACCATCGGTTGTTTCTGGATCATTTGGGCCCATCGGTGGTGGTTGGGTGCATTTGGCTGGTGTCATGGAGCAGGTGATAAACGGGCTCAATTAACTCGGGTGTGTTTAGGTGAAAGATGGGGCGGGGAGGTCTTGGTGGAAGAACTCGGATCCGCTACCTGGCAGCACGGTGGCTCAGTGGTTCCTTCTGATATCACAGCAAGAAGGTTCTGGGTTCAACTCCAGGTTTTTCCGGGCCTTTCTGTGTGGACTTTGTAGGTTCTCCCTGTGTTTCCGTGGGTTTCCTCCGGGTGCTCCTGTTTCTTCCCACCATTAAAAAAAATGCATGCTAGGTAACTAGGACTACAGTTGAAAATTAGCCGACTGGCTAACACTAGCGCATTTACATTTACATAAAGGTCGATTACCGTGCATTGTCCTAATCAAATAGATCTACTACTACTACTAAGTAACTAAGAGTATTCTTTAGGTGTGACAAATAAAAGTTCTGCAGTCAAACTGTGTAGTTTGGTTGTTTGGGGAAGTTTGGTATTCAGAGTGCTTTTTGACTGTTGGGCAGATATCTATTGGTTTAATTCAATAATAATTTTTATTTGGATATACATTTTATTTATTTGACTTTAATGTTTTGACTTGAAAAATAGCAAAGTAGGAACAACTTTTTCAGAATTGGTTTTCAGTTTGTCTTGTTTGCTTTTTATTGCACAACATAAAATTGCCTTACCTGGAATCCAAACCACATAAATGAAGAACAATATTTCAGTGCAACAGATTCAGTATTGGTCACATTTTCAGATTACGGTCTTTCTCTGCTTCCATGGTGACGGAGAGAAGAACTATCTCCTCCTCTTCTTCCATCCCTCTGCCTCTAATAGATTTGTCTCCATTGGGAGTTGGACTCTGATGTCTGGTTTCATCCTCTCTGCTCAGACCATTGGAGCTGATGGACTTTAATTCCTCCAGCACCCGACCTCCGACCTCTGCAGCCGGCCCACTCAATCACCACCAGCCCGCGGAGGTGCGGAGGGGGTGGAGGTTATAAAAGCGTTTATCTGTCAGTCAGGGTTCGGGGTTGCAGACACTGTCACTGTCGTCCTGCTCTATCATCTGGAATAAGACGTGAATGATTCTCCTTGAATCCTCACTGACAGCAGACAGGATGAGAGCATAATAAAGGGCAATGACACCTACTTCACCACTGGAGAGATTACTAATATCAAGGCTGGAAGCTTGATTTCGGAAGTCAATCTTGTAATTAACCCTATTAGAATGAAGGTGGTTATCAAGCTTTAGATCTTTCTCCTCACTCGTATCCTTAAAACAGGAAGCTTTGACACGGCCATTGGATATTTTAATTTTCTTTTTTTGCCTATTTTAATCTCCTTTTTTTTGTTATTTGTTTATAAAACTCAGGGCCGATTTCAGTTATCAATTTAGATTTTCTCCTATCCCTGAATTCTGTGTGGACTAGCCAGAGTGGAGGAAGGTTTGGCAAAGTGAGACTCAACTTTTAATGATGTACACAGTGTGCAAAAAACATTTTCGATCATGTCTCCCATCGCTGCTCATCAGTTTTTAAAATGCGCTCTTTTAACCCTCCTGTTGTCCTCGGGTCAAGTTTAAAAATGTCTATATCAGAAATATGGCATTTGTTTTAAATCATATTACCACAAAAAAGGAAGGATTCCATGCAACGCTCTGGGCAAATACAATGGATCACTTTCATTGAATTTAGGGTGAAAATTGAAATGGTTTCAAATATATGTATCCTGACCAAACTCATCCACTCAACATACGTTCCTCTGATCTTAACTACTAGTCAAAATAATTCATATTTTCTGCTTTATTAACTCAAATGTTAGGTATAATTCTGTACAAATGAGGGTTATTGACATGGATTCCAAAAATGTATGTAAAACTCGTGGTAGTAAAGTGAAAATAATGCATTTCAAATGTCGATAAAAAGTGTTAATCTTTTTGACCCGGGAGGACAACACGGGGGTTAATTGTTTTCATTTCATCAAACTTTTAGCCACAAAACAACTTTTAATCAAATTTCACGAGTCATTCGTTTCACCCAGTGTTTCCGCGGCGACTGAAAAAAAACAAAAAAGCCACAATATGAATCTCACTGAGAACTGAGATGCCAACTTATATTACGATATGTAACGTAAATTAATGAACAGATTCACGGGATGGTGGTTATTTACTCCTCAGTGTAAAGAGGCCAGAGGAAGGTCTGACAGGCGGCGAGGAGGAGGAGGAGGAGGAGGAGGAGGAGGAGGGTCTGACAAGGAGGAGGAGAGTAGGGAGGAGCGGAGGAGGAATGAGAACGGAGAATTAGCCAGAGAAAGTGTTGCGATGAAGGTCAGCCTTAGGCCGAGATGCTGACAGCGCTTTTTTTTTTTAAACTGAAAGAAATTGAATGACACAATTTCTTATCCTCTCGTCAGCGTCCGTATTGACGGCGCTGACAGGCGCCTGTTGGCTCTTCATTTCATTACGAGGAGGAGATGAAGTGAAGAAGAAGAAGAAGAAAAAAGAAGGAAAAAAAAAACGAAAGCAGATAAAGTGAGCCGGTCACCGACTTGAATATCGAAAAGATACATGTGCCGCCGCTCCATCCGCTGACGGGCGGCGTTCACGCTGGAAGATTGTGGTCTGAACTCGAGGTCGGGAGGACGGGTTTTTACTTTAATTATTTATTTTCCCCCAATGCTTCAAGAGAAAGTGAAGTGTACATTTTAATGGCGAAACAATCACAAACCCTACATTTCTCTTGCATATTAAAGTCCACACAGACAAGTTTTTAGACATTACTTCTGCAGGTCAAGCATTAATAAAACTTGTGCTGTATCATGTTTAATTCCTAAATGGAACAGAAGTTAACCCTTGTGTGGTATTCGGGTCAAATTGACCCATTTCAAATTTTTACAAGAAGAAAAATAGTGCAAGTTACATTTTTTTCTACTTGAAAATCAACGGCCTTACCTTATTTCCTGTGATAAACATGTATTTCTGACTCAATTCAGAACATTATTCTGGATTTGACCACTCATGTTGTTTCCATGGTGGATTTTTAACATGAATTATGACCTTATGACAAAAAACGAACCCTATTTCCATTTTTAATTGTGTGCTAGTAGAGACTGATTGCATTCTCTAAACATATACGTTATCTCAATTGTTTGAAATTGAGATAAAAACAATATTTGTTGGTAGATTATGAAGTAAAAATTTATTTCAGAATTGTTTTTAAAACCCCAAATAAGTCCCGGGTCACTTTGACCCGAGGGATACGAGAGGGTCAAAAACAATACAAGGGTTAGAAAAACCTCAGACGTTGCATTGCACACTAATATTCCACTATTATCCAGCATGACAATATTCAGAATGTAATACAAATCATGTAAAACGGCATATTCTGGATGTGTAGTGTGGATATTCCGAATAAGGCAATTTTCCAAATGTAGCATTTTCTGATTAAGCCGTGTTAGGGTTGGGGAAGATGTTTTGTCAGTAAAGGTCCTCATGAGTCAGCACTTTAGTCAGAGTTACTGTTAGGAAGGCAAAGCCAATGAGTGACCTTGTTGCATGAGGAAAAAGATGATTGGCCGTTACTCTTTATTACGCTTTAAGCTTTCATTGGGTTAAGACTGCATCAATCTACAAGCTCCAGAGACGTGTGTGTGTGTGTGTGTGTGTGTGTGTGTGTGTGTGTGTGTGTGTGTGTGTGGGGGTGGGATCTGAAAAAGGGTTGGTTTGAGGTGACCTTCAGATTGCAATCTGAGTCAAGAAATCAGTTTAAGGGAGAACCATCGTTGTTTCTGGGTCGTTTTGGACCATTGGTTGTTTCCAGTCGTTTGGGACCATCGTGTTGGTAACAGAGGGCGTTGGGTTGGGACGGCTCGGTTTGTTCAGGATTCGTTTTGGCCATCGGGAGAGGAAGAGAAAAGAAAAAATAAAGATGTCTAATTATCGGTGGGATCCTTTGAGACCCATAGGCGGTAGATGTGGTAATAAAGATGGGAAAAGGTGGCCAATTTGTACATTGGTAGGTCGCATAATAAGTAAAGAGCGAAATGATGCGTAAAGCGGGGCCTCACCTAAAAAAGTGAACAAATACAAAAAGGGGAAAAAAAAGTAAGTATTAAATTATATAAAAAGATGAGCGTATGAAAAAGGATACGGGGCGGGTGAGGAAAAAAGGTCATAGGGGTGGGTGGCCGAACGCGACCTCTACCTGGCCGCACGGTGCTCGTGGTCTTTCTGATATCACAGCAGAAGTTCTGGTTCACCCCAGGTTTTTTCCGGGCTCTCTGTGGGACTTTTGGAGGTTCTCTCCCCTGTTTTCCGTGGGTTTTCCTCCGGGTGCTTTCCCTGTTTTTCATTCCCACATTACAAAAAATGCTTCTAGGTAACTGGACTCAGTTTACAATTAGCCGCTGGCTAACACTATCGCATTTACATTTACATAAAGGTCGATACGAAACCGTGCATTGTCCTAATCAAAATTAGATCTACTACTTAGACTACAGTAACTAAGAGTAGTCTTAGGGTGTGACAATAAAAGTTCTGCCCAACTGGGGTAGTTGTGTTGTTGGGAAGTTTGGTATCATGCTTTTTTGACTGTTTGGCATATATCTATTGGTTTAATTCAATAATACTTTTATTTGGATATACATTTTACTTTATTATTACTTTTATGTTTTGACTTGAAAAATAGGCAAAGTAGGAACCTCTTTTCAGAATTGGTTTCAGTTTGTCTTGTTTGCTTTTATTGCACACATAAATTTGCCTTACCTGGAATCCAAACCCATCAGAGAACATATTTCAGTGCAACAGTTCCATTTTGGTCACATTTTCAAGATTACGGTCTTTCTCTGCTTCCATTGACGGAGAGAAAAGAACATATGCCTCCTCCTCTTCTTCCATCCCTCTGCCTCTAATAGATTTTGTCTCCATTGGGAAGTTGACTCTGATGTCGGTTTCATCCTCTCTGCTCAGACCATTGTAGCTGATGGACTTGTTAATTCCCCAGCAACCCGACCTCCGACCTCTGCACCGCCATCAATCAACCACCAGCCCGGCCGGCGGGGGAGCGGCGAGGGGGTGAGGGTTATAAACGTTTATTCTGTCAGTCAGGGTTCGGGGTTGCGACACTGTCACTGTCGTCCTGCTCTATCATCTGGAATAGAGTGAATGATTCTCCTTGAATCTCACTGACGCAGACAGGATGAGAGCATAATAAGGGCAATGACACCTACTTTCACCACTGGGAGATTACTAATATCAAGGCTGGAAGCTGATTTCGAAGTCATCTTGTAATAACCCTATTGACATGAATGTGGTTATCAAGCTTTAAGATCTTTCTCCTCACTCGTCTCCTTAAAAACAGGAAGCTTTGACACGGCCATTGGATATTTTAATTTTCTTTTTTTGGCTATTTTAATCTCTTTTTTTTGTTATTTGTTTATAAAACTCAGGGCCGTTTCAGTTATCAATTTAGATTTTCTCCTATCCCTGAATCTGTGTGGACTAGCCAGAGTGGAGGAAGGTTTGGCAAAGTGAGACTCAACTTTTAATGATGTACACAGTGTGCAAAAAACATTTTCGATCATGTCTCCCATCAGCTGCTCATCAGTTTTTAAAATGCGCTCTTTTAACCCTCCTGTTGTCCGTCGGTCAGGTTTAAAATGTCTATATCAGAATATGGCATTTTGTTTTAAATCATTACCACAAAAAGGAAGGATTCCATGCAACGCTCTGGGCAATACTGGATCACTTTCATTGAATTTAGGGTGAAATGAAAATGGTTTCAAACTATGTATCCTGCCCAAACTCATCCACTCAACTACGTCCGCTGATCTTAACTACTAGTCAAAAATAATTCATATTTCTGCTTTATTAACTCAATGTTAGGTTAATTCTGTACAAATGAGGGGTATTGACAGGATTCCAAAAATGTATGTAAACCCGTGGTAGTAAAGTGAAAATAATGCATTTCAAATGTCGATAAAAAGGTTAATCTTTTTTGGACCCGGGAGGCAACAGGGGTTAATTGTTTTCATTTCATCATCAAACTTTAGCCACAAACAACTTTTAATCAAATTCCGAGTCATTCGTTTCACCCAGGTTCCCTTTTCCGCGGCGACTGAAAAAAAACAAAAAAGCACAATATGAATCTCACTGGGAACTGAGACTGCCAACTTATATTACGATATGTAACGTAAATTAATGAACAGATTCACGGGTGGTGTTATTTTACTCCTCAGTGTAACGAGGCCAGAGGAAGGTCTGACAGGCGCGAGGGAGGAGAGGAGGAGGAGAGGGGGAGGAGGGTCTGACAGGCGAGAGGAGGAAGGAGGAGGAAGGTCTGACAGGGGGAGGAGGAGGAGGAGGGTCTGACGAGGAGGAGGAGGAGGAGGAGGAGGAGGAGGAGGAGAGGAGGAATGAGAACGGAGAATTGAGCAGGAAAGTGTTGCGATGAAGGTCACCTTAGGCCGAGATGCTGACAGCGCTTTTTTTTTTTTAAACTGAAAGAAATTAAAATGAACAATTTCATTATCCTCTCGTCAGCGTCCTTATTACGTGCCGGGACGGCGGGCCTGTTGGCTCTTCATTTCATTACAGAGGAGGAAGATGAAGATGAAGAAGAAGAAGAAGAAGAAGAAGGAAAAAAAAAAAACGGAAAGCAGATAAAGTGAGCCGGTCACCAGTTGAATATCGAAAGCGATGACAGTGGCCGCCGTCCATCCGCTGACGGGCGGCGTTCACGCTGGAAGATTGTGGTCTGAACTCGAGGTCGGGAGGACGGGTTTTATTTAATTATTTATTTATTTCCCCCAATGCTTTCAGAGAGAAAGTGAAGTGTGACATTTTAATGGCGAAACAATCACAAACCCTACATTTCTCTTGCATATTAAAGTCCACACAGACAAGTTTTTAGACATTACTTCTGCAGGTCAAGCATAATAAAACTTGTGCTGTATCATGTTTAATTCCTAAATGGAACAGAAGTTTAACCCTTGTGTGTATTCGGTCAAATTGACCCATTTCAAATTTTACAAAGAAGAAAAATAGTGCATTTACATTTTTTTCTACTTGAAAATCACGGCCTTACCTATTTCCTGTGATAAACAGTATTTCTGACAATTCAGAACATTATTCTGGATTTGACCACTCATGTTGTTTCCATGGTGGATTTTAAACATGAATTATGACCTTATCAAAAACGAACCCTATTTCCATTTTTAATTGTGGCTAGTAGAGACTGATTGCATTCTCTAACAATATACGTTATCTCAATGTTGAAATTGAGAAAAAACAATATTTGTTGGTAGATTATGAAAGTAAAAATTTATTCAGAATTGTTTTATAAACCCCAAATAAGTCCCGGGTCACTTTGACCCGAGGGATACGAGAGGGTCAAAAAACAACAAGGGTTTAGAAAAACCTCAGACGTGCATTGCACACTAATATTCCACTATTATCCAGCATGACTATTCAGAATGTAATACAAATCATGTAAAACGGCATATCTGGATGTGTAGTGTGGATATTCCGAATAAGGGCAATTTTCCCAAATGTAGCATTTCTGATTAAGCCGGTTAGGGTTGTGGGAAGATGTTTTGTCATTAAGGTCCTCATGAGTCAGCACTTTGTCAGTTTACTGTTAGGAAGGCAAAGCCAATGAGTGACTTGTTGCATGGAAAAAGATGATTGGCCGTTACTCTTTATACGCTTTAAGCTTCATTGGGTTAAGACTGCATCAACTACAGCTCCAGAGACGTGTGTGTTGTGTTGTGTGGTGTGTGTGTGTTGTGTGTGTGTGTGTGTGTGTGGTGTGTGTGTGTGTGTGTGTTGTGTGGTGTGTGTGTGTTTGTGTGTGTTCAAGTTCTCGAAGTGTTGTTTTATTTTTTAATGATGTACGTACATTTTCAGTTACAGGTTAGTTTTAGTTTTTATGGGATTATTGCATTTAAAGAGGGACAGCATGTGCTTTAAAAGACGATGAGCCAGCTCGCTAACGTGTTATTTGTCCTCATGCTGCTTCTACATGTTTTATACCTGATTCTGTTATAAAAACCCTTGTGCCCGCCATCCAGTCCCTCACGTCCAAGTCAAGTTTATTTCATCCATTAAAATGGAAATTACAATGCTCATACCTGCCGTAATACATAAAAACTACAGCATAAGTACAATAAAAACACCAAACAGTGCAATACTATACATGATACAGTAACCAAGAGTCTGAAAACATAAAAGTAAATCTAAAACATTTACGGGGGTAGCCTGGTCTGCCCCAGGAGCAGACCCCGGCAAGCCTATGTGTGGCGACAGTCCACCTCACCTTGATTATGTCACCTGTCGACAATAAACAGCCTCCACAGCGTTAACACCTTCCTCCCTCGCCTCGAGGCTGGGTCGGCGAGGCAGAGACGCTGTCATGCTTATAGCCTCGCAGACATGTCACCCATAGGTGTTATCATGCATATATTAACACCTATAGTGTGTGTGTGTGTGTGTGTGTGTGTGTGTGTGTGTGTCCTCACTCCGGCCCTTAAATTCCACCAGGTGTAAACCATGCAGAAGGTAGATGCAGCCAGGTGGTGTTGTGTATGTTGGTTGTAGTTAACATTTTGGATGGGAGCATCATTTTATTTGTTGGCTTTTGGACAGAATACCCTTAATGAAGATTTGGGAAATAGATATATTTTTTTGATGACACGTCTGTCACTGCTACCAACAACTTGTATCATGTCATCCTTTCATTTCCATCATGTCGTGAAAGTTTATTGAATTAAAGTTTAAAATGATCAAAAGCAGCTTAACCGTTCAGTTGACTCATTTTGTCATTTATCAGCTGCTTTGCATCTTATGTGCTTGGACTGCAGTTTGTATACAAACACACACCACCACCACACACACACACACACACACACACACACACACACACACACACACCACCCACCACACACACACACACACCACACAC
>NC_045740.1:17821378-17822636 GCF_008692095.1 Etheostoma spectabile
ACACACACACACACACACACACACACACACACACACACACACACACACAGCCAGTAACCTTGTACAAAGATTTTCTTTTTTGCAAGCTCAGGAGCCAATTGTGTCAGAGCTAATTGAAGGTGTGAAATATGCTAATGAGTCTGTGTGGAGGCTGACAGATATTCAATGTTCATTTCATCATGCAAATGTGGAACGGCTGAATATTTTCCCGCTGTGTTTATGAATCAGCCGATCATTGAGTCATTGGACTCCACGCTGCGTGGGCGATTGACAGCTCTGTAAACGGATGGCTTTGGCTGGAACACAAACTGGACCTACCTGCAGTACAGGTAAAGAGGGACTGAATCAGGAATGGATCCTGTTGTTTTGATAGATTGATTGTGTTAAAAAATCTATCACGTGTTCTTTGATTTGATGAGGACGAAGAGAGGCCGAGGGTCCAAGTGAGAATAAAAAGGTTTAATGAAATGGCATGTTGAAGATGATAAGACAAAGACAATACGACACACAACGTAATAACACTGCAGCTGACTGGATCCATTACTTCTCCCTGATGGAGTCGCATGAGACCCGTCCCAAAATCATCACCACGTCCCAATTTTATCCCAAAGAAGTTGAGGGTAGTTCCTAAAACTTAAAGCTTTCCCTATTGGTCAGATGTTTTCTCAAGGTCAAGTCCCACCTCTGAATTGTCAGGTTTAGTCCAGGTCACAGGTGAAGGTCTTCTATCATGATAGTGCATTTTCTATTCAAGTTCGCTGGGATATGCATTTCCTTTGTTCTCAGTCAAGTGTGGACAAAATGCATATTATCCTAACCTGGCTGCATCATACAGTACATAAACAGAAATACACTGTTTTTAACTTTTTATAACTCAACAATTGACAGGTCTTTAAACCCGCCCACCACCTGTGCACCTAAAACACGTCTGTTGCCAAACTCTCGCCATGGTTTGGCACAAGCAGGCTTCCGTATTTGTCTTAATACTCCCGTATCCCATATCCGTATTTGTCTCCTTGAGACATGCTGCCTCCATGATTCCACACGTTGGCGTGTTCAGATCCTATCCTAAAAGTTCTGGCAACATTGAGACAAAACCGAGATATTTTTGTGTTTTCTTCCCGTCAACCATGAAAAAAAACACTCAACATTATTATTGCTTTTTCCAACATTTTTGTCACTTTTTCAATGTTGTGGGGGCTTTCTTTATGTTTTTGGTGGTTTTTTTCCAAAGTTTTTTGACATTTTTAATCTTGAC
>NC_045740.1:17822646-17824329 GCF_008692095.1 Etheostoma spectabile
CTTATTTTGACGGCCCAAAAAAATTTGACCCAAGGACAACATGAGGGTTGGTGACAATTGGCAAACAACAAGATGGATCTATATGGTATATATGTTATGGATATTTTGTGTTATTCAGGAGATTCTGGGAGTCCTTCTTTTGTGCCACCATAAGAACTGTGCTAGACACAGAACATCTTGTATTTAAGAGAAGCCTGTAACTGTCCAGCTCTCATTCTCTCTCTGCCGTCTTATCCGTGTATTGATTGTCTCGGCAGCTGTTTCATCACCGCCTGCGCTTAATAAGACCTTCTGCGATTCGGCAATAACAGCACCTATTGACTTCAGCGTCCACTGGCCGGAGGAAGATGGATCGGGCATCAAAAGTTTGAACGAGTGATTTATCCGCACTTTGGAGGCTGGATGAGGCCGGAGCGTCGGAGCTGAGAAACCCGACTGTTTTTTATTCCCTTAAAGTTCAGGAGTCACTCAGACGTTTGACAGCCCACAACAGTTTTGGTTCTCTGGTTCAGAGATGAGTCAGGAGAAGACAGCCTCCATTACACAGCATCTTAACCCATTGTGTCCCTTGTCCTTCTCGTATTTCTGTCTTGACGGTCTTGTCCACTCTAAGGTAAAGTGACTATATTATCTGTTAGTTGTCTTTGGTTTCACAGCATTTCCTGCTCTGCTCATCACTTGGCTTTTCATAGCTGCTTTACATTAAGAATGATAAATAATAGTCATTGTCAATAGTCATTGACACACTAAATAATATTCTTCATCTTCTGTCTCATTTTTGTCCCGCTACTAGTCACGCAGCGTTGCCAACACATGTACAAAAAATAAATCAAAATATGAATTAGGAATCATTAGGAAGGGGGGGGGGAGTAATTAATACATTAGTTTCAAACAACAATTTTAGAAATGTCTGTTAGAAATCGGATCTTTTATCAAGATGATTTTTTAAAAAAATAAAAAAAATAAATCTTTAAAAAATAAAAACAATCAGCTGCATCCTAATGATGGGAAATGGTGTGCTAGGTCGTTTTTTTTAGAGATTTACTTAGCATGTTTTACAAAAGTTGCAAAAAACAAAACTTTATTTCCCATAGATTTTAATGGGAAATTGTTGGGAAATCAACTTAACAGAGCTGAAACCCACCCCTCTTTGAGGCCATACCCAATCCGCCATAAAAATCAGCCATACTCAAACTTACTATAACTTTAAAGTTATTAAAAGTTCAAACAATGACACTTTGGCCTTTTTTATAGGGCAAAATGGGCATTCTGATATAAAGCATCGTTTTTACAAAATCCGAGTTTGTGTCCAATTTTCAGACCATTTTAGATTTCATGTGTGTTTGTAAGAAGTTGCTAGAGGGAGGACATCACCCCTCAGAGTGGGGGGGGGGGACATTTTGTACCTGTTACATGCTATGCATCCTATGGATTTGTAGGCCCCAATAGAAACAAGGACAAGAAGCATCTTAAAGGAGGCTGACGGTTCCCTTTTTATAGCCTGCTCTGTGTCGCACAAATCTTTCTGTAGATGACCAGATGGTTGTTCTACTTAATGTGATTGATAGGAGAAATGATCAGAGGGACAGAGTTTTTACCGCCATTGTTGGTACAGGGACTAAAGTATGGGTAGAGTTTCTCAGTGAAGGAGCAGCCAGTAAAGGAGTAGATGAGAGCTGCAGC
>NC_045740.1:17824349-17824731 GCF_008692095.1 Etheostoma spectabile
GACCCTCCTCATAGTCCACGAACACCCCCACCTTCTCAGGACGAGACTTCAGAGAGAGATCAATTAGAGTGTCGGCACAAGCTTCAAACTCATTTTCATTCATCAAACATATTGTCCAGTAACCATTCTGAGGAGTCAGTGTGACTTTTCCCTTCCTGTTGATCGACTCTCTGGCCACTCCTAAATCCCACTTGGTCTTCCCCTTAACCTGAACCTCGTAGTAAAACCGTCCAGAAGAGAAGCCCTGCTTTGCTATGACACAAGGACAGGTATCAAATCTCTCTGGATTGTTTGGCAGACTCTTCTTTACATCGCCATGTTTGACTTGTTTTCCATCATCAGATAAGATGAGTTTTGGATGTGCTGTATCGGGATCGAGAGT
>NC_045740.1:17824741-17824961 GCF_008692095.1 Etheostoma spectabile
GCAGACTGCTGGACCCTCTTCAGCTCGACCTCAAACAGCTTCTTCATCTGTTTGCTGAGCGTCTCCTCCAGCTGATTCACAGCTCTCACCACAGTCCCCTCAAATGAAGGTGGATGGACGCTGACTACTGTCCGGTCCTTGGTGGGTGGAGCTGCGTTCAGGGACATGAAGCTCTGGAGGACGTGGAAGTGGTCTTCAGACTGTGAGAGCTGCTCCACCT
>NC_045740.1:17824971-17825086 GCF_008692095.1 Etheostoma spectabile
CTTCTTCAGCGCAGAGATTTCCTGTTCCAGCTCTTTGATGAAGCCTTCAGCCTGATCCTTTGACTTTCTCTGCTTCTCTTTGATCGTGTCGATGAGCTCGGCCTGGCTTCTCTCA
>NC_045740.1:17825101-17825344 GCF_008692095.1 Etheostoma spectabile
ACTCCTTCAGAGCCGTGAAGACCTGAACACCGTCTGCTATCTCTCTGTCTGCATCTTCCTCACTGAGCTCCACTGAGTTTTTGATCTCCTGAATCTTGAGTTGTCTCTTCTGGATCATCTGCTGAATTTCAGCCTCTGTCTTCCACAGCTTGGCCTTCATTCCCTCATATTCTTTTTTCAGAGGAACAACATCATGTGGCTTGTGGTCTGAAACAGTGCAGAGCATGCAGACGCACATCTGGT
>NC_045740.1:17825354-17825539 GCF_008692095.1 Etheostoma spectabile
CTTACAGAACAGCTCCAGCAGTTTATCGTGCTTCATACACATCCTGCCTTCCAGGTTCTCCACAGCGTCGATCAGCTGATGCTTTTTCAGGCCTGACCTTCTCCGATGAGGCTCCAGGTGAGTCTCGCAGTACGAGACCAGACACACCAGGCAGGACTTCAGGGCCTTGAGTTTGGTTCCAGTGC
>NC_045740.1:17825599-17825770 GCF_008692095.1 Etheostoma spectabile
GAGCTGACTGTCTGAACTGAGCAGCCATCTCAGAGATGAAGGTATTGACCTGCAGCTCCGGTCTGGTGTGGAAAACCTTATTACAGTTGGGACACTGAAACGGGACATTGACATTCCAGTGGTGAGTGATGCAGGTTTTACAGAAGTTGTGTCCACATGGTGTGCTGACTG
>NC_045740.1:17825780-17826261 GCF_008692095.1 Etheostoma spectabile
CACATCCAGACAGATGGAGCACAGGAACTGATCTTCAGTCAGCAGACAGCAAGCAGCAGACATACTTATTCTGCGGACAAAAAGTGTAAAAAACAATTGTAATTACATATCTTTTGATTCATAACATCAAACTGAGTAGTGCAATATAAGAAGTCATCCTGAATTATGTCATATGAATTCGCTGTGAGTGAAAAAGAGCTCACATGTGCAGTTCAGTTGTCGTATTTCTATGAAATCACCAACCTCATGAAAAAGTGAAGTGAACGTGGAGATCTTCATTGCAAAAATTTACTTTGATTGCTTGCAGAAAAAACAATTTCTCAATGTACTTGATGTTTTATTATTAATACATTAGCAAACATTACTTTGGAAGCTCTTAGAGGCAAGTGATGAATGATGAGGATCAATGTTCTTTTAAACGACCCAATAGTAATTCCCCAAAATAACATGATTGATTCCACACAACGCTCTTTGGCAAGCA
>NC_045740.1:17826271-17827784 GCF_008692095.1 Etheostoma spectabile
CTTTCATTAATTTTGGGGCGTCTTATTCAATTTTATAGCATTTAAAAAAAAAGAAAATTAAAGTGTTTTTGAAATAGTAGTGAGTAAAAGTTGACATATTCCAGTCTGTGATTATCCATCAACAAACACTTCATTCCTTAATTTGTCTAAATAATTCCTAATTTCTCTGCTTTTCTAACTAAACTTAGGTAATTTCCTATAAATGAGGTTTATTGGACCATAAATTAACTGTAAAACTAACTTAATTAATAGCGTTTAGTTTACGTAGTTGAAAAACTCTGTGACAAACTTAGCATCAACTAAATTAAACCTAACTTTAGGAAATTATACCTAATGTTGGTATGAAAGCAGAATTTAGGAATTATTGAGACTAAAATTAAAGGAATGGATGTTATGGATAATCACCGACTGGAATATGTCAACTTTTATCCAATACATTTTCAAAAATACTTCAATTGTTTGTTTTTCAGATGCTATAAAATTGATAAGACCAATTACTGAAAGTAGAGATGTGTACTTGCCAAAGAGCGTTGTGGAATCAATCAGGTTATTTTGGGGAATTAAAAAGAACAGTGAATAGGCAACGGTCAATTTGACCCGAGGACAACATGAGGGTTAAACAGATGGGCACCACAAATTCCCATTGCGAGATCCAGAGAGGAACCACCTGTGGCTTCTTGCTGCCGGTTTGGACATCAAGACACCGGCCGAGACTCTACTCAAGTTGCGAATTTGTAGTGTTAATTTTAGGCCAGACAACTCAGAGAAATCCTGCGATCTGAAGGAGCACAAGTCACTGACAATGAATGCGGTTCCATCGACGTTAATCCAGAGGCACCAACAGCTACTGATGAGCAGGTAATACCTTTTGAAAGGCTACTCTAGCTAATAAAGCTAGCCCCTTTCATAACATTAGCCTAGCGGCTACTGGTAGATTTAGAGTTAGAGTTCAATGCATTGGGGATTGTGACGTTAGCTAACAGTATAGCTACACGTTGGTAGATACCTGGCTGGGCTAACCGCTAACTTTAGGTAATTGCTAAAGGAAAAGTCATGTAAACTCGGACAGTTTACATGCAAATTGCTAGCCCGTGTGCTTTCGTGTAGCGGTGACGTTATGTGAGTTATATTCAGTACTATATCTTGTTGATTCCTTCGTGCAATGTTCTCTGCTTCTGTAGCAATGAGTGACAGCGGCAGGTAGATGTGGTCACGTGATTGTCACGTGACGTCACGGCTGTCTTGGTTGTTTAGGTAATATCACTCCGACGCTGCTGTAGCCTGTGCTACCAACTACAGGGAGCAAAGTATAACTAATGCAATGCAAGGCTAGTTTTATGTTTAACATAACCGTGCGTACACACCGCCACCGATTTGAGCTGCAAAAAAGCTCTGCCCGCCCCGCCGAGGACGCTTGTCAAAAAGTACGGGGAAGCTTTTTGGCACGTTGGCCGCTCCGACGTGGCGGCGATCTCTGTTCAACCAGGAGAAGCTCACGCAGCCACGGCCAATA
>NC_045740.1:17827794-17827928 GCF_008692095.1 Etheostoma spectabile
ACACTAGAAACCTTTATACATTACATATATAATCTAATGCACTGACACTAGAAACCTTTATACATTACATATATAATCTAACACACTGACACTAGAAACCTTTATACATTACATATATAATCTAACACACTGAC
>NC_045740.1:17828108-17828299 GCF_008692095.1 Etheostoma spectabile
ACACTAGAAACCTTTATAAATTACATATATAATGACAGAAGTTGTGTTGTTAATTGGTCGCAGCGGGGTCTGTTAGCAGTTAGCACGCTCGTTAGCCGCTGAGCCGTAGCAGCGTGCAGGCAGAGCGAGCCAGACCTAGTGACCCGGACTAACCTAGTGATCCAGACTAACCTAGTGACCCGGACTAACCT
>NC_045740.1:17828417-17828613 GCF_008692095.1 Etheostoma spectabile
ACTAACCTAGTGACCCAGACTAACCTAGTGACCCGTGCAGGATTCACTGTGAGGGACCATTAGAGACCATGTGACCGGCAGGTAACGTTAACTTGTTCCTATGTACAAACGTTATATTATGAACGACAGCGTGAAGGACGTCTATACTCCGATTGGCGGCTGGCGTTAGCCGCTGAACCGCGTCATAGCTCATTAC
>NC_045740.1:17828623-17843393 GCF_008692095.1 Etheostoma spectabile
AAAAATGTCAACTTTCTGATTGACGCTCAAAACGCCCAAAACGCGACGCAGACAGATTTGCCTCCTTGCAGCTGAGAGGAGCTTCAGTTGAAAATGACTTCCGGTAACTTTAGACTTGGGTGACCAGACGTCCCCGGTTTCCGGGGACAGTCCCCGATTTTGGCTACCTGTCCCCGTCTGTCTCTGTCCCCCGAAAGTCCTTGGGCCCGGTTTCTCCCTGTGACTGACATACCGAAATTGGAATGAAAAATACTTGACAAAAACGAGCCGATAATCACACTACCCACACACACATGCTCCCAGCCGCCAGGCAGTCCTGTGCTCATCGTGTTTCCACAGCTAACAATCACTGGATTATTTACATGATGTCTGGTGGGTTTAGCGAAAGCAATTTCTCGGACTTTTAGGTTGAAAAAAGGGACTCGTAATTCTTTAACAGAAAGGTCGACCATCCTTAAAATCCTTTCGATCATGTTGTCAGACACTAGAATATTAATCTGAGTCTGTCCGCACAGACTATCTCTTAATGAACGTAAATACAGAAGTGGACAATTACCCATAACTATCTACTGTAGCTTGCTCTGGGCCGACTGGACGCACTTTCCATCTTGGGAAATAGTTAGGACTTTCTAAATCTATTGAAACATTCCAGCTGCTTAGGTGTAGTGGAAGTGTGTGAAGTAGCACAGGGTGGGTCAAGGATCAGTTGTGGGGGGGGTGGGAGGGGGGGGGGTACTGGGGGGGGTGGGGGGGGACAGTTCGGGTCCTGTGGTTCCCCGTTTGTTTTTTCAACATTGAAAAAAGACGGTTGTGGCGGGTATACGGTGTTGAGCTTGTGCCCCAGATATTGTTGTAGCATTGCTGTTTGTGGGGGGGGGGGGGGGGCCCTTTGCTAGTGTCCCCTTTTAAGTTTACAAAGTAAAACATTTGATTTGGAGATAACCGCTCTGACTGAAAATGCCCCAGATTTGTCTGGAAATCTGGTCACCTTACTTTAGGACTCTCGGTCGTGGCGGTGTGAACGTACGGTTATTCTTCAACAGATAGTCTGGCGTTATTTCTTTGCCTCGATTAGGCCTGCACAATTAATCATTATAAAATCTTGATTCCTCTGTTCATTAATTTGCAATTTCAAATAACTTTTTTCCATGACTTCTATCTCTTAATTTCACGAGCATCAGTTCGTCTGGGATTTCAAACATCGACTGTAAAAAAGAGATTCTTTTTAAAGTGGTCCCAGCACTGCAATCAATATTGCTTCTCTTCGTTGAAGCCTCTGTTTACAGGCTCGTGGTGAAGCGCATGTGCTACAGGTGCCAAAAATCTATTTGGAGACTCCAATTAGTTTTGTCGTCATGGTTTGTGTGCATTAAAACGTTATACTTCGCGAGACAAAAAATCCGTGGCGGGATACGTGATATCAATTCTTACAAAAAAAAATCTTCATTCATATTTTCCCCTCGAGGTGAACTGTGGAGTGGGTAGACTGTTTTTAGTGGCAGGCTAGCAGTTACTGTTGACTTGCGCTAGCCTAGCATTAGCAAACTCTCCTGATGATAACCCCCTTCTACCTTGGAAATGACGTCCTATTGTTCAAAATTCTGAACCCCCCCCTTAACCCTTGTGTTGGTCCTCCTTGGTCAAAAACAGACAAAAATTTGACTTTTTTCTCTTTTGTTTTTTTCCAGACTTTTTTTCTTTTAGTTTTCCTAACACCACCTTACTACCACTAGTTTACACTACTTTTTGGAATTCATGGTCAATAACCCTAATTGATAAGAATTATACCTATATTTGAGTTAAAAAAAAAGCGAATTGTGAATTATTTGATTATTAGTTTTCGAAGATGTGAAAGGATCATTGTATTTGCAAAGGGTTGTATTGAATCCAATCCATTTTTTTGTGGTAATTGGGTTAAAAGAAACCATAAATTTTCAGATATAGACATGTTTTTAAAGGGTCAGATTTGACCGAGGACACAGTAGGTTAAATGCTTGTCCCGGTAGCAACAAGACATGTACCAACGGTGGAGGAAACCAGTTTGACTGTCTGCAGTTGTAGGGTGTTGCCCAGAGTAATTACTCTGCCGGGCAGAGCAAACCACAAATCTCCTTCTCTGTCCTGAGACTTCAAGGACTTAAAGTCAGCCAGCGAGAGAGAGAGAGCGAAACACAGAGCAGAGACTCATACATTACATACAGATACATTACATGGCAGAATAAAGATGGAAGAACTGCTCTGGACTGCAGTAAATAAAATTTCTCCCCACAACCCCCCGGCACCGATGGACCTCCACCAGTTAATCAGTCCTCAGCACTTGTGTCAGAGAGGAGCTGAGTTTCTGAGTTCAACGGATACAGGCCTGAAATTAGCTCAAGCTAACGCTACTGTCCCTTTTTTTATTCTGTCTAACCTTAACTAGCCAGTTCACTGGGTTTAGCTTTTCACCCTGTATTGTATTTCTGGCTGAATGTACAGTACATGTTATAAAAATGACATTTCTTTTCTTTAAATGGTCAATTCCCGGTTTGAAACTAAACTTTGAGCACATGCAGTATTAAGGAGTGTATTTTGTCTCGTTAAGGCGTGCACCAACCGGTGTTTGCAGAGATTCAGCTGCTGTTGAGGAGAAAAATCTGGATTAGGGGGATGTTTCTTTAGAGAGACAGAGAGACTGTCTCAACGCTCTCGCTGTCGCTCAGACGCATTTTCATTTTTCGTTCAGGAAATTGTGACGTTGCAGCTCTCCTCCTTCAGTGTTGCTCCACCTCCAGGAGGCCAAGAGGCAGAATTAGTCCAGATCCTTTTACTGAGTTAAAGTGCTAATACACACATTGCAGCAAGTGCGTCTTTTTCTATGAGATCATCCTAAGTTTGTAGACGTCGCTGTCCTCTGAGCTAAACCACTCCTAGCATCTCTTAAAAAGTTTATAAAACTTTTTGTGGTGTTGGAAAAGCAGCTCTGTTTTCCAGTTTTTGTGTTGTCAGCTTATCAAGAGGCTTTTTAAAGACTTTTTAATTTAGCTTAAGATAGAAGATTTTCTCAAAGCAAAGGAAGACTTCATCCTTCAGATTTATCACAACATTCAACCATCACACCTCTGGACACATACAGTACACAACACATTCTTATTAACTTAACTCAATTTATTTGGGATCAATTAAGTCTTTTCCAGTCTAACATATCAAAAGTTATTATTTATGAGTACTGTACTTTAAATGTTGTTTTGTTGGTCGTGGAGCTAATTTTGAACAATTTGCTACTTTCATTGAATTGGGAGATTTATTTATTCTCATAGCATCTGGGGGGGGGGGGGAATAAGTCAAACTAGTGTTGAAAAAGTGAGCGAAATGTCAGAAAAACTTCGAAACGCAGGGAAATGCCACAAAAATGTCAAAAGGCGCAGAGAAAATTGATAAAAATGTAGGAACAAAGTGACAAAACTTGGATATAAACACAAAATGTCAATGTTGACTCAGAAAACACAAGTTGCTTGGTCGACAGGAAACACACAAGGTTAAAACTCAAAAGTGACAACATGAAAACCAGTGTTTGAGGGGAAAAAAGTACAAAAACGTAAGGAAGTTAAAGGGCATAGTGTTGATTTTCATTTGATGGGAAGACAACACAAGTGGTTAAATAGTCATGTAATTCAGGTAATGTAAGAGTCAACATTGACTTTTTGGGTTTACCAGGACAACCACCAGCTTCATCTGTTCGCTACTCATTTCATGTGGGGAGATTATTTAATTCATAGCATTAAAAAAAAGATAAAACACTTGAAAAAGTGACCGAAATGTCAGAAAAAGCTTCAAAAACGCCACAAAAATGTCAAAAGGCGGCAGGAAAACAAAATGAAAAACACAGGAAAAAGTTACAAATGTCAAATGTGACCCATTTTTAAAAGTTTCTAGTTCTGTATCACAATTGCTTTTTTTCAACCACTTTTCAACAACAAGCACATGGATGGTTCTCTCAACGCTCTTCACAAGTCGCTACTTTTATGTGTGAATGGTGGAGATTTATTTATTTCAATGCATTTGAAAAAAAAAAGAAGATAAAAGAGTGTTGAAAAAGTGAACTGAAATGTCATAAAAAAGCCTAAAAAACGCAGGGAAAAGTGCCACAAAAATTACCAAAAACAGACGCAGAAAGAAATGGATAAAAATGCGAAAAAGTGACAAAACTTTAAAAAAAAAAGTCGAGTTGATGGTCGACGGACAACACACAGGGTTTAAAAATTAAAAAAAAGAAGTCGTAACTTCATTAGTGTAATAAGTCCACAGTGACTTTTTGGTGTTTACACAGGACCACCAGCTTCATCAGTTTCGCTACTTTCATTGAATTTGGGAGATTTATTAATTCTAGCATTTAAAAAAAAGAATATAAAACAACATTGAAAAAGTGACTGAAATGGTTATAAAAAAGCCTAAAAACGCAGGGAAAATGCCACAAAAATTACAAAAAGGCCAGAAAAAATGGATAAAAAATGCGAAAAAGTGACCAAACTTTAAAAAAAGCGAGTGCATGGTCGACGGGAAACAACACAATTATTAAAAAAATTAAACAAATAATAAAGTTACGTATTCAGGTGTGTAATAAGTCACCGTGACTTTTTGGCTTTTTACACAGGCACACCACGGCGGCCTCTGAGCGACCGACCCTGTCCCGCCGGCTCTTCGGTTTCCAACTTCCTGAATTTGTTCCAACGGCCGAAAGCCACTGGACGGTATTTTTATCTGTAAAACTGAATACCCCCCGAATCCCCCTCACATCCATGATTTATGTGCCGTGATTTGCATCCTCGGTGGGCACGCAGTGACCTGATTTCTAGAGGAACACCCGTATTACCCCCCCCCCCTCACTACAACATTCCTCGCTCATTCATGAAGAAACAAGTGGCGTAATCAATTAAGCCTTTTTTAAATTCTGATTGGATGGGATTACTTCCTCCTCCTCTGTAAGCTCGAATCACTTAAGTTTTTCTCTCAGGATTCCTCCAAAAAGAGTCAGTTTTCACTTGTGAGAATACGCTCCCCCTAAAAAATACATAATAATCTGGTGAATGGAGGTTTTTGTGGAGGTTTTTATGTCCATCCTCTACATCTCAACGTAAACGCCTGGAAACCCAAAGTTCTTGCAAGAGCACAATTGGAATTTGCTCAGCGAGTCAGTCCGGCTCGAGTAACGCCGCTCGTTAAACCCAAACTGCAATCTTTCACAGTGAAGTCCCTTTCCTTCAGTGTTAAGTTACTTTCAGCAGACGTTAGGAAAAGAAGAAAGAAGAAGAAGAAGAATAAGAAGAAGAGGAATGTGAGAAGAAGAAAGTGAATGGGCGATGGAGGCCGCAGCTTGTCTTTCTGCAGAGAACAGCCTCGCCTCATCGGTGCATGTCCTGTCCACGGTTAATGTTCGCTGCAGTCTGCTGTCATTTAGTCACGGGGGGGGTGAGGGTTATCTCGAGCCTTCCAACACTCCACCGGCTCCAGATATACCCCCTTAAACATTGAATCAAAATGAAATCTTTATTCTTCCCTCCGAGCCATCGTCTCCATCGCGTTCCTGTTTTGAATCGGTTGACCTTTTCCGTTCGGGGGGGGGGGCGCGGCGGGGGCCGCTCCGCAGATTAGCCGCAGATCCATTATCAAGGGGATGACAATGAGCTGTCCTTCCCAGATGCCTGATTACTTGCCCTTTATTCCACAGGACGCTGGCGCGGTTAGCAGGGAAGAGGGAGGGAAGGGCGGGGGGAGGGGGAGGTCTTGATGGGCTAAGTGGTGCAGTCTCGCATCGCAGCCTGGATGCCCGCCTCGACGCCGCGTGAACACAATTAAGAACGAAGTCATTAAGATGGCCGCCGCTGGCGAGGTAATTGAAATTCTCACTTATCCCCAAGAACCGGGCGATAGCCGGCACATCGGTTTCTATTGGGGCAAAAAGAGGCGATGAGTATCGCACATTACAGCCCGGGGGGAGGAAAATTGTCCTTTTACTGGCCTCTGATTCGAGATCATTACACGAGTGGGGACTGCTCGGCCCTGAATGTGGCATTTCTTCTACTTTTTATTTTCTTCTTCTGCAGCTCATTTCTGGTTTTATCAGGCAGCCGATTGTCATTTGCTGCTCTGATTGTGTGTTGTTTTTTCCTCAGCTGTTTCTGTTGCTGGCACAAAGCGAAGAGGCCTGCTGCTCATCTTGCTCCCCACACCACCACAGATGAAATAATTACAATAAGGAATGAAAATACACACTATGTATGTGGATTACTGGAACGGTGGATTTGCTTGCAGGGTTGAAAATACAGCAGATCTGTGTGTTTTTATCATGTCAAGTTCAAATTGGTGGAACTACGACATGCAAATTTGTGCCGTTGATGTTCTCTAAATAGGCTTGTAAACCAAATACTTAAGGATAAAATTCCTGTCACCAAGCTGAACATGAGACATAAAGACGGAAGTGTCACCGCCGCATGGTTTGAGGTCTGGTACGGTTGGAGAAGAGTGGGGTCGTGTTTTCCGAAACCGTGATTTAGGAGAGCTGGGGGGAGAAGTAGCTCAATTTTCATTTTCCTCTCAAGACCACTCGGGGTTTGTTGTGATTTTTGGGTTTTCTCTGGCCAATCCTTGTACATACATCCTCGTTTTTTCCCCTTTTTTACTCTAAGTTCTTGTGTGAGGCCACTACATGGATAGCATGTGTTTGTGGCGCACGATTGGTTTTTGTTGGATGTTTAATTACGGTCAGTTATTTTTTTCACTTTTCTTTTCCCCGCAAAATATTGTTGAGGTGCACAGGTTTAGTTTTTTTTTCTGCTCATAGAGGGTTTTAAAGAAGAGCCACTGCACTCAAGACAACCAGGAGGGAACACACGTGATCATCCTGATCCGCCAGTTAAATCCAGATGGTCACTCAGTCAGATCTTTCCATAGCTTATAAGGCAAGGCAAGCAGCAAGGCAAGCTTTTATCTGTGGAGCCATTTCAGCAACAGGCAATTCAAAGTTCTTTACAACAAATCAGTTAAACAAAAAACACAATACAACAGTTAAAAATCATAAGCATTAAAAACCTGGTAAAACACATGAATAGACAGTTAAAAACAAAATGACCATAACCACAAGAATAAAAGTTATCAGTGCAGCATAAGAATTGTAAAGAACATCGAGTTCATTTAAAGAAGGCAGCATCAAAAAGAAAGGTCTTCAGCCTTGATTTAAAAGACTGAGAGTAGCAGCGGATCTGCAGTTGTTCTGGGTTTTTATTCCCGATATGTGCGTAACTAACTGACAGCTGCTTCACCCTGTTTATTCTGTCTCTGGGGACAGAAGTATACCTGTCCCAGATTGCCTGAGACGTTCGGGGGGTCCATGGTTATTAGCAACAAGAACCTGCCCATGATGACTGAGAGGTCTGGGGGTCATGTGGTGTAGTACAGTCAGAAATTCACTTTGGACCTAAACCGTTAAGGGATTTATAAACTACAATAGTACTTGGAAATCAATTTTTGAGACACATGGAGTCCGTGTAAAGACTTCAGAACTGGAGTAATGTGATCCAGTCTCTTGTCTTATAGAAAATACCAGAGACATATATGTATAAAAAAGAAAAAAAAAACTATAAATAATATGTCGGCCAAACAACCTCTAATGTGCTAATAAATAAATGGTACGGCGGAAGAACCGACACTCGTCTTCTTAAATTTATCGAATGCTTTTTCATTCGCGGGACATATTTGTTGTACCCCCCCTTTTTCAAGAATCATATTATATAGTCATAGTCGTTTTTATCAAGATGCTACTGCTCTGTCAATTTGTTCACTTTCTGGATGTCATCATTGTGCACCCATCCAGCATCTTCACTGCTTATCCGGTATCTGGTCTTGGGCAGCAGCTCCAGCAGGGACCCCACACCTCCCTTTCCAACATCATCAACCATCGGCTCCGACTGGGGGATTTCCCGAGGCGTTCACCGGGCCAGGTTGGAGATATGATTCCCTCCACCTCTCCTTTGAATCTGTTCTCCCGATACCTCCTCCCAGCTGAACGCCTCCACCTAGTCCTGAGTTCTTCCCCGCGGCCTCCTCCCATCTGGAACGTCCATCACCCCTATTCCTGGGTCTTCCCCAAGACCTCCTCCCTCTGGAACGCCCTCCCCTAGTCCTGGATCTTCCCCTAGACCTCCTCCCAGCTGGACGTCCCTCCACCTAGTCCTGGGTCTTCCCCGAGGCCTCCTCCCATGTACGTCCATCCACCTATTCCTTGGTCTTCCCCCAGACCTCCTCCACGCCAGCTGGATGTCCCTCCACCTAGTCCTGGTCTTCCCAAGACCTCCTTCCCACCTGGCGTCCAACCACCTAGTTCCTGGTCCTTCCCAATACCTCATCCCAGCTGGCATGTCCCTCCACCTAGCCTGGGTCTTCCCCCAAGACCTCCCCCAGCTGGACGCCCTCCACCTAGTCCCTGGTCTCCCCAAGACCTCCCCACTGGATGTCCCTCCACCAGTCCTGGTCTTCCCCAGACCCTCCTCCCAGCTTGACGTCACCCATCCACCTAGTCCCTGGTCTCCCCAAGACCTCCTCCCAGCTGGATGTCCCCTCCACCTAGTCCCTGGGTCTTCCCAAGACCTCCTCCGCTGGACTTCCCTCCACCTAGTCCCTGGGTCTTCCCCAAGACCTCCTCCCAGCTGATGTCCCGCCACCTAGTCCTGGGTCTTCCCCGAGGCCTCCTCCCGCTGGACGTGGCCTTCCACCTCCCTAGGGGGGCCCCCCAGGAGGCACCCTCACCAGATGCCCGAACCCCTCAACTGGCTCCTGTCGACGTGAAGGCTCAGCGGCTCTCTCCGAGCTCCTCTCGGAGGACTGATCCTTTCACCCTATCTCTAAGGGAGACTCCCCACCCTTCCGGAGGAAACCCATTTCGGCCGCCTGTAGCCCCTGGATCTGTTCTTTTGGGTCCGGACCCAGCTCATGAACCATCCGTGAGGGTAGAACCAACACTGACCGTAGAATCGCGAGCTTTGCCTTCTGGCTCAGCTCGTCTTTTCGTACAACGGTGCTATAAACGGAATGTAATACCGCACCGGCTGCCCGATTCTCCGACAATCTCACGCTCCGTGTTCCCCTCACTCGCTCACAATACCCCGATGTACTTAAACTCCTTCATGGGGGTAAGGACTCACTCCCGGTACCTGGATTGCACACTCTAACCAAATTCTCTCACCTTACCACGGTCAATTTTCATTGCATTTTCTATAAGTTATTTTCAATTTTTTATTTTTTCTTAGGTATGTGTGTGATCTATGTGTGTTTTTTGTTGGTGTTCGTATTGTCTGTTACTGCTGCCTACATTTTCCTTCTGTCTATCAATTTTAAGAGTTAACATGTGAACTTTGCCAGCCTTTAAATGTTAAAATTGGGCGAAAAATCACTTATACATTTTCTCTTTTCATGTCATCAAACACGACGTATGTCGTATTTTTAATAAGTGTCATTAATAAGTTCTTTCTCATTTGTGAGGTCGCGAGTTAGTCCAGAGCCACTTCCTCAGCTTGAATAAAACTTTCCAAGTTTTGTCATCGACTACTTAGTGCCGTCTCGTCCCTTTTTAAGGGCAGGACAGTACTTTTTTATTTTTTTTTTTAAATCCCGCGGGGCTGTGGAGTCGAGGAGATCGGGGGTCGGGACTTCAATCCATTGCCCCCGGGAACCCCGGGCCCTCTCCTCGCACGTCTCTGCAGCAGATGAGGTATCAGCAGGGTGTGAAATGGCCGTGTGATTGCCCGCTGACACAGGCCTCCACCCACTCACAGCCCTGTCAGGTCTCTAATGATCCGGCGTAGATGTGGATACGACCCCCCCCCCCCCCCCCCCATCCCACTGTTAAAGGTACAGTCAACCGTAGAGACAGAAGGAACTATTGCCAAGTTAACACTCGAGCTTCTTCACTGTGATGCCTGCGTGTTCAAGACTGTACTGTTATGGATTTATTTCACATGAAGTCCCACCCTGAAATGACAGCATAAACAGCTCCTTTGGTGTCCTCCCTTAAGAAACAAATCCCAACCCTATCACATTTAGTCCTAACACATTTTTTTTAAAAGAAAAAAAGATTTGGTAACCCCTTTGTTTGACGTCCCCGCGACCATGCCAACTTTTTTTTTTTTTTTTTGTTGCTTAAAATTTAAAATAACTTTTTTTCCATTTCTTTTGGTCGTCTTTTTTTCGCCCCTTTTTGTGGCTTTCCCCCAATGGTTTTTTTTCCTCTCCCCTTACGGTTTTTGACGCTTTTTTTCCCACATATTTGTCACTTTTTTCAAAACCGTTCCTGGTTCCAATTTTCAATGCTATAAACTTGAATGAACCTACTAAATTATTTAAAAAGAGAGATTCTGGTGTTTGGTGGTGACTAATGTGGTTTGTGCTGCTGTACAGAAACAACGAATTTTCCCACTTTTGGATCAATCATATCTCTACTATCTCTCTATCTATCATCTATCTATCTATCTTAATGCAACTGATCAATCATATATTACGTTGGAAATAGCGTTGTTGGGATTTTTATTAATGTGCATAAAGCAAGCCAAGACAAGATGGAAAAATCTCCAAAGGCACAAATGACATTAGACATTCGTAGAATTGTCACAAAAAGTATCTTTCCGTTCCATCATTTACACTTTTCAAAGAGTAACAAAACAACAAAATGGCGTCTGCAAAAGTGTGGCCCACCCCTGGCAAGTTAATACCTTAAGTACTTGCCCAGCCCAACCAACCCCAGCGTGGGTGTGGGTGGGGGTGTTGGTCCCGCGTTGGTGGGGTTGGGGGGTGTACAAAGTAGGACACCACGCCCAGCCCCAGAGTTAGTGTCAGTTGTAGGTATCCACAGCCTTGAGAAACGCTTCTGTCACCACCAGCAGCATCTGAATGGACAAGGGGCATCTGCATGTTTGTTTTTCCATAATGTGCTGCGCTAATTGGCTAACTGCACTTTTCTTTGGTTTTTCATTTAACATTTAAGAGCGCGGTGCAGGACGAGACTTGTTATGAACAGAAGTCGGCATGAGTAGACTTTAGCGGGAACGATACGTGGGGTGTTGTCGCAAAATAACCCATGTTCCTAACAAAAAGAACAACGAAGGCCTGCTTCAGCTATGTTTATGGCGTTATGAGTAGCTCAATCCATTTAAGGGGTTGGTGTGAACCGGAGGGTTCCTGGTTCAAGCCCTTCGTACCAAAGTACGGAGTGTGGATTGGTACTGGAGATATCCACCTTGCCTTCCTGGAAATGACAATGTCGCTTGAGCAAGGCACCGTATCTACTGCCCCCCCCCCCCCGGGGCAGCCCACACCGCAGTGTTTGTGTGTGTTTGTGTGTGGTGTGTGTGTGTTTTTATTTCAGCTGTGTGTAGTGTAAATAACACCAGAGTGTAAATTGATTTCCCCATAGGGGATCCATACAGACTATAATTATTAAATTATCAGGTTACATGGCGTGCAAAAAAAAAAGATTTGTTAACCCTTCGACCATGCAACTTTTTTTTTTGCTTCAATTTAAATAAGGTTTTTCTATTTGGTCTCTTTTCAACACTTTGTTGTTTCCCCCCAATGTTTTCTTTCCTCTCCCACTACGATGTTTTTGACCCTTTTTCCGCATTTTGTCACTTTTTTTAACCGTTTCCTTCAACCATTTCCTTTTCAAATGCTATACATGGAATGAAACGACCCAAGTCAAGAACTTAGTGAACTGATCATTTTCAATTACTTGTGAATAGCCTATAACCTACAACCTAACGGTTTGACAGGGCGTGTGTCCTTCCGGTGACTGGTTCGTGACTGTTTTTCCAAGATGGGTGCTGTCTTTCTAATCTTCTTTAATAAACTTCTGTACTTACACTCAGTTACTTTCCCTCCCTTGGTTTCCCGTAGGGATCCTCGTTATCTTACCGGTGGAAGTGTGGTGCTATTTGAGCCTCGTTAGTGATGTGGAAATATCGTTTCATTTGACTTTACCCAGCCCTGACGCAGCGCGATGAGGTAATTAGCGTTAGTGATTAAAAATCTTGTCACGTTCGCTTAGCAGGAAAACACGTCCCGAGAAGGGGGACTCGGTACCCGTGTGTTATCACCCCTAGGTATCATTTCAGTGCCCCGGGATTTGTCCTTTTAAGTGGCTTCATTCAAATCTATTTGAAAGTGAATTGATTGGGCTTTAATTGAAACAAGTCCACGCCACCTACTTAGATGACTAGACATACCTTAATGCAAGAGAGGGAGCCCTATAGGGAGACAGTCCCCTTTTGGGGGACATTGTGGGACCTCAAATCAGGGACATGATGTTTTTTATCTCGTTTGAATCGAGTCATCTTCACACACACATGGGTCCTCGTTAAAGTACTATTGTAGGTCCAGAGTAGTCAGTTGTTTCGTACACTCATTGAAGCGCAAACGTTTCCAAGATGCTTACATAGAAATGAAGACTACACACACTTCAAATCTCATGGTTGACGTGTCCCTGGAACCGTGTGTGGTGTTGTGTGTTTGTGTGTGTGTGTGGTGTTTGTGTGTGTGTGTGTGAACCGAGGTGAAGTCACTCCCACGAGCTGCACGAGATTCTCGCTCGTTCTTTTGCTTTTCTGCTGGGGGATACAACACATCAGGTCCATGACTCATGTGTCTTCCTCCCCCGTCCAACCCTGGGCACTTTTTTCAACATTATTATCTTCCTTTGATCATTTTTTTTTTTTTTTTTGGATATTATGCCTTCTTTTTTTTTTTATTGAAACGGGTCAATTTTACCCAAGAGCAACATTAGTGTTAAGGAACATCGCTTAGCTAGTTAGCAGCTTACTAGTAGCAAGCCAAGCTCAACTAGTTTTTTTTGCCAAAATAGAGAATGTAGTTTTCACTAACAAAACCAAGGTGGTAAAAACTACAAACTCATCCACCTAATGGAATCCGGGTGGCTCAATTCAACTGAAACAAAATATAATTAGTCCTCTCGCCTGTCACACTACTGTAACATATATTTTTCCCGTATTAAGGTCCCCTGTGCTCACCGGGAGAGGCGGACTCCACCTACTTTTATCTTTGTTCCCTTCTCATCTCATGCTAAAAAGAATAAGATATTCCCAAAATGTTAAACTATTCCCTTTAAAGGGGAACCATGCGTTTGTTTTAAGCTTAATTTCCCTTTAACTGAGCAATCTTCAGAGTCATTGGAATGGTTATATGACCTTTTTTTCCCTTGGTTGAATGGTGGTTGTATTTGTCGCCCGCCCCCCCCCCCCCCCCCCCCCCCACCCCCCCCGTCCTGCTGTCCCCCCTTCCCACCCCAGAGACAGCAATTGCCAAAACTGCAATATACTCTTGAAAAGATGTCTGTTAGGGTGGATGGACATCTTGAACATCAGCTGTTAAAAACCACTACACACATGTCTAGAATTCACTTCATTCACTAAAATATGAACTCTTTACAAACTGTCCTTAAACCTAGTTTAAGTTCTATCGGTTTATTCTAATAATTATTGATTTAAAGCAGATTTCACAGACAGGGACGCATCTTGCTGGACGGTAACGTGGTCCAGTTAGCGTTTTTGGACATTTGTGGAGTTTTAAACATAGCCCTCCCCCCCCCCCCCTCCACCCTCCATCTAATTGTAGCTGTTTTGTTTTCATATGTTGATCCCAGAGATGTATAATTCATCACGCAAATATGTGGAACAAAACAAACCTCTCCTCTGAGCTCCCGAGAGGCCGAGCGTCTCTGAAGTTCACTCCATAAAAATTCAAACCGCAAATAGACTGTCTTACCCCCAAACACACACACACACACACACCCCACACACACACACACCACACACCACACACACCACACACAACATGCACACACACACACACAGTCTCCACGTCCCCATTAGATTTAATAGCAGGTTTTGCGACTGTAACTGCCCGTTTATCACTGTCACCCCCAAACCACGTCCTCTCTCTACTTGCTGTAATAAGGCGACTATTTACCCATGATGCTCCAGGTTCCTTTAGTCTCCTATCAAGTGACATTACCCATGAGGCTCCATGTGTCCTGTTAGTCCTCCTATCAAGTGACGAAGTTACCCATGATGCTCCGTGTCCTGGTTAGTCTCCTGTCAAGTGCTAGTTACCCATGATGCTCCAGGTGTCCTGTTTAGTCTCCTGATCAAGTGACTATTTACCCATGAGCTCCAGGTCCTGTTAGTCTCCTGAATAGTTAATTTACCCATGATGCTCCAGTGTCCTGGTAGTCTCCTGATCAGTACTAGTTACTCATGAGCTTCCAGGTGTCCTTTAGTCTCATAATCAACTGACTAGTTACCCCATGATGCTCCAGTGGGTCCTGTTAGTCTCCTATCAAGTGACTATTTTACGCCCTGATGCTCCAGTTGTGCCTGTAGTCTCCTGACAGTGACTAGTTACCCATGTGCCCAGTTGTCCTGTTAGTCCTCATATCAGTTGCTAGTTCCCACATGAGATCCATGTGGGTCTGGTTAGTCTCCTGATCAAGTGACCGAGTTAGCCCATGATGCCCAGTTCCTGTTAGTCCTCCTGATCAGTGACTAGTTTACCCATGATGCTTCAGGTGTCCTGTTGTCTCCTAATCAAGTTGACTAGTTACCCACTATGCTCCAGGTGTCCGGTTAGTCCTCCTAATCAAGGTGACGAGTTACCCACGATGCTCCAGGTGTCCTGTTAGTCCTCCTAAATTTCCCAAGTGGACTAGTTACCCATGATGCTCCTGCGCAGT
>NC_045740.1:17843418-17844939 GCF_008692095.1 Etheostoma spectabile
GGTTTTCACTGTGACTGACAGACCCGAAATTGGAATGAAAGAAAATACTGACAAAACGGAGCCGATAATCACACACCCAACACACGCAGGCTCCAGGCCGCCAGAGCCAGCGCTGCTCATCGTGTTTCACGATGCTAAAATCACTGATTATTTACATGGAGTCTGGTGGGTTTAGCGAAACGCAATTTCCGGACTTTAGTTTAAAAAAGGATCTAATCTTTAACAGAAAGGTCGACTCCTTAGAAATCCTTTCGATAATGTTGTCAGACACTTAGAATATTAATCTGAGTCTGTCAGCGCAAAACGACTCTTAAATGAACGTAAATACAGATGGACAATTATCCCATGAACTTCTACTGTAGCTTGCTTCTGCCGACTGGAGCACTTTCCATCTTGAAATATTAGGACTTTCTATCTTGAAACATTCCCTGAGGTGTAGTGGAGTGTGGAGTAGCAGCAGGGGGGGGTCAGGATCGACTGGGGGGGTGGGGGGGGGGGGAGGGGGGGGGGGGGGGGGGGGGGGGGGGGGGGGGGGGTTGTTGTGTTTTTTTTGGGGGTTGTGGTTCGGGTGGGTTGTGTGGGTGTGTTTGGTTTGGTGGAGGTATTTGGTTGTGTTTGCGGTGTTTGTGGGGGGGGGGGGGGGGTCCCTCTCGTGGTCTAGTGTCCCCCTTTTAAGTTTACCAAAGTAAAACATGTTGGTATTTTTGGAGATAATCCGCTTCTGAGCTGAAAATGTCCCCAGATTTTGTCTGAGAAATCTGGTCACCTTACTTTAGACGCTCGAGTCGGTGGCGGTGTGAACGTACGGTTATTCTATCAACAGATAGTCTGGCGTTATTTCTTTGCCTCGAGTTAGGCCTGCACAATTAATCATTATAAAATCTTGATTCACTCTGTTCATGATTTCAATTTCAAATAACTTTTTTTTTCAATGACTTCTATTCTCTTAATTTCACGAGCATCACGTTCGTCTGTGAGTTTCAAACATCGACTGTAAAAAAGAGAATTCTTTTTAAAGTGGTCCCAAGCACTGCAATGCAATATGCTTCTCTTCGTTGAAGCCTCTGTTTACAGGCTCGTGGTGAAGCGCAATGTGCTACAGGTGCCACAAAAATCTATTTGGAACTGCCAATTAGTTTTGTTCGTCATGGTTTATGTGTGCATTAAAACGTTATACTTCGCGAGACAAAAAAATCCTGGCGGGGAATCGTGATATCAATTCTTAGCAAAAAAAATCTTCATTCATATTTTTCCCCTCGAGTGAACTGTGGAGTGGGTAAGACTGTTTTTATTGGCAGGCTAGCAGTTACTGTTGACTTGCGCTAGCCTAGCATTAGCAAACTCTCCTGATGAATAACCCCCCGTCTACCTTGGAAATGACGTCCTATGTTCAAAATTCTGAACCCCCCCCTTTAACCCTTGTGTTGTCCTCCTTGGTCAAAAACAGACAAAAATTTGACATTTTCGTCTTTTTTTCCAGACTTTTTTCTTTTAGTTTTCACTAACACCACCTTACTACCA
>NC_045740.1:17844949-17846566 GCF_008692095.1 Etheostoma spectabile
ACACTACTTTTTGGAATTCATGGTCAATAACCCTAATTGATAAAGAATTATACCTAATATTTGAGTTAAAAAAAAAGCTGAAATTGTGAATTATTTTGATTATTAGTTAAGATCAGAGGAGTGAAAGTGATCAATTGTATTTGCAAAGAGTGTTGTATTGAATCCAATCCATTTTTTTGTGGTAATTGGGTTAAAAAGAAACCCATATTTCAGATATAGACATGTTTTTAAAGGGGTCAGATTTGACCCGAGGACAACAGGAGGGTTAAATGCTTGTCCCGGTAGCAACAAGGACATGTACCAACATGTGGAGGAAACCAGTTTGACTGGTCTGCAGTGTAGGGTGTTGCTCCAGAGTAATTACTCTGCAGGGGCAGAGCAAAACACAAATCTCCTTCTCTGTCCTGAGACTTCAAGACTTAAAGTCAGCCAGCAGAGAGAGAGAGAGCGAAACACAGAGCAGAGACTCATACATTACATTACAGATACATTAAATGTGCAGAAATAAAGATGGAAGAAACTGCTCTGGACTGCAGTAAATAAAATTTCTCCCCACAACCCCCGCGGCCACCGATGGACCTCCACCAGTTAATCAGTCCTCAGCACTTTGTGTCAGAGAGGAGCTGAGGTTTCTGAGTTCATACAGGATACAGGCCTGAAAATTAGCTCAAGCTAACGCTAGCTGTCCCTTTTTTTTATTCTGTCTAACCTTAACTAGCCAGTCACTGTGGTTTAGTTTTCACCTCTGTATTGTATTTCTGGCTGAATGTACAGTACATGTTATATAAAATGACATTTCTTTTCTTTAAATGGTCAGATTCCGGTTTGAACTAAACTTTGAGCACATGCAGTATTAAGTGAGTGTATTTTGTCTCGTTAAGGCGTGCACTCACCGGTGTTTGGCAGAGATTCAGCTGCTGTTGAGGAGAAAAAGATGCTGGATTAGGGGGAATGTTTCTTTAGAGAGAAACAGAGAGACTTGTCTCAACTGCTCTGCTGTCGCTCAGACGCAATTTTCATTTTCAGTTCAGGAAATGTGACGTTGCAGCTCTCCTCCTTCAGTGTTGCTCCACCTCCAGGAGGCCAAGAGGCAGGAATTAGTCAGATCCTTTTACTGAAGTTAAAGTGCTAATAACACAATTGCAGCAATGCGTCTTTTTCTATGAGATCATCCTAAGTTTGTAGCGTCGCTGTCCTCTGAGAACCACTCATAGCATCTCTTAAAAAGTTTTAAAACTTTTTGTGGTGTTGGAAAAGCAGCTCTGTTTTCAGTTTTGTGTTGTCAGCTGATCCAAGAGGCTTTTTAAAGACTTTATTTAGCTTAAGATAGAAGAATTTTCTCAAAGCAAAGGAAGACTTCATCCTTCAGATTATCACAAACATTCAACATCAACACCTCTGGACACATACAGTATTAACAACACATGTACTTATTAACTTAACTCAATTTATTTGGGATCAATTAAGTCTTTTCCAGTCTAACATATCAAAAGTTATTATTATGATGTAAGCTGTACTTTAAATGTTGTTGTTGTTGGTCGTGGAGCTAATTTGAACAATTTGCTACTTTCATTGAATTTGGGAGATTTATTTATTCTCATAGCATCTGGGGGGGGG
>NC_045740.1:17846576-17847530 GCF_008692095.1 Etheostoma spectabile
GGGGGGGGGAATAAGTCAAACTAGTGTTGAAAAAAGTGACTGAAATGTCAGAAAAAACTTCGAAAACGCAGGGAAAATGCCACAAAAATGTCAAAAGGCGCAGAGAAAAATTGATAAAAATGTAGGAAAAAGTGACAAAACTTGGATATAAACGACAAAAATGTCAATGTTGACTCAGAAAAACAAAGTTGCTTGGTCGACAGGAAGACGACACAAGGGTTAAAACGTCAAAAAGTGACAACATTGAAAACAGTGTTGAGGGGGGAAAAAAGGACAAAAACGTAAGGAAGTTAAAAAGGGCATAAGTGTTGATTTTCATTTGATGGGAAGACAACACAAGTGGTTAAATAGTCATGTAATTCAGGTAATGTAATGAGTCAACATTGACTTTTTGGTGTTTACACAGGACACCACCAGCTTCATCTGTTCGCTACTTTCATTGAATTTGGGAGATTTATTTAATTCATAGCATTTAAAAAAAAGATAAAACAACATTGAAAAAGTGACAGAAATGTCAGAAAAAGCTTCAAAAACGCCACAAAAATGTCAAAAGGCGCAGGGAAAAAAAATGGATGAAAACACAGGAAAAAGTTACAAATGTCAAAATGTTGACCCATTTTTAAAAAGTTTCTAGTTTCTGTATCACAAATTTGCTTTTTTTCAACCACATTTTCAACAACAAGCAACATGGATGGTTCTCTGCAACGCTCTTCACAAGTCGCTACTTTTGTTGAATTTGGGAGATTTATTTAATTTCAATGCATTTGAAAAAAAAAGAAGATAAAAGAGTGTTGAAAAAAGTGACTGAAATGTCATAAAAAAGCCTAAAAAACGCAGGGAAAATGCCACAAAAATTACAAAAAGACGCAGAAAAAAATGGATAAAAAATGCGAAAAAGTGACAAAACTTTAAAAAAGCGAGTTGCATGGTCGACGGGAAGACAACACAAGGGTT
>NC_045740.1:17847540-17847864 GCF_008692095.1 Etheostoma spectabile
AAAAATAATAAAGTTACGTAATTCAGGTAGTGTAATAAGTCAACATTGACTTTTTGGTGTTTACACAGGACACCACCAGCTTCATCAGTTCGCTACTTTCATTGAATTTGGGAGATTTATTTAATTCATAGCATTTAAAAAAAAAGAAGATAAAACAACATTGAAAAAAGTGACTGAAATGTTATAAAAAAGCCTAAAAAACGCAAGGAAAATGCCACAAAAATTACAAAAAGGCGCAGAAAAAAATGGATAAAAAATGCGAAAAAGTGACAAAACTTTAAAAAAAGCGAGTTGCATGGTCGACGGGAAGACAACACAAGGGTT
>NC_045740.1:17847874-17850837 GCF_008692095.1 Etheostoma spectabile
AAAAATAATAAAGTTACGTAATTCAGGTAGTGTAATAAGTCAACCGTGACTTTTTGGCTTTTACACAGGACACCACCGGCGGCCTTCTGAGCGACCGACCCGTGTCCGCCGGCTCTTCGGTTTCCAGACTTACTGAAGTGTTTCCAGACGAGCCGAAAGCCACTGGAGGTATTTTTATCTGTAAACTGAATTACCCCGAAGCCCCCTCACATCCATGATTTATGGGCCGTGATTTGCATCCTCGGTGGGCACGCAGGGACCTGATTTCTAGAGGAACACCGGCCGTATTACCCCCCCCCCTCTACAATCATTCCTCGGCTCATTCATGATGAAGAAACAAAGTGGCGTAATCAAATTAAGCCTTTATTAAATTCTGATTGGATGGGATTACTTCCTCCTCCTCTGTAAAGCTCCGAATCACCTGGGAAGTTTTTCTCTCACGGATTCCTCCAAAAAGAGTCAGTTTCACTTTGTGAGAAATACTCTCCCCCTGAAAAAATACATAAATAATCTGGTGAATGGAGGTTTTTGTGGAGGTTTTATGTCCATCCTCTACATCTCAGACGTACCCTGGAAACCCAAAAGTTCTTGCAAGAGCACAATTTGAATTTGCTCAGCGAGTCACTCCGGCATCGAGTAACGCCGCTCGTTAAACCCAAACTGCAATCTTTCACAGTGAAGTCCCTTTCCTTCAGTGTTAAGTTGACTTTCAGCAGACGTTAGGAAGAAGAAGAAGAAGAAGAAGAAGAAGAATAAGAAGAAGAGGAATGTGAGAAGAAGAAGTGAATGGGGCGATGGAGGCCGCAGCTTGTCTTTCCTGCAGAGAACAGCATCGCCTCATCGGTGCAAATGTCCTGTCACGGTTAATGTTCGCTGCAGTCTGCTGTCATTTAGCAACGGGGGGGGTGGAGGTTATTCTCAGAGCCTTCCCACAATCCACCGGTCCAGATATAGCCCCCTTAAACAATTGAATCAAAATGAAGCTTTTATTCTTCCCTCCGAGCCATCGTCCTCCATCGCGTTCCTGTTTTGAATCGGTTGACCTTTCCGTTCGGGGGGGGGGGGCGCGGCGGGGTCCTGCTCCGCAGATTAGCCGCAGACGCATTTATCAAGGGGATGACAAATGAGCTGTCCTTCCAGATGCCTGATTACTTGACCTTTTATTCCACAGGACGGGGCCGTTTGCAGGGAAGAAGGGAGGGGGGAGGTCTTGATGGAGCTAAGTGGTGCCAGTCTCGCATTCGGCAGCCTGGATGCAACGCCTCGACGCCGACGTGAACACGAATTAAGAACGAAGTCATTAAGATTGGCCGCCGCTGAGGCGAGGTAATTGAAATTCTCACTTTCCCCAAGAACCGGGCGGAGAGCCGGCACATCGGTTTCTATTTGGGGCAAAAGAGGCTGATGAGTATCGCACATTACAGCCCGGGGGGAGGAAAATTGTCCTTTTACTGGCCTCTGATTCGAGATCATTACACGAGTGGGGACTGCATCGGCCCCTGAATGTGGCATTTCTTCTACTTTTTATTTTCTTCTTCTGCGAGCTCATTTCTGGTTTTATCAGGCAGCCGATTGTCATTTGCTGCTCTGATTGTTGTTGTTTTTTTCCTCAGCTGTTCTTGTTGCTGCACAAAGCGAAGAGGCCTGCTGCTCATCTGGCTCCCACACCACCACAGATAGAAATAAATTACAATAAGGAATGAAAATACACAGTATGTGGGATTACTGGAACGGTGGATTTGCTTGCAGGGTTTGAAATACAGCAGATCTGTGTGTTTTTTACATGTCAAGTTCAAATTTGGTGAACTACGACATGCAAATTTGTGCCGTTGATTGTTCTCTAAATAGGCTTGTAGAACCAAATACTTAAGGATAAAATTCACTGTCAACAAGCTGAGACATGAGACATAAAAGACCGGAAGTGTCACCGCCTCCATGGTTGAGGTCTGGTTACGGTTGGAGAAAGATGGTGGTCGTGGTTTTCAGAAACCAGTGAATTTAGGAGATGCTGGGGGGGAGAAGTAGCTCAATTTTCATTTTCCTTCAAGACCACGTCTGGGTTTGTGGTGTATTTTTGGGTTTTCTCTGGCCAATCTTTGTACATACATCTCGTTTTTTCCCCTTTTTTACTCATAAAGTTCTTGTGTGGAGGCCACTACATGAATAGCATTGTTTGTGGCACGATTGTTTTGGTTGGATAGTTAATTACGTCAGTTATTTTTTCACTTTTCTTTTCGCAAAATAATTGTTGAGGTGCACAGGTTTAGTTTTTTTTTCTGTCTCATAGAGGCTTTTTAAAGAAGAGCCACTGACTCAAGACAACCAAGGAGGACACACAGTGATCATCCTGATCCGACCAGTTAAATCCAGATGGGTCACTCAGTCAGAAGTCTATTCATGCTTATAAGGCAAGGCAAGGCAAGGCAAGGCAGCTTTATCTGTAGAGCACATTTCAGCAACACCAGGGCAATTCAAAGTTCTTTACACAAATCAGTTAAACAGAAAAACACAAGTACAAACGTTAAAAATCATAAGCATTAAAAACCGTAAAACCTGAATAGACAGTTAAAAACAAAATGACACATTAAACACAAGAATAAAATTTCAGTGCAGCATAAGAAATTTAAAGAAATGAGCAGTCATTTAAAGAAGGCAGCATCAAAGAAAGGTCTTCAGCTTGATTTAAAAGAACTGAGAGTAGCAGCGGATCTGCAGGGTTCTGGGATTTTATTCCAGATATTGGAAGCATAGAAACTGACAGCTGCTTCACACCTGTTTAGTTCTGCTCTGGGGACAGAAGTAACCTGTCCCAGATGACCTGAGAGGTCTGGGGGGTCATGGTGTAGTAGCAGACCTGTCCCAGATGACTGAGGGTCTGGGGGGGTCATGGTGTAGTAGCAGATCAGAAATGCCTTTGGAACCTAAAATGGAAAAAAAGAAAAAAAAAGATGGAGAGCAAGAGA
>NC_045740.1:17851104-17856104 GCF_008692095.1 Etheostoma spectabile
GGAGCCAGTGTAAAGACTTCAGAACTGGAGTGATGTGATCCAGTCTCTTGGTCTTAGTAGAAAGACCAAGAGACATATATAGTATAAAAAAGAAATATGTAATAATATGTCGGCAAAACAACTCTAAACTGTGCTATAAATAAATGTGACTGCTGAAGAACCGACACTCGGCTTCTTAAATGTGTCGACTGTCTTTTTCATTCAGCGGGACATATTTGTTGGTACTTTCAAAGAATCATATTTTATAGTCATAGTCGATATTTTATCAAGATCTACTGCGCTGTTCACTTTTTCACTTTCTGTGATGTCATCATTGTGCACCCATCCATCTATCTTCAGCTGCTTATCCGGTATCGGGTCTTGGGGGCAGCAGCTCCAGCAGGGGACCCCAAACCTCCCTTTCCCAAGCCTCATCAACCAGCTCCGACTGGGGGATCCCGAGGCGTTCCCAGGCCAGTTGAGATATGATCCCGCCACCTAGTCCTGGATCTTCCCCGAGACCTCCTCCCATCTGAACGTCCCTCCACTATTCCTGGGTCCTTCCCCCGAGGCCTCCTCCCAGCTGGACGTCCCTCCACCTAGTCCTGGGTCCTTCCCCAAGCCTCCTCCCAGCTGGACGTCCTCCACCTAGTCCGTGATCTTCCCCGAGACCTCCTCCCAGCTGTACCGTCCCTCCACCTAGTCCTGGGTTTACCCAAGGAGCACTCCTCCCAGACTGATAACGTCCCATGCCACCTAGTCGGGGTCTTCCCCAGACTCCCTCGCACGCTTGACGTGTCCCCCCTACGTCCTGGGTCTTCCGCCAAATGACCTCTTCCCAGAGGATCCGTCCCTCACACCTAGTCCTCGGTCTTCCCAAACCGCTCCTCCCAGCTGGAGTCCTCCACCTAGTCCTGGGTCATCCCAAGACTCCCGCCCAGCTGGATGTCTACTCCACCTAGTCCGGGTCTTTCCCCAAGTACTCTCCCATCTGGACTGCCAATCCACTCATTCCTGGGTCTTAACCCAAGACCTCTCCCAGCTGGATCGATCCTCCACCTAGTACCTGGGTCTTCCCCAAGCCTCTCCCGCTGATGTCCCTACCAGTACCTGGGTCTTCCCCAACCACACCCTCCCAGCTGGAGACCCTCACATAGTCCTGGGTCTATCCCAGAGGAATCCTCCCAGTTGGATCTCATATTGTCTCCGAGCCTCCGCGTACTCCTGGACACCTCCAGGGGGCCCACAGGAGGCACCCAACAGATGCCGAACCACCTCAACTGGCTCCTTTCCGACGTGAAGGAGCAGCGCGCTTACTCCGAGATCTCCTCTCGGAGGACTGAGCCTTCACACTATCTCTAAGAGGAGCTCAGCCACCTCTCCGAGGAAACCCATTTCTGGCGGCCTTGTACCCGGATCTGGTTTCTTTGGGTCTGACCCACTTCTGGACAATCGGTGAAGGTTAGGAAACCAACACGCCCGGGTAGATCGAGAGCTTTGCTCCTCTGCTCAGCCTCTTTTCGTTCCACACGGTGCGTAAACGAATGTAAACCGCACCGGCTTGCTCCGATTCTGCACGCCCATCTCCATCGCTCGTGTTCCAGGCCTCACTCGTAAACACAGACACCCGAGGTACTTAAACTCCTTCACTGGGGTAAGACTCCCCAAAACTCCCCTACCTGAAGAGTGCACACGTCTCCCAACAGTCTCCACCGTACCACGAGTCAACCATGGTCAGTTTGACATTTCTATAGTGAGTTTCAATTTTTAATTTTTTCTTAGGTTATGTGTGATATATGTTGTTTGTGTGTTAGGAGTGTCTTGTTACTGAATTCCTACAATTTCCTCTTCTATCATTTAGAGTTTACTGTGAACTGCCAGCTTTAATGTAAAAGTGGGCAGAAAAATCACTTATACATTTTTCTCTTTTCATGTCACAAAACACGACGTATGTCGTATTTTGATAAGTGCATTATAATCATCGTTCTCATTTTGTGATGTCCAGTGAGTCCAGAGCCCACGTCTCTCTCTGAGATAACACTCCAATTTTTGTCGCATCGAACTACTTGATGCCGTCGTCCTTTTATTAAGCGGAGAATTACTTTTTTATTTTTTTTTTTTTAATTCCGCTGGCTGTGGGAGAGCGAGGGAGAGGAGCGTGGTTCGGGACTTCATCAGGGCCCCCGGGGAACCCCGGGCTCCTCTCCCGTCCTCTGCGCAGATGAGGGTAATCAGCAGGTGTGAATGGCCGTGGTGATTGCTCCGAGCCACGAGGCCTCCAGCCCACTCAACCGCTCCTGTCAGGTCTCTAAGTGGACCGCGGAGATGGAGACGACCCCCCCCCCCCCCCATCCCACTGTTTAAGGTACAGTCAACCGGAGAGACAGAAGAACTATTCCAAGTTACACGTAGCTTCTTCACCTTGGTGATGCCTGCGTTGTTCAAGCTGTACTTTAGGTATTTTCTCATGAGTCCCACTGAATACAGCATAAACATCTCCTTTGTGCCTCCATTACGAAACAAATCCGCAACCCTATCACCTGTAGTCCCTAACACTTTTTTTAAAGAAAAAGATGATTTGTTTTAACCCTTGTGTTGACGTTCCCCGTCGACCATGCACCTTTTTTTTTTTTTTTTGTTGCGTAAAAATTTAAAATAACTTTTTTTCATTTCGTTTTGGTCGTCTTTTTCGACCCTTTTTGTGGCGTTCCCCCATGTTTTTTCTCTCCACTCCGCTGTTTTTGTCGCTTTTTCCCACATATTTGTCACTTTTTTCACCGTTCCTTTACAATTTTCAATGTCTATAATATTGATGAAACGACTAACTTTCCAATTAAACCGATAATTCTGTGTTGTGTGACTAATTGTGTGTTGCTGCTGTAACACCGTCATTTCCCACTTTTTGGATCAATAATATCTATCTATCTATCTATCTATCTATCTATCTATCTATCTATCTTAGTGACTGATCATCATATATTACTTGTGAGAGCGGTGTGGGAGTTTTATTATGTGCATAAGAAGCCAGAAAGATGAAAATCTCCAAAGGCATCAAATGCAGATTAGACATTCGTATATAATGTCACAAAAAGTTTGATTTCATTTCCGTCATTTACACTTTCAAAATAACAAACAACAAAAATGTCGCTGCAAAAGTGTGGCCCACCCTGCAGAGTTAATACCTTGTACGCCCCCCCCCCCCCCCCCTTGGGCAGGTAGGTAATCACAGCTTGGTAAACGCTTTCTTGTACCACAGCAGCAATCTGAATGTACAATGGCATCTGCAGGTGTGTTTTACATAATGTCCTGCACTAATTGGCTAACTGCACTTTTCATTTGGTGTTTTCTTTAACATTTACGAGCTGCGGTGCAGGACGGACGTTGTATGATCAAAGTCGGATTAGGAGACTTCTAGGCGGGGAACGAATAACCGGTGGGGTTTTTTTATGGCGTGCAAAAAAATAAAACCCTCCAGGGGTTTCAATAACACAAGAAAACCGAAGTCCTTGCTTTTCGCTTATGTTAGTGGGGCCGTTTATTGTAAGTTAGCTCCAGTCCCCCCCCCCATTTAATGGGAGGTTTTTGGGTTTGGGAAAAACCCGGAAGGGTTTTTTGCTTGGTCACGTTCCCCGTTTTTTTTCGGACCCCCAAAACATTTCAACGGAAAAAAGTGTGGGGATTTGGTAGCTTTTTGGATAAGATTTCCCCACCTGCCCCTTCCCTTTGGGAAATGACAGGGCTTCTTGAGCAAGGGCCACGGAAATCCCTAACGGCCCCCCCCCCCCAAGGGGCAGCCCCCACCGCAATGTGGGGGGGTTGTTGGGGGTTGGTTGTGTTGGTGGTGGTGTGGGTGTGTGGTATTTGTCAGGCCTGTGTTTGTAGTGTTGTAATTAACCAACAGAGTGGGTAAATTTGGGTAAATTTTCCCCAATAGGGGGGGGAATCCCTAAAGAACCTCTAAATTATTTAAATTAATTTACAGTTTTTTTTTCATTGGCGGTTTGCAAAAAAAAAAAAGATTTTGTTTTAACCCGCTTCGCCTGCCACTTTGTTTTTTTTTGCTTTTCAAAATTTTAAAATTAGGGTTTTTTTTTTTTTTTGGTCGTCCCCCTTTTTGTTTTTTCAACACCATTTTGGGGGTTTTTTTTTTGCGTTGTTCCCCAATGTTTTTGTGTTGTTTTTCCCTTTTTTTTCCTCTCCACTAAACCGATGTTTTTTTGACCCTTTTTTTTTCCGGAACATGTTTTTGGTCCCCACTTTTTTTTTTTTTTTTTTTTAACCGTTCCCCTCAACCCATTTTTTCCCCCTTTTTTGTTCCAAATGCCGTACTAAAATGAATTGAAAACGAACCCAAGTTCGCCAAATGAAAGAGTTTGGAACTGGATCATTTTTTTAAAATACTTGGTGAAGACCTAGCACCTATCAACCTTACACAGGTTTTTTTAACAGTGGCGTGGTTTTGTTCTTCTGGACTGGGTCGTGAAACTGTTTTTTTTCCCATATTGGGGTGCTGTTCTTTTCTAATCTGTCTCCTTTTTTTTTTATAACTGGCTGTTACATGTACTTCAGTTAACTTTTTCCCGAGCCCCCCTTGGTTTTACATGTAGGATTCCCTCGTTAGGCTACCTGGAAAAGTGTGGTTTCTATTTTGAAGACCTCGTTTAGTGAAATGTGGGGGAAAGGAGCGATTTGTTTTTCATTTGACCCTTTTCCCCGAGCCCCTGAACCCGACCTAGCGCTTTTATGAGTAATTCAAGCGCGTTTATTTGATTAAAAAACTTTCTGTTTTCCACGTTCGATTTAGCAATGCAAAAACAACGTTGCCCCGGATAACTGGGACTCGGTACCCTGGTTGTTTTTTATCACCCCCTAGGTTTTTTTCATGCAAGTTCCGGATTTGTCCCCTTTTTAAAACGTGGCTTTCAATTCATTCCCCTTATTTAAGTAATTGATTTTGGGCTGTTAATTGAAAACAGTCCCCTCCCCCGACTTGATATAGAAATACTTCATTGCAAAGAGAG
>NC_045740.1:17861104-17871374 GCF_008692095.1 Etheostoma spectabile
CCCATGGGGTCCCCCCCCCCCCCCCGCCCGCTGTTTTTTTTAGTCCCCCTCCCCTTAATCAATGGGAACTAGTTTCCCCATGATTGCTCCCAGGTGTTCCTGGTTTTTTTTTTTTTTAGTCCCTCCCCCAAAGTCATTGAACTAGTTTACCCCAATTGATCTCCCGGTTTCCTGTTTTAGTCTCTCTGGACATTGACTAGTTTTTTGTTTTACACCATGAATTCTCCAGGGTGGTCCCCCCCCCCTGTTGTTTTTTTTAGTCTCCCGCCTGATCAAGTTGACCTAGTTTACCCATGATGCTTCCCCATGTTTTTTCTGTGTAGTCCCCCCTCCCTAATCAATTGACCCTAGTTTTTTTTTGTTAACCCATGATGCTCCCAGGTGTCCCCCCCCTGGTGTTTTTTTAGTCCCGTCCTAATGCAAGGGAACTATTTTTAACCCTCTGAATGCCCTTCCCAGGTGGTCCCCCCCCTGTTAATTTCCTTCTTCCGCTTCTCCCCCGCCCCTGAAATTCAGTTGACCCTAGTTTACTCCATGATTGCCCCTTTCCCAGGTTTGTCCCCTTGTTTTAGTCCCTTCATGAAATTCCAAGCACTAGTTACCCATTTGATTGCCTTCAGTGTTCCCTGTTAGTCCCCCCTCCTAATCCAAGTGACAGTTTACCCCATGGGCCTCCACTGTTGGTCCTTTGTTTTTCGTCCCCCCCTCCTGAAAATTTCAGTTGACTAGTTTACCCCCATGATGCTCCAGGGTTTCCCTGTTTTTTTAATCCCCCCCCCTCCCTGATCCATAGTGACCTAGTTTACCCATTGCTGCTCCCCAGTTTGGTTCCCCCCCTGTTGTAGTCCCCCCCCCTCCTGAGCCAGTTGCTAAGTTTTTTTAACCCATGATTGTCCAGTTTTTCGCTGTTTTTATTCCCCCTTCCCCCTAATCAAGTGACTAAGTTACCCCATGAAAGCGCCTCCCATGTTGTTCCCCTTTTTTTAGTCCTCCTTAAATCCAGTGACCTAGTTACTCCATGGATGCTTCCATGTGGTCCTTGTTAGTTGCCCCCTCCTGGAAATCAAAGTTGACCCCTAGTTTTTGACCCATGATGCGCCATGTGTCCCCCTGGGTTTTAGTTCCTCCTGAATTCCAAGTTGGGAAACCTAGTTTTTTTGTACCCGTTATGGTCTTCCCCAGGTGTCCCCCCCCTGGTTTTTAGTTCTCATGTTGCCTTGTTTTTCAACGTGTTTTTTTAAGAGTTTTTTTTTTTAATTTTTTGTAGAACCATTGGAGCCTCTTGGCCCCCTCAAGAGGAAGAACCAATTAATATTCAGGCTGTGGTGGGTTTTTGGAGTTTTTCCTTGCACGTGAAAGACGTTGTTTTTCAAGCCCTTTATTTAAACCCCCGGTTGGGGGGGGGGTAAAATTGTTTTGCTTGGCCCAGTCAAGCAAAAGAAAACTACCTACAGTTTAACTGGCCAAAGACAACAGCGTTTTAAAACGACCAATTCATATCGATAAAAATAAACCAACTTGGAAACCCCAGAGGTGGGCATTTTTGTTTTTTTTCTCTCCCCCAAGACTGGATTCCAGAATTTTTGCCAATCCGGAATTGTTTTTTTTTTTTTTACAAAAGCTGGACCAGTCCCGAGATCTTCCACTTGTTCCCCCCTTTGTGGTTTTTTATTTCCACCAAACGGTCCCCCCATTTTCATATCGACGATTGTTTCCCCTCTTGTGGTGAACCGTTCCAGGCACGGGGGCAAGACAAGTGGGGAAAAACCCGGCCAGCTTCACTCCACATTCCGCCCCCAAAAAGGACCTGGGAATTTGAGGGGAGGAAGGGAGAAAGGGGAAGAAAGAAGAAGAGGTTTTCTTGTTTTTTTTATTTTCCATGCTGAGAGGCCCTCCAATCCCTCTTCCGAGTTTCCCCCAATCCCGCGACCCCTCCCAGTTCTCCCTTTGTCCCCTAAACGAGAAGAAAATTAAAATCCATCCGGCCCCCCCGTCTTTCCCGGGAAAATCACCCTCCAACTTATTTTTTAATATCTTCCAACGCCGCTTGGGTGCCCCAGCCCGCCCGAGGGGAAGGGAAAAAGGTCGGGACCGGCGTCGTGAAATGTTCAGGCCGCCGTCGATAGAAAGCGTGTGGGGTGGGGTTTTGGGGGGGGGAAGGTGTCCCCTTGCTTGATTTTTTCATTACGAAGTGGACCTCCTGGGGGCCCCGCTTTGTCCCTTATTAGCGGTCCGTTTTAGGCTCTTGGGGCCCCGACAAGAATTTTTGCTGAACAGGAACGCGGGGGAGCATGCAAAGGTAATTTTGGCAACTCGGAAGTTGACCACCAAGGTGCCCTGCTCGCCGCCATCCCGCACCCCCTGTAATTGGGTTAATTATCGTGGGTTCATCAAAGCCCCCCCCCCCCCCCCCGCCAGCTGCCTCTCACAGTAGTTTTTAAAGGTGGAGCGAAGGGCTTTTTTTTCTAATGAAGCCCTGATAAACTTTTCTTTTCCTCCTTTTCCCGCTTCGTTTAAAAGAACTGCAATTAGTAAGAACGCTTCGACCCTAAAATTTAAGACCTATCACAAACACAAAACGTTCATTGATGCAGAAAGGAAAACCGGAGAAGCTTTCGCGATGTTTTCCCCCACGCTGTCCAGAAGAAGCAAAGTTGTTAATTCTTTTTGCTCCCCCAGAAACAGGACTTTACAACCCCGAACGTTTCATTTTAAAAAGCAGCCACGTAGGCAACCCTTCTCCCCCTGGTTTTGTCCTTGTTTTAACAGTTTTTTTTTTTCCCCTTTTTTGATGAAGGTACTTTCCCTTTGGGGGGGGGGAGGACCTTTTTTGGTCTTTTTTTTTTTTCACTTTATAAAAACAATGGCCTCCCATAGATTTTTTTTAAATGTTTAACAATAAAAGGGCCGACAAAGCCTAATGGTGAGCCCTTCTTTAAATGAAGTATCAAAGTGGGTGAACGAGAACACAATCCCACTGGTTTTTTAGGTGGGGCCTTTGTTCCCCCCCCCTTCTTTTTAAGACCCCCTCCCTAAAGTTCCCCAGTCCCCCTGCTTTCCTGATTGGCTCCTTTAAAAAATATGGCGCCCCGCCTTGTTTGCAGAAGGGTGGTTGTGAAGCCGTGGGGCGAGACCCTTCAGAAAAGGAAGAGGAAAATCTTCTAATGAACCTGACTTGGGACCGAAGGAAGAGGAAGTCCAGATTGGAAATAAACCTTGTTGATTGTGGCTTCCCACCGTCCCTAGCTTCCCCCCTGGGAAAGAACTGTCTGAAGTCCCGGTGGGGTTTGGTAGCACACAAAATGCTTGTTAAATGGTGCATACACAGGAGGTTTTGTTACTGTCTTTTTTAACTTTTTTTTTAACCCTTCCACCATCCGTTGTCCTTTTCCAGCTGCTTTTATCCTCCCCTCCTGGTAACTTGACTGGTAGTGTTTTTGGCCCTTTTGGTCCGGATCTGGTCCTGCAAAAGCAAGTGACTTGGCAAAAATAATGATATGAGGTGAGGCCGTTTATTTTTTGAACAGAAAATATAAGTTTACATAAAGAAAAGGGTAAAGAACATATTGTTTGTTAAATGAGAAGTTTTAACTATGAAAGAGCAAGAATTTTCTTTGCCTAAATTTAAATATCTTTTCAAAAAAACAACAACAAGAATAAGAAAAAACAGACCAACAAACAACAAAAATCCCTTTCTTGCTTTCAAACTATCGACCCTGAGTCAAGTTTATTAAATATTCCCCCGTTTGCATAATGGAAAATTTTCTCACTCATTTATTGGCCAACACCTGTGGAATGTCAGTTATTTTGGTGGTTGTTTCCTGTCCCCTTTAACCAGAGTGGTGTTGTGTGTGTGGGGTGGGTTTGGTGTGTCCCTGTGGTATCTGTGGTGTCGGGGTTGTGTGTCCCCCCACTCTATGTGTCCTGGTCCCCCCTTGGTCTGTCCTGGTCTGTCCCCCTTGGGTTTCCCCCCCTGTCCCTTTCCCCCCTGTGTGTTTTGTGTTGTGGGGTGTGGGTTTTTGGTGTTGGGGTGGTTTTGTTTTTTTGTGTGTTTTTTTTTGTGAAACGCACCACACCTCTTTGTGTTGTTGTTGTTTGTGTGTGTGGTGGGGCTCTCCTTGTGTGTGGGTGTGGTGTTTTGTTGGTGTTGGTCCCCCCTCCTCTTGTGTTGTGTTTGCCCCCCTCCTTCTCCCTCTCTCCTCTGGTGGTGTTTGTGGTGGGGGTGGGTCCTGCTTCCTCTCTTTGTTGGTGTGTGTGTGTGTTGTGTGTTGGTTTGTTGGTGGTTGGTGTGGGGGGTTGGTGTTTTTCTTCCCCTCCTCTCTTCTTTGTGTGTGTGGTTGGGTGGGTTGGGTGGTGTTTGGGTGTGTTTGTGTGTGGGGGTGTGTGTGTGGGTTGGTGTGGTTTGTGTGTGTGGGTGTGTGTTTTTTTTCCTCCCTATCTCTTCTCTGTGGGTGTGTTTTGGTGTGTGTGTGTGTTTGGGTTGTGTGTTGGACCCTGTTTGGGGGTTTGTTCCTATTGCTAAATGTGGAACCAGAACCGTAAGCCAACAGATGTCCCTGGAACCCAATTTTTTTTACCTTATTTAATTTTTTTGATGCAACTGAATTATTTTCGACCACCAATTTGTGTTTAGGGAACACATTTGAATTTGTGTTTTTTTTTTGGTTGTCCCCCTTGAAAATTATTTTTTCTTTGTTTAATATGGGAATCCCCCCCATCCATTCCGCCGCTCCAATCCGCATCCCATCCATTCCCCATTCCTTTTTCCATCCGCCTTATCCTGTTTAATCGGGGTTTTTTCCCCCCCCCGCTGGGCACACCCTCCAGTAATGGGACCCCCCCAAAACTTCCCCCTTCCCGAGCCACATCAACCAGCTTTCCCCGACTGGGGAATCCCGAGGCGTTTGTTCCCCGCAGGCCAGGGTTTGTTGTAAGAATTAATTTTCTCTCCACCTAGTCCCTGGGTCCCCCTTCCCCTAGGCCCCACTTCCCTCCCCAGCCTGAAACTGTCGGCCCGGTGAACACGCTCCCTGGGAGAGGGCTCCCATGAGGCCATTCCCCTTTCAACCAAGAAATGCCCCCGAACCCACCCTCAACTGTCTTCCTTTTCTAACGTCGAAGGAAGGTCCAAATGGCCCTTCTACCCTCGCCCCGAGCTCCTCCCTCGGACATGAACTGAAGGCCTTCCCTCACCCTATCTCTAAGGAGACGCCCAAAGCCCACCCCTCCTGAGGAAACCATTTGCGGCCGCTTGTACCTTGCATCCTCTGTTTTTCTTTTCGGCCCTGACCCCCTCAGCCCTTTCATGACCATGGTGGAGGGTAAATGAAAACAAAATTGGCCCGGTAAAATACCGATAGGCTTTTTTGTCCTTCTGGCCTCAGCTCCTTCTTTTTTTCGTCACCAACGTTTTGCGTAAATGTAAAATGTAATTACGCGCACCCGCCTTTCTTCCCCGATTTCTCCCGACCAATCTCCCGCTCCCCAGCCCGTCCCCCCTCAAACTTACCCGTGAACAGACCCCCAAGGTAAACTTAAACCCTCCCTTCACTTGGGGTTTAAAGCTCCACTTCCCCACCCAAGAAAAGCAAATCCATCTGTTTTCCTTGCTAGAAACCATGGCCCTCAAATTTTTAGAGGTGCTGAATGCCTCAAATCCCATCCCCCTTCACAAACTCGGCTGCGAACCAAATTCCAGTGAGTGGGCCTGAAACAGTTTGTTCACAGAAACCCGATGGAGGCCCCAGACCACAATTCATCGTGCAAAAAAAAGCAGCATGAGATTTTCCCGAGCCCCACCGAACTGCAACCCTCCCCGCCCCGACTCGCCTCGATATCCCTTGTTTTCCCATAATATGACAAACCAGGATTGGTTGACAAAAGCCCCCGCAGCCCTGGCCGGAGGCCAACCCCCTCCACCTGGGAACGATCCCCCGTAACTTTACGGCGAGACCCGGGAACACAAGCTCTTCCGCTTTGGTCCTACCAGAGATTGGATGGCCCCTAAAAAGGGACCCCCCTCCAACCCAATATTTTTTGTCCCGAGCACCTCCCCACCAAATTTTTTCTTCCGCGGGGGAAAACCCGGTTTCATACTCCTTTCCCCCTCCAGATCCAACCAAAACCAACATTGTAGACTGGTTTGGGCCATCACTCCCAGGCCCCCTCCAAAGAAATCCTTGCAAGATTAAAAGATCCTGATTCCGGTTTGTCCACGACCAGAACCTTAAATTCCCAGCATTTGTTTCCCTTCAATCCGAAGGTTCCGACTAGCGCCGAACCCTCCCTTTTCCACCAACCTTTGGAAGTAAGATTTCTACCAGGAGGCTGGAAAGAAGTGTGGAATACCCCGTTTAATTTTTGGCACAAACAACCTCTGGGTCCCCCCACCTTTTTTTTTGAAGATTGGAACCCCACCCCGGTCACTCCACTCCCTTAGGCACCCGTCCCAGAGAATTTGTCCACGCACTTGTTTGAAGAGGCGGGGTCCCAACCAAGACAAGCCCCTAGGGAAAAAAGACGACACACCCAAGTCTTTTCCAGCAATTTTTCTGGACGGATTCCTCATCCCTGGGGCTTGCCCTGTGGGAGTTTGTTTGACCTACCTCAGCGACTTCCCACCAGGCAATTTGAACTACCGAATCCCCCATCCAATCCTCAAGCTCCCCTGCCCCTCCACCAAAGAAGGGCGTGTTCAGTGGATTTTTTAGGAGTTTCCCTCAAAAAGCGCTTCCTGTCCACCAGCCCTATTTTTACCCTCCCTCAAGTTTTTTGTTTTTTTTTTTGAAGGTCAACAAAGGTCCCACCCTACTGTAAAAGACAGCTTGGAAATGGGATTCCCCTCCGCTTTCCCTCCTTCCTGAAGGTGGCCCGAAAACGGTTTTTTCCCAGAGCAACCTTGGTTGTCCGACCGAAAGTCCCCCCTTTTCTCCCCCATGTCCCGTTTCTTCCGAAACTTCTCCCCCACCACCTCCGCTGCCTTTTTTTGCCCCCCCTGTGTCACAGCAAGGCTTTGCCATCACTTCCTGCCCGTCTAAACCCTGCAAAACTTGCCGCCCGATTTGGGATTTTCGCTATTTTCCAATTCGTGGAACTCCCTCATTGTGGGGAACCAGTTTTTGTCCTCCGTTTTTCCCGTTGTTGGCCAACCCAGTTGTTTTTTAAAATGATCATAAAACAAGCCAAAAATTGACTGTTCCCCCCCTACAATTTTCCCGTTATACATAATGAAAATGCCCCATTAGATGAAAAAAAGATCAACCTGAGTGATGTTTTTACTCAAGGTAAAACACCTTTTTTTTTTTTGTTTTTTTGTTTTTTTTTTTTTTTTTTGTGCAGAGACTGCCGTGTTGGGGCCTGCATTTTTTATTTTTTTTTTTCGTATGTTTGCGGTGGAAAAATTAATAATTTTATTTTTATTTATGTAATGTTTATTTATGAGCCTGGACGCTGTTTTTAATTACCCCTGCTCCGTGCGTTTGGGTAATTAGCTCCATCCTCCACAGAGTTCAAACCCCCCTTGAAAAAAAACCCTCTCTGTTGTTGGTGGTGGGGTTTGGTGGGTGTTTGGTTGTGTGGGGGTTGTGGGTCCCATTTGTGTGTGTTGTTTGTTGTGGGGTGGGTGGTTTGGTGTTGTTTGGGGTTGTTGTGTTGGGGTTTGGGTTGTTCCCCCTGACTTTTGGAACTCGATGAAATCCTCAGGAAGCCCCGAATTTATCCGCCTGCTTAATTAGAAGTAAAATGTCCCAGTCATCAGCAAAATTAATTCCGAGAATCTCTCAGATCCGGCCTGGAAGAAAGATCCCTGGGAAACCCCCCTGCCAGTGGATTCTGGACCGGGCCAGCCGAAAATGTTCTCTGGGCCGCAAAAGCAGAGAAAAGGGTCGTGTAAGCGTTTTTTCCCCTCAATGACCCTCATAAAAGGGCGAGATTTCCCGCTCCCTACCATCTGAAGCTTCCAATCTCTCCAAGACAGAAGGGATTATCCCAGGGCCCCTGCGTTTTTTTTTTTTTTTTTCCAAACCGAGCACCATTGTTCCAGCCACCGGGGGACCTCTTTTTTATATTCTTTTTTTTATTAAATTTAGTTATGTTTTTTAAAAAAACCCTCAAAGGTGAAATTTTTTCCTGCCATGAGACTTTAAGTTTATGAAAATCGGGGAATCCAACACTTAAGACCTGAAAAAAGTGGCCCCCCCCCTTTTGGGTTTCCCCCCTGATTCCCCCGTCCCTCCATCGAGGGTTCCGGTTGCTGGCCTACAGAGGCTCCCCACACAATAGAACTTTACAACATAAAAAAAACTCCTTTTGAAACCAGGGTAATTAAAGAGCTTTAAAAATGTGGGTCCTCGCCCGCTAATTTTGAACTTACTCCAGGTGCCAAACGCCTTTATACTTCCCCCTTGTTTTGACACGTGGGGGGGTTTTTTCAGGGGGGTTTTTGAAAAACACTTTTTCAGATGGTAGATTCAATGTTTTTTGAAAAGTCACGGTGCGTTCCTCCTGAAAGTTTTTTTTTAAGCTGGGGTGATTTTTTGCCATGTTGTTTTTTTTTTTTTTTCCCACAGAAACCGGAAAGCACAGCCGCCCCCGTGTTTGGCCCCCCCCCCCCCAACATGCCCAACCTCCCCAGTTTAAATGTGGTCCCCCCCCCCCTGTTTTCAGTGTTATGTGGGGTATTTTTATTTTTTTGTATTTTTTTTTTTTTTTTTTTTTTTTTTTTTTTTTAACTTTTTTTCGTTTTGTGGCATCCGTGTTAAAGTAACGTTATATTGAATTTTGCAGTTGCACGTGGAAATTTTTAATTTTTTTTTTTTTGTTTTTCAAAAATGGAATACAAAATTAAACGCAAACCAATGTTAATAAAAAAAAAAAAAAAAAAAAGGGAGAACAAGACTATTTTTTTTAAGGAAGCCAGAAATAAATTTAACCTGATTTAAAAATATTTTTTTTTCAAGATAATTACACCAAAATGAAAAGTAAACTTTTTTCTATTTAAAGAAATAAAAACCGGATTAAAAAATCTATATTTATTTATCTATTATAATATATATAAAAAAAACAATTTAAAATAAACTATGGTTAAAAATAAATTTCAAAGCTTTAAACTACTGACTACAGTAACTTTTTTGTTTTTTTTTTTTTTTTTTTTAAATAAAATGTAACCTAAAAACGACCAGTGTAAGAAAAAAAGATAAAAAAACCGAATCCGGGGGGACAATAAGATGTATTAAATCTTTACTTTTTAATTATTTTTTGAAAATAATAAAAAAACACCCTGTGGAACACGCTGAAGTCCCGTGGATTCCAAATAACAATATTTTAATTTTTTTTTTTTCAGTGGTTTTTTTTTTTTTTTTTTAGTATAAAAAAAATCTCCCGCTCCCCGTTTGGCCTTTCTAAACTGTGGGGTTTTTTTTTGTTTTTTTTTCCAGAGGAATCGGCCCTAAATACCAAAACTATTTTACAACAACTAACTTCCCAATCCAGAAAGGGGCCCAACCAAACAGTAAGTCTACCCATTGCCTAACCCTGCAAAATAAACCCCACTATCCCAAAACCTTCACCGCTTCCAAAAGATTTTAAATTTCGCATAATATCCCAAAACATAAAAACCTCACAAAAAACAGAAGAAAGAAGAGGGAAAAGGGCCCGCAGTTACTTTCCTCTTACAATACCTCTTCTCTCTTATAAAGTAATGCCCGCAATAACCAGCGTCTGCTTTCAAATAAATTAGTACAGGCAGCAATTCCCCCTCTTCCTCCCTAACAGGCCCCACCAGAAAAAAGTGGAAAAAGATGAAATCTTTGGACGTTTTTTTTTTCCCCTAAGAGTCCCCTTGTAAACGCATCCAAACCAGTCCCACAAAACCACAAGCCCTTAAAAAACCCTGGAAACAACCCTGGTTAAATAAACAGCAAAAAAAAAACAACAACCATTTTTAAAGTGGTGAAAATGGTTTTTGTTGGCATCAGATTTTTTTTTGGTTTCGGTGGGGGTGGAAATGAATTTGCCAAAAAACTTTAGGCCCACTTTTATACTTTTTTGAAAGCATCGATATAGCTTTTTTTTTATATAAATATGTTTACAATGGAGGAAAACAACCAATGTAAAGTCCCCAGTAAAACTTCAGTTAAAAAAAAAAAAAAAATGCAAAACACCACAAAAACAATTAAATGCCCAAAACCCCGAGAAGGAGTTTCCTTTGGAACGCTTTTTGGGAAACGGAATCACTTACAAAAAACTTAAAAAGGAGCTTGAAAAATTTAAA
>NC_045740.1:17871399-17871518 GCF_008692095.1 Etheostoma spectabile
GGGTCTTCCCCGAGGCCTCCTCCCAGCTGGACGTGCCTGGACCACCTCCCTAGGGGGGCCCCCAGGAGGCACCCTCACCAGATGCCCGAACCACCTCAACTGGCTCCTTTCGACGTGAA
>NC_045740.1:17871733-17876202 GCF_008692095.1 Etheostoma spectabile
CCGCACCGGCTGCTCCGATTCTCCGACCAATCTCACGCTCCGTGGTCCCCTCACTCGCTAACAAGACCCCGAGGTACTTAAACTCCTTCACTGGGGGTAAGGACTCACTCCCTACCTGAAGATTGCACACAGTCTACCAAAGTCTCTCACCTTACCACGGTCACATGGTCATTGCATTTCTATAAGTGATTTTCAATTTTTAATTTTATTCTTAGGTATGTGTGATATATGTGTGTTTGTTGTGTTAGGATTGTCTTGTTACTGAATGCCTAAAATTTCCTTCTGTCTATCAATTTTAAGAGTTTAACATGTGAACTTGCCAGCTTTAAATGTTAAAAATTGGGCAGAAAAATCACTTATACATTTTCTCTTTTCATGTCATCAAACACGACGTATGTCGTATTTTAATAAGTGCATTATAAGTTCTTTCTCATTTTGTGAGGTCCAGTGAGTCCAGAGCCACTTCTCTCATCTTGATATAAAACTTTCCAATTTTTGTCCATCGACTACTTGAGTGGCCGTCGTCCCTTTTTAAGCAGGAGAAGTACTTTTTTATTTTTTTTTTTAATCCCGCGGGCTGTGGAGAGCGAGGAGAGCGGGGGTCGGGACTTCATCAGGGGCCCCCGGGGACCCCGGGGCTCCTCTCCCGTCTCTGCAGCAGATGAGGGGATCAGCAGGGTGTGAAATGGCCGTGGTGATTGCTCCGAGGCCACGAGGCCTCCAGCCCACTCACAGCCCTGTCAGGTCTCTAATGGAGCCGGCGGAGATTGGAGACGACCCCCCCCCCCCCCCCCCCCCCCCCCCCCCCCAACCAATGTTAAGGTCCAGTCACCGTAGAGACAGAAGAACTATTGCCAAGTTAACACGGAGCTTCTTCACTGTGATGCCTGCGGTGTTCAAGCTGTACTTTAGGGATTTATCTCATGAAGTCCCACTGAAATGACAGCATAAACATCTCCTTGGTGTCCTCCATTAAGAAACAAATCCCAACCCTATCACATTTAGTCCTAACACTTTTTTTTTAAAGAAAAAGAAAGATTTGTTAACCCTTGTGTTGACTTCCCCGTCGACCATGCAACTTTTTTTTTTTTTTTTGTTGCTTAAAAATTTAAAATAACTTTTTTTCATTTCGTTTTGGTCGTCTTTTTCGACCCTTTTGTGGCTTTCCCCAATGGTTTTTTTCTCTCCACTACGATGTTTTTGACGCTTTTTCCCACATATTTGTCACTTTTTTCACCGTTCCTTTACCAATTTTCAAATGCTATAAAATTGAATGAAACGACTAAATTTAATTTAAAAAGATATATTCTGTGTTGTGTGACTAATGTGTGTGTGCTGCTGTAACACCGTAATTTCCCACTTTTTGGATCAATAAATATCTATCTATCTATCTATCTATCTATCTATCTATCTATCTATCTTAGTGAACTGATCAATCATATATTACTTGTGAAGAGCGTTGTTGGGAGTTTTATTAATGTGCATAAAGAAGCCAAGAAAAGATGGAAAAATCTCCAAAAGGCATCAAATGACAGATTAGACATTCGTATAATATGTCACAAAAAGTTAGATTTCATTTCCATCATTTACACTTTCAAAATAACAAAACAACAAAATGGCGTCTGCAAAAGTGTGGCCACCCTGCAGAGTTAATACCTTGTACTGCCCCCCCCCCCCCCCCCCCCCTTGGGCAGGTAGGTATCACAGCTTGGAAACGCTTCTTGTACCACAGCAGCATCTGAATGGACAAGGGGCATCTGCAGGTGTGTTTTACATAATGTGCTGCAGCTAATTGGCTAACTGCACTTTTCATTTGGTTGTTCATTTAACATTTAACGAGCTGCGGTGCAGGACGAGACGTGTTATGATCAGAAGTCGGATGAGGAGACTTTAGCGGGAACGATAACGTGGGTTGTTGGCGCAAAAATAACCTCAGGGTTCATAACAAAAAGAACAACGAAGGCGCTGCTTCAGCTATGTTAGTGGGCGTTATGTAGTAGCTCAGTCCATTTAAGGGGAGTTGGGTTGGGAACCGGAGGGTTGCTGGTTCAAGTCCCCGTTCGGACCAAAGTACGGAGTGTGGATTGGTAGCTGGAGAGATTCCACCTTGCCTCCTGGAAATGACAATGTGCTCTTGAGCAAGGCACCGTATCTACTGCCCCCCCCCCCCCAAGGGGCAGCCCACACCGCATGTGTGTGTGTGTGTGTGTGTGTGTGTGTGTGTGTGTGTGTATTTCAGGCCTGTGTGTAGTGTGTAATAACAACAGAGTGTAAATTGTAATTTCCCCATAGGGGATCCATAAAGACTATAAATTATTAAATTATACAGGTTACATGGCGTGCAAAAAAAAAAGATTTGTTAACCCTTCGACCATGCAACTTTTTTTTGCTTCAAAATTTAAAATAAGGTTTTTTTTGGTCGTCTTTTTCAACACATTTGTTGCTTTCCCCAATGTTTTTCTTTCTCTCCACTACGATGTTTTTGACGCTTTTTCCGACATGTTTGTCACTTTTTTAACCGTTCCTTCACCATTTCCTTTTTCAAATGCTATAAAATTGAATGAAACGACCCAAGTCAATGAAAGTAGTGAACTGATCATTTTAAATTACTTGTGAAGAGCCTAGAACCTATCAACCTACACAGGTTACAGGGCGTGTGTCTTCTGACTGGTCGTGACTGTTTTTCCAAGATGGGGTGCTGTCTTTCTAATCTGTCTTTTTAATAAACTGTCTGTACATGTACTCAGTTACTTTCCCAATGCCTTGGTTTACATGTAGGGATCCTCGTTAGGCTACCGTGGAAGTGTGGTGCTATTTTGAGCCTCGTTAGTGATGTGGAAATAGCGATTTCATTTGACTTTACCCGAGCCCTGACGACTAGCGCTATGAGGTAATTAGCGGTTAGTGATTAAAATCTTGTCACGTTCGATTAGCATGAAAACACGTCCCGGAGAACGGGGGACTCGGTACCCGTGTGTTATCAACCCCTAGGTTCATTTCAGTGCCGGATTTGTCCTTTTAAAGTGGCTTCATTCAAATGCTATTTAAAGTGAATTGATTGGCTTTATTGAAACAAGTCCTCCACCTACTTAGATATAGAAATAACTTAATGCAAAGAGAGGGAGCACTATAGGGAGAAAGTCCCCTTTTGGGGGACATTGTGGGACCTCAAATCAGGGACATGATGTTTTTTGATCTCGTTTGAATCGAGTCATATATCACACACACGATGTCCGTCAGTTAAAGGTAATTTTGTAGGTCCAGAGAGTCAGTTTGTCGTAAACTCATTGAAGCGCAAGACTTTCAAGATGCTTACAGTAGAAATGAAGACTACACACACTTCAAAGTCGCATGGGTGACGTGTCCCTGGAACCTGTGTGTGTGTGTGTGTGTGTGTGTGTGTGTGTGTGTGTGTGTGTGTGTGATAAAGAACTAGTTACCCATGATGCTTCAGGTGTCCTGTTATTCCCTAATCAAGGGACTAGTTACCATGATGCTCCAGGTGTCCTGTTAGTCTCTAATCAAGTGAATAGTTACCCATGGCTCCAGGTGTCCTGTTAGTCTCCATGATCAAGCAAAGTAGTTACCCATGATGTCCAGTGTCCATGTTAGTCTCCTAATCAAGTGACTAGTACCCTGATGCTCAGGGTTCTGTAGTCTATGACAAGTGACTAGTTACCCATGATGCTCCAGGTGTCCTGTTAGTCTCCTGATCAAGTGACTAGTTACCCATGATGCTCCAGGTGTCCTGTTAGTCTCCTGATCAAGTGACTAGTTACCCATGATGCTCCAGGTGTCCTGTTAGTCTCCTAATCAAGTGACTAGTTACCCATGATGCTCCAGGTGTCCTGTTAGTCTCCTAATCAAGTGACTAGTTACCCATGATGCTCCAGGTGTCCTGTTAGTCTCCTGATCAAGTGACTAGTTACCCATGATGCTCCAGGTGTCCTGTTAGTCTATGATCAAGACAGTTACCCATGATGCTCCAGGTTCTGTTAGTCTCTATCAAGGGACTAGTACCATGAGCTCAGGTGTCCTGTTAGTCTCCTGATCAAGTGACTAGTTACCCATGATGCTCCAGGTGTCCTGTTAGTCTCCTGATCAAGTGACTAGTTACCCATGATGCTCCAGGTGTCCTGTTAGTCTCCTGATCAAGTGACTAGTTACCCATGATGCTCCAGGTGTCCTGTTAGTCTCCTAATCAAGTGACTAGTTACCCATGATGCTCCAGGTGTCCTGTTAGTCTCCTAATCAAGTGACTAGTTACCCATGATGCTCCAGGTGTCCTGTTAGTCTCCTGATCAAGTGACTAGTTACCCATGATGTCCAGGTGTCTGTAGTACCTGATCAAGTGACTAGTTACCCATGAGCTCCAGGTGTCCTGTAGTCTCATGGTCTTTGTTCAACGTGATTTTAATAGTTTTAATTTGGAGAACCATGGAGCTCATGCACAGAGGAAGGCAATAGCA
>NC_045740.1:17878564-17880686 GCF_008692095.1 Etheostoma spectabile
GTTGTTACGAGGTGTAAAGTCACTCACACGAGCTGCAGATCTCGCTCGTTCTTTTGCTTTTCTGCTGATAAAAACTCAGGTCCAATGCTTCATGTGTCGTCCTCCCGTCAACCATGGTCCTTTTTTCAACATTATTATCTTCCGTTTGATCATTTTTTGGATATTATGACTTCTTTTTTTTTTTTTATTGAAAACGGGTCAATTTTACCCAAGGACAACATGAGTGTTAAGGAACATAGCTAAGCTAGTTAGCAGCTAACTAGTGAGCAAGCCAAGCATCAAGCTAGGTTTTTGCAAAATGAGAGATGTAGTTCACTAACAAAACCAAGTGGTAAAACTACAAACTAATCCACATAATGGAATCCGTGGCTCAATTCAAACAGAAAACAAAAATATAATTAGTCTCTCCCTGTTCACTACTGTAAATATGTTTTCCGTATTAAGGTCCCATGAGGCTCACCGGGAGAGGAGGGACCCACCTACTTTTATCTTGTTCCTCTTCTCATCTCATTCTAAAAAGAATAAGAGTATTCCCAAAATGTTAAACTATTCCTTTAAAGGGGAACCATGCGTTTGTTTTAGCTTAATTTACCTTTAACTGAGCAGCTTCAGAGTCATTGGAATGGTTATATGACCTTTTTCTTGTTGAATGGTGGTTGTGTGCGTCCCCCCCCCCGTCCTGCTGTCCCCCGTCCCCCCCCAGGAAGACAGAAATTGCCAAAACTGCATATATAGCTCCTTGAAAAGAGGTCGGTTAGGGTGGATTGAACATCTTGAACATCAGCTGTGAAAAACCAATAAAACATTGTCTAGAATTCACTTCATTCACTAAAATATGCTACTTTATGCAAACTGCCTTAACTAGTTTAATTCTAGCGGTTTTATTCTATAATTATTGATTTAAAGCAGATTTCACAGACAGGCGCGAGCTGCTGGACGGGAAGTGGGCCAGGTAGCGTTTTGATGTGTGGGGTTTAAACATAGCCCTCCCCCCCCCCCCCCACCCCCATCTAATTGTAGCTGTGTTGTTTTCATATTGTTGCCTCCCGCGCTGGCTGTGGTGGGTTTGAGTCTGCACGTGAGACTTGTTCAAGACCTTTATTTACCCCGGTGGGGGGGGGGTATTTTTGCTGCAGTAGCAAAGAAACGGACATACAGTACATGGCAACAAAGACAACATCGTTTAAAACAGCCAATACAATATCGATAAATAAACCAACTTGGACGCAGAGGTGCATGTTTCTCTCCAGCAGACTGGATTCAGAATTTGCAGCAGATGTTTTACAGAAAGCTGGACCAGTCGAGATCTTCACTTGTTCTGTTATTTCCAACCAAACGGTCCATTTTCAGAGCGACGATGTGTCCTCTGGTGTGAAGCCGTCTCCAGGCAGCGGGGCAGACAAGTGGACCCGGCAGCTTCATCCAATCACGCCCCAAAAAGACCTGGGGATGTAGGGAGGAGGAGAAGGAGAAGAAGAAGAAGAAGAAGAGGTTTTTTATTTCATGCTGAGAGGCCTCCATCCTCTTTCGAGTCCATCCGCGACTCATTTCTCTTCCAGACGAGAGAAATTAAATCCATCGGCCTCTTCAGGAAATCACCTCCACTTTTTAATAATCTCCAACGCCGCTTGGTGCCCCAGCCCGCCGAGGGGAGGAAAGGTCGAGGACCGGCTTCGTGAATTCAGGCCGCCGTCGAGAGAAGCGGGGGGGGGGGTTGGGGGGAAGGGGTCTGCTGATTTTCATTAAGATGGACTCTGGGGCGCTTGTCTTATTAGCGGGTCGTTAGGCTCTTGGAGGCCGACAGATTGGCTGAACAGGAAGCGGGGGAGCAGGCAGAAGGTAATTGCACTCGGAGTGACCACGCAGGTGCCTGCTCGCCGCACGCACCCTGATTGGTTAATTATCGTGGTGTCAATCAGCCCCCCCCCCCGCCCCCCCGGCAGCTTGCTCTCACAGTAGTTAAAAGGTGAACGAGGGTTTTTAATGAAGCCTGAAACTTCTTCTCTTCCAGCTCGTTAAGACTGCAATTAGAAGAACGGCTCGACTAAATAGACGAGCAACACACAAACGTGCAGGATGCAGGAACCAGGGAGAAGCTCCAGGATGTTCACGCTGTCAGAGA
>NC_045740.1:17880696-17880826 GCF_008692095.1 Etheostoma spectabile
TTCATTTGCTCCCCAGAAACAGGACTTTAACCCCGACGTTATTCATTTTAAAAAGTCAGCACTGGAGGCAACCAGTCTCCCCTGGTTGTCTTGTTAACAGTGTTTCCTTTTGATGAAGGTACGTCCCTTT
>NC_045740.1:17880836-17881132 GCF_008692095.1 Etheostoma spectabile
GGGGGGGGGGGAGACTTTGGGCTTTTTCACTTTATAAAAACATGCTCAACATAGATATGTAACACAATAAAAGGCCGAAAAGCATAATGTGAGCACTTTAACTGAAGTATCAAGTGTGAACAAGAACCACATCCACTGTTATAGTGCCTGTCTCTTTAAGACCCCTCCCGTAAAAGTCCAGTCTGCTCTGATTGGCTCATTTAAAAAATATGGCGCCGCTGTGCAGAAGGTGGTTGTGAAGCCGTGGGCGGAGATCTTCAGAAAGGAGAGGAATATTCTAATGAGCCTGACTGGGA
>NC_045740.1:17881142-17889215 GCF_008692095.1 Etheostoma spectabile
GGAGTCAGATGTGAATAGCTTGTTGGATTGCGTGCTTCCTCGTCTAGCTGCCATGGAAAGACTGACTGAGTCGGTGGGTTGGTAGCACACATGCTGTAAATGTGCATAACACAGGAGTTTACTGCTTTTTAACTTTTTTACCTTCACATCTGTCTTTCAGCTGCTTTACTTCCTCCTGTAACTGACTGTAGTTGTGGCTCAGTTGGTCGGATCTGGTCTGCAGCAAAGTGACTGAAATATGAGATGAGGTGAGCCGTTATTTAGGACAGAAATAGAAGTTACATAAAGAAAGGTAAAGAACAATAATGTTAAATGAGAATTTGAAACTAATGAAAGAGCAGATTGACTAAATTAATATCTGGTAAAAACAACAACAAGATAAGAAACAGACCAACAACACAAAATCATTCTGCTTCAAACTATCGACTGAGTCAAGTTATATATCCCGTGCATAATGAAATATCACTCATTATTGCACACTGGGATGTAGTTATTTGGTGTGTCTGTCCTTTAACCAGAGTGTGTGTGTGTGTGTGTGTGTGTGTGTCTGTGTATCTGTGTGTGTGTGTGTCTCTATGTGTCTGTCTGTCTGCTGTCTGTCTGTCGTGCTTTGTGTGTGTGTGTGTGTGTGTTGTGTGTGTGGTGTGTGTGTGTGTGTTGTTTGTGACGCACACACCTCTGTGTGTGTGTGTGGTGTGTCTCTCTGTTGTGTTGTGTTGTGTGTCTCTCTCTGTGTGTGTGTCTCTCTCTCTCTCTCTGTGTGTGTGTGTGTCTGTCTCTCTGTGTGTGTGTGTGTTGTGTTTTGTGTGTGTGTGGTGTGGGTTTCTCTCTCTCTCTCGTGTGTGTTGTGTGTTGTGTTTGTGTGTGGTGTGTGTGGTGTGTGTGTGTGTGTGTGTGTGTGTGTGTGTGTTTCTCTCTCTCTCTCTCTGTGTGTGTGTTGTGTGGTGTGTGTGTGTGTTTGTGACCTGTGTTCCTTGGCTAATGTGACAGACTAGCCAGGACAGAGGTCTGACCAATTTCACTTATTATTTTGAGCAACTTGATATTTCGACCCACATTTTAGGGAACACATTGATTGTGTTTGGTGTCCCTTAAAATATTTCTTTTAATATTGGATTTCCATCCATCCATCCATCCATCCATCCATCCATCCATCTTCATCCGCTTATCCGGTATCGGGTCGCGGGGGCACACTCCATAGGGACCCCAAACTTCCCTTTCCCGAGCCACATCAACCAGCTCCGACTGGGGGATCCCGAGGCGTTCCCAGGCCAGTTGAGATATAATCTCTCCACCTAGTCCTGGGTCTTCCCCGAGGCCTCCTCCCAGCTGGACTGCCTGGAACACCTCCCTAGGGAGCGCCCAGAGGCATCCTACCAGATGCCCGAACCACCTCAACTGGCTCCTTTCGACGCGAAGGAGCGTGGCTCTACTCCGGCTCCTCTCGGATGACTGAGCTTCTCACCCTATCTCTAAGGGGAACCCAGCCACCCTCCGAGGAAACCCATTTCGGCCGCTTGTACCCTGGATCTCGTTCTTTCGTTCATGACCCACCTTCATGACCATAGGTGAGGGTAGGAACGAAAATTGCCCGGTATATCGAGAGCTTGCCTTCTGGCTCAGCTCTCTTTTCGTCACAACGGTGCGATAAATGGAATGTAATACCGCACCGGCTGCTCCGATTCTCCGACCAATCTCACCTCCATCGTCCCCCTCACTCGTGACAAGACCCAAGGTACTTAAACTCCTTCACTTGGGGTAAGACTCCCTCCCCACCCGAAGAAAGCACTCCATCGGTTTCCTGCTGAGAACCATGGCCTCAGATTTAGAGGTGCTGATCCTCATCCCAGCCGCTTCACACTCGCTGCGAACCAATCCAGTGAGTGCTGAAGGTCACAGACCGATATGCCATCAGGACCACATCATCTGCAAAAAGCAGCGATGAGACCCGAGCCCACCGAACTGCAACCCCTCCCCCCCCCGACTACGCCTCGTATTCCTGTCCATAATATTACAAACGGATTGGTGACAAAGCGCAGCCCTGCGGAGGCCAACCCTCACCTGGAACGAGTCCGACTTACTGCCGAGAACCCGGACACAGCTCTCGCTTTGGTCATACAGAGTTGATGGCCCTAAGAAGGAACCCCCTCCCCCCATATTCCCGCACACCTCCCACAATTTCTCCCGGGGACCCGGTCATACGCCTTCTCCAGATCCACAAAACACATGTAGACTGGTTGGGCATACTCCCAGGCCCCCTCCAAGATCCTTGCAAGAGTAAAGATCTGATCCGTTGTTCCACGACCAGGACGGAATCCGCATTGTTCCTCTTCATCCGAGGTTCGACTTCGGCCGAACCTCCTTTCCAGCACCTTGGAGTAGACTTTACCAGGGAGCTGAGAAGTGTACCCCTGTAATTGGCACACACCCTCTGGTCCCCCTTTTTGAAGAGGGGAACCACCACCCCGGTCTGCCACTCCTTAGGCACCGTCCCAGACTTCCACGCAATGTTGAAGAGGCGTGTCAACCAAGACAGCCCCTCCACACCCGAGCTTTCAGCATTTCTGGACGATCTCATCAATCCCTGGGGCTTTGCCGCTGTGGAGTTGTTTGACTACCTCAGCGACTTCCACCAGGGAAATTGACGACAATCCCCCATCATCCTCCACCTGCCTCCACCAAAGAGGGCGTGTCAGCTGGATTTAGGTTCCTCAGTGCTCCTTCCACCGCCCTATTACCTCCTAGTTGTCAACAAGGTCCCACCCTACTGTATACAGCTGGATGATTCCTCGCTTCCCTTCCTGAGGTGGCGAACGGTTTCAGAAGCACCTTGTGCCGACCGAAAGTCCTTCTCCATGTCTTCTCCGAACTTCTCCCACACCCGCTGCTTTGCCTGTGCCACAGCAGAGCTGCAGCCCTTCGGCCCGTCGGTACCCTGCAACTGCCTCCGATGGATTTCGCTATTTCAATTAGTGAACTCTCAGTGGAACCGTGGCTACGTTTCACAGTTGGCACACAGTGTTTAAATGATTCATAAAAGCTTTACTTTCCTACAATCTTATACATAATGAAATGCCAATTAGATGAAAAGTACTGAGTATTTTACTCAGTACCTTTTTTTTTTTTTTTTTTTGCAGAAGACACTGCTGTGCTGCATTAGTTGCGTTATGTGCGGTGGAAATTATTATTTATTTATTATTATATTTATTTATGAGCTGGACGCTGTTAATTACCCCTGCTCCGTGCTTGGGTAATTACTCCATCTTCAAAGTGTTCAAACCCCCTGACACCCGCTCTGTGTGTGGTGTGTGTGTGTGGTGTGTGTGTGGTGTGTGTGTGTTGTTGTGTGTGTGTGTGTGTGTGTGTGTGTCTGACTGGACGATGAGCTCAGGAAGCCCAATTATCCGCTGCTATAGAGGAAAATGTCAAGTCATCAGCAAAATATTCAGAGATCTTCGCAGATCCGAGCCTGAGGAAGATCTGGACCTGCAGTGATCTGGACCTGCAGCGAAAATTCTCTGGGCCGGCAAAGCAGAGAAAAGGGGAGGTAACCGTTCCCCTAATGACCTCATAAAGGGCGAGATTCCCGCTCTACCCATCTGAGCTTTCATCTTCTCCAAGACAGAAGGATATCCAGGGCTCGGTTTTCACCGATCACCATTTCCAGCCACCGGGGGACCTCTTTATATAATTTATAAATTATATTATGTTTAAAAAAACCTCAAAGTGAAATTTTCCTGCCATGAGACCTTTAAGTATGAAATCGGGAGAATTCTCAACACTTAAGACTGAAGTGGCCCTTTGGGTCCTGATCCCGGTCTCATCGAGGGTCCGGGGCTGGACTACAGAGGCTCCTCACAAGTAGAACTACAAACAGAAACTGCTGACAGTGTAATTAAAGCAGCTGAAATGGGGCTCGCCGCTAATTGACTGACTCCATGGCAACGCTATACTTCCTGTTGACACGTGGTTTCAGGGGTTTTGAAAACACATTTTCAGATGTAGATCATGTTGAAGAGCACGTGCGTCCTCCTGAGTTTTAGCTGGGGTGACGTTGCAGTTTCACAGACGGAGCAACAGCGCCCCCGTGTGGCCAAACATGCGCCACACGTCAGTTTAAATGTGTCTTTAGTGTTATGTGGGTATTTTATTTTGTAATTTTTTTTTTTTACTTTTTTCAGTTTTAGTGCATCCTGTGTTAAAGTACGTTATATGAATCCAGTGCACGTGGAATTTTAATTTTTTTCAAAAACTGAATACAAAATTACCAAACATGTAATAAAAAAAAAAAAAAAAAAGGGAAGCAAGACTATTTAAGGAACAGAATTAAATTTAACCGTGATATTAAAAATATTTTTTCAAGTATATTACACAAAATGAGTACTTATATTTAAGAAATAAAAACCGGATAATAAATCTATATTTATTTATCTATCTATATATATATAAAACAATTAAAATAAAACTATGGTAATATTTCAAAGCTAAACGTAATGAATACAGTATCTTTTTTTTTTTTTTTTTAAATAAAATGTACCTAAAAATGACAGTGTAATAAAAGAATAAAACCGAAATCGGGGGGGAATAAGATGTATTAAAATCTACTTTAATAATTATAATAAAACCAGGACACGCTGAGTCAGTGATTCAATAACATATTTAATTTTTCAGTGTTTTTAGTATAAAAATCTCCGCTCCCGTTGGCTATAACTGTGGTTTTTCCCAGAGAATCGGCTAAAGTACCAAAACTATTTACACACGACATCCACATCCAGAGGGGCCAAACAAAACAGGAAGTCTACCCATTGCTACCCTGCCAAAATAAAACACTATCACCTCACCGCTCAGATTTAATGCTAATAATCCCCAAAAATAAAAACTCACAAAACAGAAGAAGAAGAGGAAGGGCCGCAGTACTTCTCTTACAATACTCTCTCTCTATAAAGTAATGCATATACATCGTCTGCTTTACAATAAATTAGTACAGGCACATTCTCTTCTCCCCTACAGCCGACCAGATGGAAAAGATGAATCTGTGACGTTTCCTAGAGGTCCTTGAACGCATCACAGCACACAAACAAAAAAGGCTAAAAAACCTGGAAAAACTGTAAATAAAACTACAAAAAAAACAACAACACATTAGTGGGAAAGTTGTGGGCAGCAGATTTTTTTGGTTTCGGTGTGAATGATGCACTTTAGGCATTTTATACTTTTGAAAGCATCTATATAGATTTTTATATAAATATGTACAAATGAAGGAAAAAAACAAGTAGTCCAGTAAAAACATTCAGGTAAAAAAAAAAAAATGCAAACACACAAAAACAATTAATGCCAAAGACGAGAGATCTTGACGCTTGAGAACTGAATAACTTACAAAAACCGTAAAAAAAGGAGCTGAAATTAAAAAGGTTTGTTACAGTATGCGTGTTTTAGTTTTTTTCTCTTTTGTAGAGATAGCACCAGCAGAAACACCGACACCGCCAGTGGATCGTCAACCCCCGACTGTATAAATATTTAAAAAACAACAAATGTACCAAAAAAAAAAAGAAAGAAGAAGAAGAAGAAACTGAGGGAGTGAATAAATTAGTGTCAGGCCCTGTACAGGATCTATTTACAGGAGCTGCTGCAGTCGCACACGCCGCACGCCGATGGACCGCGTCGTGGCAGTGGGATGGCTGCAGCAGTCTTGCAGCACGTGTTTAAAAGGAGGTCAAAGGTCAAACTCTGACACATTCGACAGGTTTAGTTACACCTGTGATTTTTCAGTCCTCACAGCCCAGGTTTATAGAGGTTCTTTTCCTCCTCTTTCCAACTTCTTGCACCCGCTAATCGAGTCGTTTTCGTTGCATAGCTCTTTGACAAAACAAGGATGGACGTCACAAGCTACAGTACTTCGGACAAGGGGGAAGAGGGAGGACAAGTGTGTGTGTGTGTGTGTGTGTGTGTGTGTGTGTGTGTGTGTGTGTGTGTGTGTGGTGTGTGTTGTGTGTGGGTGTGGTGTAGGGTCGGTTCCAGTTTTGCAGGAAAAGGTAACCATGACACGTGTGTGTATGTTTGTTGTGGTAGAAGAAGTAGACACTAGCGGTCTCTGTTGTGATGGTTTTCAGAACAAAAAGCAAGAGAGGAGAGATGGATGATAGGAGGTTTATAAGTTGGGGGGGGTGGGGGGGGGGTGGGGGGGGCAGTTTGTGGACGGCGAGGCCGGCGTCAGTCCGGCCCCCCGCTGACACGGTTCGGTGGTTCATGGCCCGGTCGAAGGCGAGCCGCACAGCTTTTCGTGCAGGAGAGCGGGCCTCCGTCAGCTGAGCTTGTCGAGCGACTGGTTGACCCCGCAGGGCGCCATCTTGGATCTAGGAAGCCATTGCCTGGGGGGGGGGGGGGGGGAGAGAAAAGAAGATCAGCGTGACGACGCGAGTGACCTCGGCCTCGACCTCATCTCTTCTATCAAGAAACTTAGTCTATTTTGAACTCAAAGTTCACATTATTTGTCATTTAAGCACTTTTATTAAATACCTCGGCCTGAGGCCGTTTTGTTTTTGGCTCGTTTTGTCAGCAGGGTTACAGAAAAAAACCTCTGATTTCCAAGAGACGTGGTGGAAGGGATGGAGCGTGGGCCGGGAACCCATTCGCCTTTGGATCAGATCCCAGGATGGATCCAGGTTTTTATTAACACTGCGAGAGCGTGCATTTGCCGGGGGATTCATGTGGCGTCTGATTAATTTGGAAAAATGACTTTCCGACTGGGAAAGATCCCACTGCATTACCTCTGAAACATAGGGCATTTTTTATCTTTAGGGCTTTTTAGGTCGTTTACCTGGGGGGGGGGGGGGGGGGCAGCAGGTCTGAGTCAAACCTCGGCCCGCTGGGTTGAGGAGTATAAATGGGCGCCCCCTTTGATTTATTTTTTGGTGTTTTGGTGTTTTTAATTTTCCTATGTATTTTATCTTTTGTAAAGCACAAACTTGTCATCTAAATTGTGCTACAGTGTTGTTATATCCAAGATTATATAAAATGTCAAAGAGATGTCAATGTGTACTAGTGTCAATACAAATGCTCCCGTCAAATGTAAGCTGATCGTGTATTACCACATGTATGCTGACGATGCATTTCTTCCCCCCAGGTGACCACGGTCCTGTGACTCACCGTGTCGGTGCGTTAAAGACGCGAGGGGATTGGCCAGATTTATCTCTGAAGCCCCCGCCACGCCCACCAGACGGCCGACCCTCGACTCATCTGTCCCCCCGAGTTGGTAAAAAAAAAAGCCTCGAACACACTAAAAGAGACGAGACGTAATACGTCTATATTTCTACTCTGATATGTATTCTAACACAGAGTTTCCCTTCGGGGATCAATAAAGTATTTCTGATTCTGTCTCCATGACAGCAGGCGGCGCTAATCTGTACTGTAGCCCAAAAATGAAAACCGGCAGCTGATTGGACGAAGGAGTCACGTGGGGTCTGGTTTCCAGACTGTCATGGCGGCTTGTTCAGAATACAATCTCATATTTTACGAACATAGTTCACCGAAACGTGTTTCTGGAGAAACAGGCCGAGCAGCTGCTGAATCTTTAATTTCAGTTTAAAAGATTTTTGTCAGATTCTGAGAGACTCGAGTCCCGCTCATCCCGCCCGTCATGTCTGGGTTAGCCCTCCACCAATCAGATTGGTCCTTTTGAGTCCGACTGCCAGCAGGGCCCGCCTTCAGACCCGAGTCACCGACGACGCCGGACCGTCCGACGGCCGATTATCGGGTTGGTTTGTCACGGCTCTAGAATATAAAAACTGAGTCAAGACTCGAGCGGCTTAGCTCGTTGAATAGTAACGTGAACTGGAGCCGAGTCCTCCTGCACCACGCCGGAACGGCTCGAAACAAGGTAACCACGGTAACCACGGCATTACATTCACACAAATAATGTTACAGAGTCCACGGTAGAACGTCGGACATTACCACTAAGTAATGAAATACGTGTGGCACCTTTAAGAGTCAGGTGTCACGTTTGGGTGTTTTCTTGTAAGCCGATCTACATTTTACCAGTTGTATTAACCCTCGTGTTGTCCTCGGGTCAAATTTGAC
>NC_045740.1:17889225-17889496 GCF_008692095.1 Etheostoma spectabile
TTTTTTCATCACATAAAATGGGCCTTTTGAAATAAGGTGAAAATGTCTTTGGAAAAAACATCAAATAAAAAGGACCCACTACATTGAAAAAGTGACAAAAATGTCAAAAAATGCCATACCTTTATTTCATGGTTTGCGGGAAGACAACACAAGGGTTAAAAATAATTACTGTCCAGAGGTGATTCTAGGATCAGACCTTTTTTTGGGGGGGGGTGCTCAGCCCCTAATGACAATGTGACATAGATACATTGGCTTGCAAAAGAGTTAACAA
>NC_045740.1:17889506-17890220 GCF_008692095.1 Etheostoma spectabile
CCACCCGTGCTAAATCAGTAATTTCACGGGATAACAATTAATATGTTTGTATTATTACAACAGTATAAGATAAATTCAAAATATTGAACGTGTGAGAAACGACAAAATGCCCTTTATGAACTACCAGAATCACATGAAAACACGAGGTGTAAACACTAAATACAACTTTCCTTGACTGGGTTTCTTTGAACCTGTAATTGTTTGCCCTCTGTCCCAAACAGACAAGTTTGCAAACTCTAACTTAAAGCACTAAAAATGATTAGTAATTTGTTTTTATAATATTTTAAGGGGGGCTGAGATGAAATTCAGGGGGGCTGGAGCGCGGCTGAACAGGGTCTAAAATCGCCCGTGAGCCTTTCATCACCTTCAAAAAGTCATGTGAGAGGACTAGTCAAAGCAGGATGAATCCATGCATTCATCTCGAGTCTTTTCAGGTCTACCAAAATAAATACTTTAGTTATCAAAATGTGTCCAAAATGCAGCTGCCAGAGTTTTAACAAAGCCTTTTTTTTTATTTATTTTGTAAAGTGAGTGGGTGAGTTCCTCACCAGCTGCGCTTGCTGTCGAAGAAGTGGACGAGGAAGAGTTTCTCTGCGGACCTGAACTGCATCCGCTCTCCGGCTCTGAGAACGTCCGGCGGCGGGTGGGGAAGCTCCGCCCCGTTGTGCTGACACCCCGTCCTCCGCGCTCTGGGGTCCATGATCTGTGACGGGC
>NC_045740.1:17890230-17901511 GCF_008692095.1 Etheostoma spectabile
GTGGAACAGAGCGGGATGGAGACTCAGTGAAGCTGCCTCCTCACAGTAACAGGGTCGCAGAGCAACACAAGCCACAAGCATGCGAGGTTGATTGGAGCCGGAAACGCTCTGAGCGAAGCCGCTAACTACACATGCACGCGCGCGCACGCACACACACACACACACACAGACACACACACGCAGACACACACACGCAGTCCACGATCGGCCAGCTAGAAGCTCTCGCATGGCTGTGTGAACACAAATCACAAGCTACTGCACGCACGATGGCAGACGGGGCTGATGGGTGATGAGACACAGAGAGGGACCAGCACTCACTCACTCACCAGGGCGGGGTAGGAGGGGTATCCACTACATTTAGCCCAAACTAGTTTAAGAGGCTCCAGAACAAATGGACAAGCAGCCGAGGGCTTCCACACCTCTACAGGAACAACGATAAGGGAGTTACCAAGTATTCAACTCAACAGAGCACAACCAGTCGACACACACACACACACACACACACACACACACAAATGTTGTTGTTTTTTTTTTTTTTAAAGATGACCTTTGTTTTAAGTTACAAAAAGAAAAATTTAAATAGCAATTGAGATTCCCGATGAGTCGTGTATGGCGTTTTCCCATTACATGGTACCTGCTCCACTCTATTCCCCTTTATGGTTTTCCATTACAAAAAAAGTCCCTTGTAAAATAAATCTGCCGTTTTTGCATGAAAAAAGGACGTTTACTCGAATATCAGATATATAGCAGATTACTTTCCTGTTGATCGTCTCATCCATTATTTGACTAATGGTTTCAGAAAGAAGCTCCTCTGTGCAGCGGTGAGTTTTTTTTTTGGAGTTCCAACAAATTCATCAGTGAGCCGTCTTCTCTCTCGTGGATCACGCGGCGTCAATTTCAGGACTCAAACCTCCCAGTTAAACTTTTATTCATATCATAAAATTTGAGTTTATCGACTTAACAGTTGAATCGGGACCTTTTTAGCATTTGAACTGAGCTTGTGTCAGATTTAGGTGCTTTTAAACAGCTTTGCACATGTTCTGCTATGTATTTTGTGTTTTAATGTTCCACCTGGTGGCCATTTCATCTGATGATATCACCCGTTTATTATCAGTCGATCTCAATAAGAACAACAGAGTTTCACACGTTAAAGCAAAGGTAATCGGCACAGCAGCTAAAAGACAAATGGATTGGAAAGTGTTTGAGTGACGTGAGCTAATGGTTCACAGAACCCACAGAAAATAACGAGCGTCCCTTTCACTTCCTCCTTGTCAATCAAAGGCTTCCTGTTTCTGGACTCTTTGCACATTTTCCACTTCCTTTACGGCTAAACAACCCCGCGTCTTTTTGAGTCTCTGCTGACGCCCCTAGAATTCAGTTTGTGAGTCAGTGGCATTTGGTAAAATCCCATTTTTAAGACTTTGAATGAAGAATCTACTTCACTGCTTTTTGGGTCACACAGGTGGAACAGCAAACAGAAACGAAAAGTTGATATAAGGAAGAAATAAACAAAGGTTGTTGTTTTTTTTTAAATAGGTTTAGTAAACTGGCAGACAGACAGAGTCGACCAATCAAAGCGTGCCATGCAGTTTCATGCACATTCATCAGATGACACTGAGCCGACGCGGCTCTGCTCACCTGGGGAGATCTTTGCAGCTCTGGGGAACTCTCCGTTCTCGATGCAGGCCATCAGAGCGCCTCGGTCGTCCACGGTGCTGCGGCGAGCCGCCGGCGACCGCCCTTTCCCGCCTTTAGACACGATGACGGTGCTGGAAGAGACCGGAGGAAAATGCTCTTTTAAAATCCGTCAGAGGACGAAGTTTAGACTGAATGAAGACGAGGGTGGATTAGGTCTCTGCAGCAATCTTCGGCAAATTTGCAGATTATCTGTTTTTTTTTTAATTAAAAAGTGTTTTGGCTCCGCTTCAGCTCTGTAAGCAGTCTGTAACACTAACACTTGCTAACTGTTAGCATGTTTAGACATCAGGAAGCTATTTTTATTGACTGTGTTATGTTCAGAGTTTCAGTCTGACCCCCCCCCTCAAACAATGACAAACTTATGTAATTATGATATATATAGATAGAAGCGTGAGGTAAAGCTGTTTTTAACACATACAGCCAATTCGCTTCTCGTTCCTCCCCTTAAAAGTTAAATTTATATTAACTTACGGGCCGGCTACGTTGCAGCTGTAACATGTGCAGAGTGGACGTTTTTATTTATTCAGCAACACCACCCTGTTATCGGTTTCATTGACCACTACTAATCTGCATCGGCCCTGAAAAACCAGTATCGGCCTTTCTCTAGAATGGTTTGTTGGTATAGTATATGTCTGCCCCTGAACTCACCTCGCGCTGCAGAGGACGCTTCCGCTGGAAGAGATGCTGGACTCGGACGCACAGCGGCGGCGAGGCTCCAGCAGGCGAGGAGACGGCGAGATCTCCTCCTCCTCCTCCACCACGAAACCGTTTGCTATTCCTGAAGGAAACAGGAAACGTGTCACAGAATGTCAGTAGAACAGGGTTATGGGTTATCTATCTATCTATCTATCTATAGGTACTCAAATGTTAAAGAAATAATTTTTAATGATCTAAGTTCATTTTTTGTCACTAGGGGGGGATTTATTTATTTATTTATTTTTGTTGCTGTAACACAAACAACCACCGAGTCTTTACCTGTACCGAGGCGCTTTATCGGCGACTCCTCGTCCTCCTCGCCGTCGTTGGCGCTGCTGCTGCGTGTCCGTTTCTTCGGCAGGAGGAGCGTCTCCAGTCGAGGGATCACCACTGACAGGAAGGTTTTGGTGCCCAGGGGCGGCGGCGGCGACACGCCGGACGCCTCCGGGGTCTTGGGTGGCTTCTGGGGGCTGGCGCTCTTGGACTTGCGGAAGAGAACGTTGTTCCGTCGATTGCAGGCGCCCGAGGCTTCGGTGCGGACGTGGCCGTTGGGGAGCAGCGGGTCCGGCATGTGCCCGTTGGTGGCGGGCGCTGAGGTAGATGTGTCGGTGTCGCCGCCGCCGAGCACAGGAGCGTGGTCCGGGCCGGGTTTGGCGACCTGTAGAGGCGGCGACGGCGGCTCTGAGGCACCGAGCTGCGACAGTGAGGTTAGCAGCTCTAACGTCGGCGGAGGTAAAGGCTTCTCCTCCTCCGGTGGCGTGCAGGGCTCCGCCTGGGGTTCGGGTAGTGGTTTCTGCTCAGACTTGGCGGGAGGCGAGCTAGGCTCCGTGGGGGCGGGGGGCGGCGTCCGGTGGGACTTCTTCAGGCTCATTTCGCTGCGGACCTCCATGATGGTCTTTTTGAGCAGTTTGAGCCTCTTGCTGCGGGACGGGCTGTGCTTCATGGCCGTGCTCAGGTCCAGCTTCTCCAGCAGCGCCTTGAGCTGATCCTCCAGGGGGGTCAGCCGGCGGTAGGCGGGGGTCAGCAGCCGGTCCACTGAGAGACAGACGGTGACATCATCAGTCATTACAACACTGCAGCACTACTACAGCTGAGCTGGCTCCAAAATTATTAGTTGGAAGTGCTTTACTTGGGTACAGTGGGAGGAAGCGGAGACACGTTGCCCATCTTTATATAAAGTCTATGCAATAATCAGGTTAAATACAGGACTACAAATATGGTTGGGGGGGGGGGGACTACAACAGGCCTCAGTATTATGCCGCGTTCTACTTGATCTATTATTAACGATCCGACTCGGACCTCTGATATCGGTATTCCTGCTCCTACACAAGGGTTGTCAGAGTTTGGAAATCCGAGAAAAGGGGGCGTGTTGCTAGGCAACGTCTGACTTTCTAGTCGGAACGCCGACATCGGATAAATAATAGAACGCAGCATTAGAGTTGCACGATATTGCGAAGACGTGATATTGCGATAAAGCGCCCACATTATGTTCATTTTCAGGTTCATAATTGTATTTTGAGGTTGTACCAGAATACATTTACATGGTTTCATTTTTCAAGAAACCATATTTTTGTTGTACATGTTGCACATGGCTGCTTGCTAGAGCTAGCATGCTACGTTAGCCACCTCGTCTCGGCTAGTCACGCGCTGTACCGCCATGCGGCGCATGTTGCATAGTGCATTAGCTTGAGCAACATCTGTTGGCTTAAAGCCAAAGTTCATTTTGGCTACCAGCATTTCTTCTTTCATCGCCATCATTTCGCCGTCTCCCTGAGCCACTCGTGTTCTTACTTTTCTGTCCCTTCTTTCCTTTCGCTCCAGACACTTGCTTCGCCGGCCACACTCTCTTTCTGTCCTTTCGCTGCTCTCGCTGTCTCTATCTCCGGCTCTACTCACGCTGTGGCAGGGTGCACCATGACAGGGCACTGGCCAATGAAATATGCCGGCTCTAAATGGATCACAACACAGCCACTGGCGCATCTCTCCACAAAATAAATGAGTTATTGCATACTTTTCGGTACATTTTTAGATAGTGGTATTGCACAATATGGAGTCAATATATTGTGCACCCTAACTCTATGTAGAGGCTCTTAGCTTGGCGTTTTATACTACTTTCATTCTCCATTGATTATTCCACATGTCGTTTGTTCAATGAAATATATTACAAAATAATAACAAGGAGCCCAAACAAGTTGGCGCGATTGCTTTCAAACTGTTTCTGATCAGCAGTCGAGAAAAATAAAGAGATTCAGTTTGACACGCTGGACAACTTATTAATCAAATCTGTGCAGTTGAGATTTTAATAGAACAGTTTGGATTTGATTGTCGACACCGTCAACAGCTTTTTCGGTTTCTTAATGATCACTCGACTTACCGTCCTCCCAGGTGAAGGGGGGTGGCGTCTCCAGTTTTGGGGCTTCGGGCAGATGCAGCCCGCTGGGGAAGTCGAAGCCGATTCGCTCGGCCTCTCTGCGGGCCCGGCGCAGGATGGCCCCCCCGTGGTCCTGCATCCGCTGGGCGGCCTTGTAGAAGAACGTTTCCTTGGCGTTGTACTTCATGCAGTTGAAGATGATGAGGTCGAAGTCGGCCTCAAACTCCTCCAGGCTCCGGTACTCGTGGGCGTCGATGCGTTTCCTCATGGTGGAGAAGTCCATGGGGTTCTTGATGTGGTCCAGGTAGTCAGCAACCTGCCGGAGACGGAGCGGACATCGTTTCTCATTTAGAATTAAACGGCATAACGTGATGGGTCAAGCGGTCGTTAGCTAGCATTGTCAACACTTCCTTTGGTTGTTTCACAATAAAAGGCCTACCCCTGCCCTCACATTAAAACACAGGCAGCAAGTGATGTGTTAGGATCCACAGAAGCTTCATCTTTAAGCAGAAAATAACAGCTACCAACTAGGTCTGCACAATCCCAATTCTATCAATCGCAATAGGGACTAGTGCAAAATCCAAATGGCAAGGGGGTGCAGTACTGTTAAAGACAAAATATGTGTCAAACCATAGTGAATTAAGCATTGGTGCTGCAGAGACGTCCCAGCCAACAAATTGTGTCCTACAGACTAGATCCTCGCAACTACAATAAAAAAAAATATATCACTAATCTTTAATTTTAAATGACAATGATGATACAAAAAGAATCATTGTCTCCAATATTGCAGTATTTGTCAAAATAATCGCAATTTGATATTTTCCTTATGTCATGTAGCCCGAGTAGCGACTTGTGGTTTTAGTAGCCGATGAGTAACAGGTAAAAAACCTTGTTGATGATGCACATTGAAAACTTTTCCTGGACATTTTGGTCTATTTAGTTACTGTCCCAGACTTGAATGTAGATGACATTATATCCCAGTTTCTATGCTCCTCATATCTGGAATAAACTCCCAGAAACCTGCAGATCTGCTGCTACTCTCAGTTCTTTTAAATCAAGGCTGAAGACCTTTCTTTTTGATGCTGCCTTTCTTTAAATGACTGCTCATTTCTTTAAATTTCTTCTGCTGCACTGTAACTTTTATTCTTGTGTTTTATTGGTTTTTAATGCTTATGATTTTTAACTGTTTGTACTTGTGTTTTATCTGTTTAACTGATTTTGTGTAAAGCACTTTGAATTGCCCTGTTGCTGAAATGTGCTCTACAAATAAAGCTGCCTGAACCACAGCATGCAACAGTGTAATGGATGGACAGTAAAGCAGATTGTTAATAAATGGTGGCGGACCTCCTTGATGTTGACGGGCTGAGCGAAGATGCTGTACTGGTCCTTCTCCTGCAGCTGGCTGAGCACGGCTCTCAGCAGGATGTTGAAGGGGGTCAGCTGGACCTCCAGCGCCGACTGCTGCAGCTTCATCTGACGGGAGGACACACACACACACACAGACAGACACAGACAGACACAGACAGACACACACACACACACACACACACACACACACACACACACACACAGAGTCAAACCGTGTCCCTTTCTCTGCGGGAGGGTCCCTGAGGTCAGTGTTGATTAAATATTAATTCATCAGAATCATTTATAATATCAAATGATTCTGATAAGTGAATATTAAAAAAATAAAAATGGACTGTCAAGCATGTAATAAGTGTTGCCGTTGCATAGATTGTCCACCAGACATCTTCTATACGTCCCTGTTGGCAACACGGATTTATGTTCAAAGGATTTTTAGTTTCACAACTTAAGCTTGTATTTTTATACATTTTATTTATCAGACCTTTAATATATTTTGATGTTCCTCTGTTCTGACAATAAAACCAATTATGATCATATTTTAATGAGAACTACATTATATTATGTATACTACTACATAAATAACTACAAATATCTAATGTTAAGGAAATCTGTTTGTTTTATAACGTGTTTCTGTATTTAAAAAAAAAAAATATATATATATATATATATATATATATGGGCCGATATATCGGCATATAGGATTTTTAAATAACCAAATATTTGTTTCAGTATCCTTTATTGGCTGTAGCGTTAATCGTACAAACAGTCCAAAACAGCGAGTACACTGGGGGGTTTGAGGTTGAAATTTGTGAGCAAAAGGCTCACTTCCCATTCAGTCCGAACACACCCAACCTATCAGCAGGGCCACACAACATCTGTTAGTAAACAAGAAAGGTAGAAAACATTTTGCTTTGTTGAACACATGTCCACCCTAAGCAGAAATAAAACAATTCTGCAGATGTTCATTCTGGATCAGTGCTAGGTACTTCTGCAGCAAAACCCAGCAGGTTCCATTTAGGTTTGTGAAATCAAGGCGGTTTTAGTGAAACTGACAGCCAATGTGCAACGATGGATAAATTACAGGGTTCCCCTGCCATTATAAGTCTTAGGTGCAGCACCTAAGCTGAATGAATGCAAAAAGCGCCAAAAACAGTGAAAAAAGAATCAATCTAATGAAGACTTTGCTCAGATCTAATGATTGTAGTGTGACTTATTTAGAAAGTTTTGTCTTTAAGTTATGTATTACCCAAGTCTTTCACCAACCTAGGGAAAACATTGAATAACATTACTTATTTAAGCTGATAAAGTGTGAACAACATACCTTTACTAAAAGAAATGTCTCATAGATGCAGGCAGGTGGTTTGAAATTAAAAACACATCCAGACAGGAAACCCTTCCATTGTTATCGGCGGGTACTTTGATTTCAAATGAAAGCTTTGAGCGGGAGAAACGGGGAAGCGGTACGGTAAATGATGAAGTGGCTCTACCTCCTCTCTCTTCAGCTTCTCTCTCTTCCTGATGAGCTCCAGCAGCAGGCGTGCTCGCTCCAGGTCGTGGCGGAGGCGGTGCCACTCTTTCAGCTGCTCCTTTAGCGCCTTGTTCGACTCGGCACGGTCCTGCGGAGAACACAAACTTCAAGTCAGTAAATTGGGCCAATAAAGGATATGATGGGGGGGGGGGGGGGGGGGGGGGGGGGGGGGCACTCATGCAGCTACAGTTCATTGGAAAATAGCATAGTGGACGCTGAGTTTGATGAATGTACAGTTTATCAGACCCCAGATGAGACAAGAAGCTAACATTAGCGAACGCTACGTTCCCTCTGCCCCCCCGCTGCAGGAGACGCTGTATTCCTCCGACACGCTGTATTAACGTTAGCTACTGTTTTAAACCTGTTTTCCAGGTTAGTGGGGGGTGCGTTCTGCTCAAAACCTCCATGAAAAAACGGAGCTAGTAATGTTCACTCAGTGTTTTTGTTGTTGTTGTTAAACCGTGTGTAAAATGAGCGGTGACGTTAAATCACCGGTTTCAGGTTACGGTGCCGTCTATTTGCTGGATTGGTTCAAGGTAACGGCGGTAGCTAACATTCGCAGATAAGCCCGTTGACAGCGACGTTGTTATTCATATTTTTCCGTACAATGTTTCTGACCCTAGTTGAGGTCATAGTGACGGATAGTGTGACGTGAGATGCTAAAAATACACTACACACTGTTTTCAGGTAATGTTAATATGACGTTCAACACGCGATGGGTATTCTTTTTTTGGAAAACAATTAGTTTTGAGAAATGTCTGATGTGTATAATTCAACTTGCTTTTGCTAATAAAGGAAAAGAAACACAACGCACCGTGAAAGAATCGAACCAGGACAAAGACATATCGTCCCAGTCCAACTAAAAGACATTGTAAAAGATAATGTTCCACAGAGTGTCGGCAGCACTGACCATTGGCTTGACTTTGGGAGGATGGGGGTTGGCCTGCAGCCGGCGGATCAGCGGCACACTGTTCCTCGATTGCCTCTTCTGCACCCAGTAGCTCAGCACCCGCTCCACAAACACACGCTTCCTCTGAACCGCCACCTGGTTCAGGATGGTGTCAAAACTGACCCGCAGGGGGAAAAAAAGAGGAGATAATAATCAATAAATACTCATCATTTCCTGTATTCCATAACCTGAGCAGAAACACAACCTCCCATCTAACAAGCTTTACATGTTTGTTCTGTGTCTTTATATCTGTAATAGGTTGTAATCAGGATTATGACCCGTCACCATGATAGATATTAACTTGGCAAGTAATTGTTATTAAAAAAAAAGCTTGTTCTGATTAATAGTGGTAATAACAATAACTAATTTTGTGTTAACCATACAGTATATCAATTTTCCAGGTTTGCATTGTATTGTCATAAATTGCTTCTTTGATTTTCTGTGTATATTTTAGCGGTTTTTGACACAACTGTCTTGATTTCTCCTCTTATTTCTTTCCAGTGGCTAGAGCTGACAGAGGGGGTTGCAGTTCATTTCACATTCACAACATAAACACATATGGACCTAACATATAATAATTGACTCCTAAAACTTGACAGTGCGGGAGTTCATTGGTAACCTATTCTTTTAAAATCAGGAGTGAGGAGGAGCGTGTATTCAGTTGAAGTTAAAATTGATTATTAATTCATGCGAGAGCTGCATTCTGGGAGTCTTGTTTGCCGCTTACCTTGAGGCAGTGATACTTGGCCCAGAGTTGTTGGGGGTCTCAGGTTCTGGTTCTGGTTCAGACTCCCTTCTTTTACTCTTCTTCTTATGCCAGCCCTTGGCCCGGGACTTCCCCCTCTTGTCGGCCCTCTTGAGGCAGGCGCCGTTCTTCGGGTGCGGCTCCTCGTAGATGTTGAGCTGCCGGCAGTCGCAGCCGTCGGGCGTGTGGCTGCAGCAGTACGCCGTCTTTTTCACAGAGAAGGTGGCGCCGCCAGACGGCGTCACTTCTTTGACGGGCTCCATCTTCATGTAGAGGCCGGCCTTCTGGGCGCAGCTGACGTGGAAGGCGGTGTAACAGTTGATCTTGTCGCACTGAATGCACGCGCCGGTGCCCTTCTCCTTGCACAGGTAGCATGTGAGCTTCCAGCGCGCCGGCGGGATGTTACTGACGCCATCGATGGGCTCGATGAAAACCGTGTCGGAGAAGCCCACCTCGGGCACCCACAGAGCGCACACCACGTGGCCCCAGCGGTCGTCGTCGGTCTTCTTCAGGGCGCCGCCCCGGTTGGGGCAGAAGACGCAGTCGGCGGGCCGCGACGGACACTGCAGGCAGTGGCGGCACAGCCACTGGCCCTCGGGGACGTACGGCACGCCGTAGCACTCCTGGTGCACGGCGATGTTGCAGGAGTCGCAAAAGAGGATGACGTTGCTGTCGGCGCCGTCGCCGTCCATGCAGATGCAGCAGACGGCGTCCTCGTCCACCAGCGACTGCAGGTCGCTCCGGCCCTGCGTGGCCGCGTGCGACTCCTTCTCGAAGCGGTCCATGAGGAACTCGAAGAGGTTGTATGACACCTGGCTGACGCCCTCGCTCTTCCTCTTGTCGTTGATGAGCTCCAGCCAGGCGTAGTCCTCCTCGTCCATGTCGTACTCCACCTCGTCGTCGAGCTCCTCCTCCGTCCGCTCCGTGTATTTGAAGTACGCCGCCGGCCGCCTCGGCACCACCGGCAGGTTGTATTCGACCGTTCTGACCTTTGGCTCCAACAGGCCGCCGGTGCCGCCGTGCGTCGCGGTGCCGCCGCCGCCGGCGTGCGAGGCCACGAGCGCCGCGTTCTTCTTCTGCTGGTTGTTTTTGAGGCGCACCGAGCGCACCAGGACCTGCTGGGACTTCTCGTTGTTTTCCTTGTTGCTGTTGCACTCCATGATCTCCTGCGCCGTGGGGTCGTCGTCGCTGATGACATCCAGCTTGTCGTAGATGCTGAGCCGGTGCACGCGGCCGTCCACCTCCAGCTCCACGATCCGCTGAGCCTGGGCGTAGGTCAGCGTCTCCCGGTTGGCCGACGGCTTGATGGGAGACGAGTCCCTCTTCAGCACCGCAGGTCTGTGATGTCGACTCTTCTTCTTCATTCTGAAGCCGTAAAGACCCTGAACACCAGACAAATTAGAACGTTGTCAGTGACTCGCTATCTAGTTTAATTAGAGTTGTTCACCACCAATGACTACTGCGCAGCGTCTAGTTTCAAAATTACAAGTTGGCGGTGGCCTCACTTTTTGGTACAATGAGAGGACGGGGAGACGCGTCGTCTTGATGTACAGTCTATGGATTACAACATTAATGTGATCCAAAATTGGGAAGCGATTAACACTAGGGGTGGGAATCACCAGACGCTTCCCGATACGATATCATCACAATACTTATGCCACAATATTATTGTGATTTTAAACATATTGCAATATTCTGCGATATATTGCAATTTATGACCTTTTTTCAACTTCTAATTTTTCCCAATTTCAAATGATGTCCTCAAAAGGAAAATGTCAACATCTGTATAATCAGAAAAGAAACATTTCTCTGTTTGTTTATCTCACTTTGATTGTTTTGCTCCAAATGGGATTGACGAGCAGACAAACTGGCCAACACATCCAGTATATAATAAAAGATGGATACTTGGCGCCTGTGTATCGATACAGT
>NC_045740.1:17901521-17903602 GCF_008692095.1 Etheostoma spectabile
AAAATATCGCGATACTATGCTGTATCGATTCCCCCCCCACCCCTAATTGACACGTGACTCACTTACGTGATCTTAGGGCTGGGCAATATGGAGAGTATCAAATATCACAATATTTTAGAATAAAATACCTTGATATTGACAACGCAACAATATTGTAGTGTTGACTATTGGTGCTTTCACAAAATATTTTCACAATGAGATTTGATAAATATCATCAGTAATGTGGATTTAATGACTAAGTGGGTTAAGGCCAATAATAGTACAGTTACAACAGTCTGGTAAGTTCAGGCAATGACAACTTTATTGCCTTTAAAACCAGGAAAAGACAACACTTATGCCATTTTACGATATCCAAAATCTAAGACAACATCTAGCCTCATATCACGATAGATATAATATCGATATGTTACGTGACGTTGCGGCAGCAACTGACGAGTTTGTGAAGCAACAACCGGCACATTGAATTTAACAAAACCTGCAGTAATGATTAACCCCCTCAAACCTTGAGGGAACAATGATGGGCAGCTAATGTGTTTACACAAGGATGTCATCACCTCTTCTCACGTTAGGTCATAGACGACCAGAGAATTATGTAAAGAAACACTCCACTTTTTATCTCTGGAAGTGAGTCATTTTAGTTCCAGTTCTGCAAACTATGAACTATCAATTTATTACTGATGCTATATATCAACATTACATTTTGGACATTGAAACATTGTGATAGAACACAAGTGTTGTCTTTTCCTGGTTTTCAAGACTGCCTTACAGTAAAGGGATGTCATTTTCTGAACTTAACAACCTTACTACCCTTTCAATTATTTGCCTTTACCCACTAAGTCGTTGTTTCCACGCTCTTGTTGTGTTAATACTTTGTAAAAGCACAAATAGGCAACCCTACAATGTTGGAGCAGCATCGATGTATTTGGTCAAGAATATTGGGAGGTTAGATATTTTCTCTTATTAAAATCTGTAATTATTCAATCAAAGAATGCACAGAAGACTCAGAATCGTCCCAAATTTCCTGCACCTTTTTATATGATAATGTTTCCACATGATACAAAAACTGTAAGGGGTCTTGAAAAAACTGCTGTGCCTTTTATAGTCCGTGTTAATCCCCTAACAACTAGGGTTGCATGATATTAACAAAATGTGATCTTGCGATATTGATTATGAACAGTGCAATAGATATTAATTTAGATATTTTTAAAACGTATGTTACGTTAAAACGCATCGTAACAATATTCATAGATTCATAACGATATAGTGCACAGTGAGACTCATATACAGCTCCGTGGGGCGGCCGAGAATGAAAGATATTTAATCGATCCGACTCCAAACTCTGTCTGAACTTTTGTAAATCTACCTGGGAGAAATAGATGCGGGATGGATTTGTACCGTTTGTCTAGGTTATTCAGAAGCTCCTTGAAGCCTTTTTATCCACTGTACAGCTGGGCAAAGAAGTTATAGCATTGGGGATTTTGGTATGTCTCTTTGAGTCCTTGTCATACTTTGTAATGAGGCTTGTTTGGCTAGCTCTGGCGTATTGACTGCAACAGTTGTTTTTTGGGGGATAGTATCATGCACTCATGAGTCGTTTTGTTGTGTTGTCTCCGTCTATTTCTGCATTTCCACTTTCACTCTGCCACACAGTCAACGGACAGGATGCATCGCTCCACAAAAGAAACACAATAATGCCCTTATTGTGACACATTCAATATAATATTGCGTAAAAAGATATCGCGATAACAATATTGAGTTGATGTATCATGCACCCCTAGATTAAATAGCAATGTGTGACTGTTGACTCAAGTATTAAAGTCCTCAAATTTAAAAAATTGAAATGGGTCATTGAGCATAATGAGAACTTTTACTTTTGGTACTTCAAGTATATTTTGATTGATTCTAAAACTTTTAGGTAAGTTCTTGAATGCAGTAAACTGTGGTATTGCCATCGGAGTACTTCTTCCACCACTGGTTGAGAGCAACTGCAAAAAATGAACTTGCACAAGAGAACAGGGTCAGAAACAACTTTGTTGGTCAAGTATGTGTCAACCAAGCATGTTGGCCAATGAAGTTATTTC
>NC_045740.1:17903612-17909507 GCF_008692095.1 Etheostoma spectabile
CTCTTGTGCAACTAACACAAAAACCAGGATGCAATTGTACCCTGGAGTCTACTTGCAGCTTTAAATGCAAAACCCCAGTGTCTGATTGTGCCGCTTTAATTTATGAGATAAAGTTTTCATTTGGCTGCTAAACGTAGTTACATTAATGACATGTCTTACCGCTGCTCAAGCAATGTTTTGTCACATTAAATCAATTAGGGTACAATTCCAGTGAAATGAAATCCCCCATCGAGCGAGCTTGACAGCATTGATAGGATAGGATACAGTTAGCCTAAACGGCAACAATAAATATGCTCTTGAAAACCTTTTAGGCTAGAAATAGGCAATGGAGTAATGGAATCTTGTTTTTTATTTGATCAGCGCTGTCTAGTTTAATTAGAGTTGTTCATCGACCACCCCTGCACAGCGGCTAGTTTCAAAATTACAAGTTGGCGGCGCCTTTTCCGTGATATTGTGGCCTCACTTTATGTACATTTGGATGACATGGAGACCCGTCGTCCATCTTTATGTACAGCCTATGGATTACAACATTAATGTCATCCAAAATTGGGAAGAGGTTATTAACAACGTTGGCAACCAAGAGTATAATATAAACACTGCAGTAACGTCTGTTGAGCAGAGAGACGTCTTCCATTTTTATATAACGTTACAGTCTATGCAGCAATAGCTGTAGCATCAGTACAAAAACTCAGATTGACTACAAACGCATCACTTGGCGTTTTTTCTGCTGACCTGTGAGTAGGAAGTAAAGTATGGCTGCACAATTAATCGTAATCGCAACATCCACCGGTGCAATAAACTGCAAAAGGCAAAAGGCTGAGACATATCGCGAAAGACACTTTTTTTTTGTAATAGTTGAAAGATAATATCAGTAGAAAACTGTACTTTGAATTATAACTGTCACTTCTTTTTTTTTTGTCAGTGGTGCCTTTAATGATCAATAAAATTTGATTTCCTTCCATTTGTTTTAGATTTAACAAGCGGTTTGATGTGTTTTACCAAAATACTAAATGCAGCAGAACTGAGTACACTTTAATATCGTTTTTTTTTTTAAACGCAAGTAGTATCGTTATCGCGATATTCAACATTATCGCACATTGTTTATTTCCCTCATATCGTGCAACCTTTAGAGGAAAGTTTAACATAATTCATTTACATATTCAAACAATATAATTGTCATAGGGAGTTATTTGACTATCGGGCACAACATCCCTTTAAAGGGGGCGGAAACCTACCGTGATAACGTTTCCTGGGTGAATGACAGAAAAGCTCCGAGCAGCACACCTCCGGGCACAGCCCAAGGGCGGCTCAGCTCGCTGACTGAAGCCGCCGAGAGCTGCTTGTTTTCGGATATAATCGGCTAACATCCGCGGCGGCTCGTTCGGTTTCTCTCGGTTAAACTGTGTACGCTGGCCACCAGCTAACGTCAGCACCTGGTTACCAAAACCCCAACGTTGAGCTTTGTTATTAATCGAGACAGCTTTCAAGAGGTCTGCCAAACAACGACCTGTTACACTAAAAGACGACCTGGTGGTGCGTTACGATCAGGCGGCGGCCTCTCTGGTGGCCGGTTAGACGCATTAGGACACTCCGTCCACACACCGGGCTAACGCTAGCCTGCTAGCATTACAACTGAAGGGGGGAGGAAATATGGCGACCAACACAACAAGTAACTGCCTCCAACGGAAAAAAGGTGCTTTTCCTGAGAGCAGCGCGGACTGGTTTTGGATTCCAACCAGCCCAGACTGTAGTGGGGGGTTATGTGAAAGAGGTATGGGCATAGTGAGACTGAACTTACCTCGGTATTATCACGAATTCAGCTTGTAGAAACAGCAGCAATGGCGGTGCGGCCTGCGGAGCGAAGCGGCAGTTAAATCCACATTCAGTCCACTCATCCAACGGCGGCTGCGGCTCGCGCTGAACCGAGTTAAGCTTGAGAGTGGCCGACAGGTATCCAGGGCGGCGGAGACGGTTTCAGAGTGTTATCGATCAGCTGATCAGAGTAAATACTGATCAGTGTGGGGCTGTTTGGGAGCAGTTGGAAGCGGCAGAGCACAGCGGCTGCCCGAGCTTCTCTTCCCCCAACAACAATGCGGTTGTGTGAGACCTTACGTCGTCCAGACGTCATCGCGTACAAACGAAACCCGGAAATGACTTCGCCGCTTTCTTTAACTGTCTATGGGCTTCACCACCATGAAACTAGTACGAGTTCTGTTGTTGTCCTCAGGTCAAATGGACCTGTTTTCCTATATCAATGTTGTTTTTAATTCCCCAAAATAACACGATTGATTCCACACAACACTCTTTGGTAAGTACATGTCTACTTTCATTAATTTTGGGGCGTCTTATTCAATTTTATAGCATTTGGAGAAAGAAAATTGAAGTGTTTTTGAAAGAGTATTGAGTAAAAGTTGACATATTCCAGTCTGTGATTATCCATCAACATCCATTCCTTTCATTTCAGTCTAAATAATTCCTAATTTCTGCTTTTCTAACGCAAACATCGGGTATAATTTCCTATCCAATGAGGTTTATTGACCATAAATTCCAAAAAATACCAGTAAAACTAAAGTTAATAAGTTAGCGTTACGTAGTGTTGAAAGTGACAAACATTGGAAAAAAACGTCAAACGTGTTGAAAAAAGGGACAAAAAACGGCAAGAACTCAACCATGAATAAAACTTAACATTATCGCTTTTACCGACATTTTTGACCGTTTTTCTTTGTTGAGGGGGCTTTTTTTTTGGGGATGTTTTTGATGATTTTTTCCTACGTTTTTTTTTTGATATTTTTAATGTAACGCTTCTTTCGACAGACAATTAATTAATTGTGACAAAAAAACGGGTCAAATTCGACCCAAGGACAACCTGAGGGTTAATACACCCATGGTGCAAGTAGGAACGTTACTTAGATATTTGATGCTCTAAGGCAGGGGTCTTCAACAGGGGGTCCGCGACCCCTAGGGGGTCCGCGGAGGTACTGCATGGGGGTCGCGAAAGTTTTGGTTGATTAGACTTTTTTTTTAAATGTTTTTTCCACTAATTGAAATGTCTTTAAATACACATTAACATGAATTCAACACACTGTAGTAAACAGATAAATGGAGGCAGAAGATGTCTTTCAGTCATCAATGCACACATGGCACTATAGGACCAGTTTGATACAACACAATGTTATACAATATATATAATTAGGGGGTCCCCGCTCCACCTCGCCATCGGTTTGGGGGTCCTTGGCCTGGAAAACGTTGAAGACCCCTGGTCTGAAGCAAGGGTGTCAAACTTAACATCCCCAAGGGCCACACTAGAACAATGAGAATCACATCAAGGGCCAGACATGGAGTTTATTGCTTTTATGTCATGGGAAAAAAGTCAAATATCTTTGACTGTATTATTGCATGTCTCATATCGCCTTCTCACTCAAACAAAAATGTCAAAGAAAATGCCAAAACATTTGGGGAAAAAAGCATAAAAAGGTTAAAAAAAAAAAAAAGTGACAAAAAGTAGGTGTGTGTGTGTGTATAACTTAAATGTATATAGGGGCCGGATTTGGCCCGCGGGCCTTGAGTTTGACACGTGTGCTCTAAAGCAGGGGTCTTCAACGTTTTCCAGGCCAAGGACCCCCAAACTGATGGCGAGATGGAGCGGGGACCCCCTAATTATATATATTGTATAAAATTGTGTTATATCAAACTGGTCCTATAGTGCCATGTGTGCATTGATGACTGAAAGACATCTTCTGCCTCCATGTATCTGCTTACTACAGTGTGTTGAATTCATGTTAATGTGTATTTAAAGACATTTCAATTAGTGGAAAAAATATTTTAAAAAAAGTCTAATCAACCAAAACTTTCGCGACCCCCATGCAGTACCTCCGCAGACCCCCTAGGGGTCGCGGACCCCCTGTTGAAGACCCCTGCTCTAAAGGCTTTTTGTCTTTTCCTGTTTTGGTATTTGCTGGAACGTGCAGTACAATTAGAGGCAACTTTACGTTACTAAACACTGTACTTTTTTTTTTATTTTATTTTTTTAATTTAAATTCTACTACATGTTGTCAGGCAGCTTTATTTACTTTTCAGATGACAGTTTCCATCCCCGTCCTGTCCAGTGAAAACCACGTATCTCCAGATGTGATGATGATGGATGTTTGTGACAAACTGAAGTATGAAGTGTTCCTTGATGTGTAATGTGTGTCTCCTAAAATTAAAAAATGTAGTTGTATTTTTCTTTGGCTACATGGGTTGTTTTTGTTATATTATTAATTATTATTATTATTATTATTATTATTATTATTATCAGCACTGGGTGGGCTACATAGATATGTACATAGATGGTAATTTGTATGGTAATGGCTTGCTAATAAAGTGAAGGAATTGCAATGAACCCAAAATAAATAAATTGAAAGTGCCTTTGAAAAGCCGCTTGTATCAGCTGGGAAATGCATCGTCACAAAGCTGAAGAAGGCTGTTTTTCATTAGAGATGCGTGGTTCTCACAGGACAGCGACGCTACAAACACATGATGGTCTTATAGAACATGACGCCTTGCTGGAGATTAAACTACAACGGTTTATGAAAGGAGTTAAAACCAGCACAACCATAAACCTCTACAGTGGTAGAAGAGACAAAACACATAACTCAGATTTGAATGAATTAAAACACAATCCATGTTAACCTCAGAGAAATGACTTTATTTTTTTTAAAAGGTTTACAATTCCCCAATGGAGGATGTGTCACAAAACACTTCACGTAAAATCAGACAAAACAGTAAAAACATATCTGATTGATTGGAAAAACATTCAGTACAAGCATGTTTAGCCTAGCTTAGCACGAAGACTGGAGGCGGGGGGAAACTTCTATTCTACGTCTACATGTGGTTTCATCCTGCCTCCATTTTTTTTGTGCTAAGCTAGCAAGGCTAAACGTGCTCTGGACCTAGCACTGTTCAGAAATGAAACTGGTCTCCATCTTCTTATCAGATGGAAAACAATTGACTTTTTCCAAAATGCCAAACTGTAATTTTTAATGATAACTCGGTTTCTTTTCCCACCAGTCTGCAGCTGTCAGGTGGACTCGGCCGGTGGGTCCGTCTCGTCTCGGCTCTGGTTGGGACGGGTGGACAGAGTGTCCTCTTTGGACAGCAGGTTGTTTTTGCGGAGGTGGCAGGCCTGCTGGTAGGGGGGGCGTATGGGCGGCTGGGTGGGGGGCGTGTACTGGTACTGTTTACCGGCATCCAGCTGCAGAAAGAAAACAGTCAACGGGTGTGAGATTGGGTTTGAAGAGATTCTTTTTTGTCATTCAGACATGACAGGACAGGACATTTGCAGAAGGAGCTGACACATTTGGGGTTAATTAACGGATAAATGAAGGGATTAGAATAGTTTTCATGCAAATTGATAATTAGGAGGGATTTTTACATCTTAAAAAAACACTTACGCTGTGCAGATAATCCATTTAAGAAAGGATGGCTTTCCTGTTTTTTTTGTTGCATTTTAAGAAGTTTCTTCCCCTTTAAAACTCCTATCAAAAATTCCTACATCACAATCAATTAATGTATCTATTAATCCCCTTAAAAATCCGGTAAAATGCCTTAATTAAAATACGGCATTGAGCACAATTATTCAGTTGATGCAAATGATTCAACCAGTCCTGTTTTAAAGTAAGAACCAGTTTAACTGAGTGAAGGTAAACCTGCGTCTGGTCACCTGTAGAGGGTAGGTCCGGTCTGAGTCGAAGGCACTGAGGTCACCGCACGCCAGGAAGGGAACGATGATGCGGTTCGGACCCTCTAACTGGTTAAAGTCCACATCTGGAGGACAGAGACCAGAACACACTGAGGAGCAGCAGGAGCAGGGCACCGAGGAGAACTGAAGACCCAATTCAGATTTACAGAATCTAC
>NC_045740.1:17909532-17929545 GCF_008692095.1 Etheostoma spectabile
CTCCGTACCGTCTTCCTCCCTCGCCCCCGTAGCCTCCCCGGGCAGGTACGCGGTGTATACAGTCCTCCGGATGGCTCCGGTCCACCGTACACGCCGCCCGGCCACCGTCCCTGTCCTCGGCGTGCTGCTGTACACATGGTGTCGGGGACATCCCTTCGAGCAGGACGGGAGACCTGAGAGGACGGCTCTACTTTCAGACGCGAGGTCCTCCTCAGTCAGGTCGGCGCGGTTTTTACACATCGATGTCCAGGGGACGGAGCTCTGCCTCGAAGTTGATACTCACACTCAGAGATTTAAGTTCAATTTCATTCACTTTTAGTTATATATCAATCATAACCGAGTTATGCTCGGAGACCCCCTTTTACAGTAGAAGCCGGTCTAGACCACACTCCAGAATTACAAGGACCAACAGGTCTAGTAGTCTCCTCCAGTAGCAAGCACAGGGCAACAGAATGGCGAGGAGAAAAACTCCTTTTAGGAAGAAAACCGGGACAGCCCGAGCCGGACCTGACCCAGGCTCCAGCCCAGACCCAGTCTAGTATAGGTAGGTAGTATTTCAGGCCATGCAGGCACGTGGCGGTTTTTAAAGCTCTGTAGCTCTCTGGAACCCCCCCAGGTAGATCAGACCGGCGAGCTCATTATTCTCTTTTAAATCCCTTTTTAAAAAATGCCTCTTTAATAAGGCGCTTTTACTGGTACTTGTATCTGTTTTATATATAAAGGCTCTTCTGAACCTACTATTTTAGAGAGTTAATTTGTTCTATGCTACTATTTCTAGTGTGTGCTCTGTTTAATCATGTAAAACTTGACGTTGTGTTTTAAGATTGCTTTTATCATTGTTTTGTCTGTCCAATTGTTATTGCAAACCCTTGTACGGTATCCAGAGACAAATTGACGCTTTCAATTTTAAACAGACACAAATGGTACAAGTTACATTTTTTCTACCTGCAAATCAACGTCCGTTTCCTTATTTCCTGTGCTAAACCATTTTTCCTGACTCATTCAGAAAATTATTTGGATAGACCACTTGTTTTTACATTGTGGATTTATACATTAATTATAACCTTATGACAAAAACTAACCCCACTTCCATGTTTATAGTGGTCTAGCGAGACTGATGCATGTCCCTAAACTAGATGTTAACCTCGCTGTTGGAAACTTGAGATAAAAGACATATTTCTTAAAACAGTAAATAAAATTTTAATTCAGAATTATTTTAAAACCCCAAATCACTGTAAGATCACGTGTCGATTTGACCGAGGGAAACGATAGGGTCGCCATATGTGGATGACACACGATGGTCACGCCCTTTGCACTTTGTTTTAAAAGTACTCATAATCAATAAAAAAAAAAAAAAGTTATGATCCTTTTTGTATTTGTGTGCAGAGTGCCGGCCATGATGATGGTTGCTGGTGCCTGAGCACAGCCGTCTCCGACCCTCCGACCCTGGAGAGATACCTCCCACCGTGGGTTGACGGGGCGGCGACGGCCAGGCGCCGTGCGGCGGCCAGTGTTGCTCCCGCCGTCACAAGCTGCGGCCGTCCCCCCCCTCAGCCATCAAGGACCTCCGATTGGTCAAACGGCAAGGCTTGTTTGTCTAGTGTTTTTCCTTGCGGGATCGGGTTCGACTCTATGCTGGCCCCCCCCGTCCCACAGACGGCAGAGCCTAAACGCCGGCTTGGTGTTTGTGTTGTCCGAGTGCCTTGAGTTCAAAAGGTTTCTGTGGGGCAGTAGCTGTGCCACGGTAACCAACTGCAGTTCAGAAGTGGAAAATCCGGAGGGCCCTCCGAGACTTCCTAGAGTTCAGATAGTCACATTTATAAACCAAAATAAGCCGTGGTTAGCCAGCCTTTCCCATGAAAAGACTAGCGGCCAGGAAGAGTCCGTTACGTAACGGGGAAGACACACGCCGCGTTCTCATAAGCAACGCAGACTTTGATGATGCTCACTTCTTTGTTACATAAATACGTTAATCCCTCCCGTGGTTTACTTTTTGCGCTGAACGCAAAATCACAGGACGTCCCGTGAGTTAAAATACAGGCTACAACTAGCAACCATTTGGGTTTTTTTTTTTTGTTGTTTTTTTTGAATCCGAAAATCGCTGTCTGGTTTACTCGGAAGTTCCGGTCGTTCGTTGATTGTTCTCTTGTTTTCAGCACGACTCTATGTTCATACGATGCCAGAGTTTCAGTAATTGAGCACGACATAGCTCATCTACGTCCGACGCCATGCGACGCGCAGTCAGATAGGTCATGCAGAGGAGGTGCAGAGACGCAGGTAGAAATCGGTGCAACGCGATCGAGGAGAGGGCGAGTGCAGACGTGTCGAGGCGCGGGATCGGTGCTAGGCGTCGAGTGCAGGACGCGAGAGTCTCGAGTGCAGACGCGCGAGACGTCACTGCAGAACTCGAGAGTCGACGTGCAGCCGCGATTCGAGGCAGACGCGATTCGAGTGCAGACTTGAGAGTCGAGTGCAGACCCGCGAGTCGAGTGCAGACCGCAGTTGCGCACTGCGCACTTGCACAGTAGCATACAAGATGCTAACGAGAGACTTCTGTAATCCAACACGTAAAATGGACCTACTTAATTAAATTTGGTTCACTCCTTGCTACAGTAGCATCAACACAACAAAGGCGTGTCAGTCAATGGCATTTGAGCTAACGCTGCACTCAAACTGTCATAGATCTGTTTCTGAAATTATTCCCATCTTCTTGTTATGTTTTTTATGAGAAAGTTTATTATGTGTATTTTCACAAATTTCAGTATGACCCGCACGCTGTAATGTTTTAAATCTGGAGCATCTGACTCACATCTGCACTGGATCACATCAGGAGGACACATCGTCATCAATAGGTCTGAAACGCAGCGTGCTCTCCTCTCCTCTCCCTCTCTCTCTCTCTCTCCTCTCTCTCTCTCTCTCTCTCTCGGTCGTAATGCACAGTCATGCAAATTTGAGTTTTTGAATAAATGTCTATATCTGTATTTTTGTTCTTACATTTTCCATATATTTCCTACATTTCCTGAGTGTTTTATTTATTTAGTCCCCAAGTAAACATTCCTCGTCATGTGATTTTTTTTTAAGTTTAAGTCTAACTTAAAAAAAAAAAAAAAATAACATTTTTATTTTTGTAATTCATGTTTTTTGTCATCCTGAAAACGGGAAAAAGTCTGTTTAAAGTTTTGATTTTTCTCAACCAGTTTAAGCGAGTGGTTGGTTTTAAGTGTTAACTTTTTTTTTTTCAAGAAACCTTTCAAAATAAAACCTGTTTGTGTATAAACTGATCTTTAGGACTCGACACCGTCTCTACAAACCACTTACACTCAAAATAATCTCAGTTCTTTGTTATTTTTCTTTCTTCTCCAAACCTCTTTCTATGATTACTCTACATTTGAGACCATTACACCCTTGTGTTGTCTTCCCTTTGACCGAAAAGTTTTCCCTTATCTCAACATTTTTGGCTTTTTTACAACACCGTTTCTTTAATGAAGTTTGTGTATTTTTTTAAAAAATTTTTTTAGTGATTTTACACTTTTTCCAACATTTTTCACCCGTATTTCGACATACTTTATTTTGGATATATAATATATAAAAAAAAAACACTTTGAAAATGGGTCAAATTGACCCCAAGACCCCATGGGGTTAAAGGTGCACCGTGGGTTCTTGCCTGGTTTCAGCTCCATTTCTTTTGTTCTCAAATCCTAAATAACCTCGCTTTAAGAACAACAACATGCCTTCGTCATGTCATTCATAGTACGGAAAAACTTGGCTTTTTTGGCTTAAAATCCCATTTGAATTTTAACTTGTATATATAGATAATATCAATTTTCCTCTGCAGTATTTTCATTTGAAAATAACCAAATTTGTGTCTCAGTGCCAATCAAAAAGTGTCCAATCCATATTTATGTATATTATTGTCCTTTGGTTTGTTTCTTTTTTTAATACAGAACACTTAAAAATTAGGGTGGGAAAATGATCGATTCTTAGAAGCATGCGGCATCGGTTTAATTCTCTGCATGTTTTTTTCTTTTCTTTTTTTTTTTTTTTTTTAAATGTTTTGAGTTATTAGATTACCCATCGAGGAATGTGTCATCCTGGGTCAAATTAATAATGAATCGTTCTGTACTTTTTGAAATTTTCATCGATTGTACCTGCGAAGCGTGTTGCATGGCTTCCACACACGTCACGCCATCCATGTATTTTGGGTAATATGGTTTAAGGAACCCTTTTTCTGATATAAAAAAAAAATTTAAAAGTGGGGAATGGAGCCAAGGACACACAAAGGGTTAAAAGTTACCGTCTCCAGACAAGTACAAATCAGAAACCAGAGGGACTGAAAGAGGACACTACTTAAAACACCAAATGGCCAAAAGAAACAATATTTCATTTTGTATGTATACACATGATGGTAATGAGACGTCATAAAATAATAAGGCAACACAAAAGGCTGTAGTCTACACCGGCCAACTGATAACGGCCACGCATCACACAGATGTCCTTTAACATTATTTCACATTTCCATCCACAAGACACGTGAAAACTACAAGAAAATAAACCACATGAATACAATTAGTCAAAAATACTTTCAGTGATTTTACAGCTCTTAACCAGTTTCCTTAATGAGACGACCCCATAATGTTTAGCGTCGGCAAACGGTGCAGAAAGTGCATTAAAACAAAGAATTACGACAAATATTCCAACATCATCAAGATGAGAATACACAAAGCACATTTTTGACCTGCAAATCTTAGTTCAAGCCCGTACATTCTCGCTGATACTTCTTCCCCACAATGCAATGCAACAGGTGTGGCCTTCACTAAACTCTGGTCATTTGCCTTTTGATTTCAACATAAGAACTAGCATTTGTATTAAGAACAAAATGTAAACATATCTTGAATGTAAAACATTTTAGTGCAATTTTAAATCAAATGTCCTTTTTCAACTTATTTATTAGACACTTTTAAGGTTTTTAATTACCGTAAATAATCAACATTGATGGAATAATCAAACATATGATACAACAGACATGAAGTTGACTCAGCTGTTAGAGCTTAAACATGGAATGACTACAACAATAAAACCTGCAGTAGACAAAAACATTTTGTATAAACGTGTGTTAGACAGATATTGTCCAAACCTAAGCTTTGTCTAGCTGCTCTATCTAGGAAGTGATTGGCAAACTGAGTAACAAACTCAAGATTTACATAAGTGTATTTTAAAAAACATACGCATGGATCGATATCGGTTCAGAATCAGAATCAAATCGAATCGGGAGGAGACCAGAGATTCCACCCCTACTAAAAATGTTCATTTTCCTTGGACCCATCACTACTCTGTGATATTTTCTGCGTAATAGTCCTTCAGGAGGTTTTTACTCACGTTGTGTTCCATAGAGAGCACGTCCCCGGGTCTGCCGCGACACCGCGTGGCCGCTACCAACAACTATCTGAGGTGGTTGTTGTCATGCCAACGTCTTTTGAACAGGCGCTTCGGGGTCAGCTACCTGCAGGGGTCCTTCCACCGTCAACACCGCAACTGCAGGTGAACAGTGAGTAAAACAGTTTCTTAACGCTTAATAAAGTGTTAAAAAAGAAATATACTATTGTTTTACACGTATAGTTTAGTTAGTGTGTAATATTAAACCAGAGACGTATACGGCGCTAACTTCAGACTAACCTCAACCAGCCTGAAATGTGCAGTTTATTGTGCACTCTACGCCAAACCCCGTTAGAATTTACTTAGATCACGTTAACGCGTCTTCAGCACGATAACATTGTTTATTGATATATGAACAAAACATTTTTAGATTCATCTATAGGGCTCCATAATTCGCTAATATAAATACCAAATCCAACCTTTTTAGTAAAGTCTTGACTTTCTTAGTCGGTTCACGCAGCACTGTTTAACGTTCTTCGGTTGGAACAGGCGACTGATATTGAGTTGACCACGTGATTCTTTAAAGGTGTTTGGTAACGTTGGAACTACTTTTCGCATTGATCAATAAACAAGAATGATTATTTACAATACATAATGGTAAAAAAAAAAAGTTTGTTATCACGGTCATCCACCTCATTGCAGGATTCACCAAACAATCATAAACTGGCTTGTGTGTTACTGATTCTCCCTGTGTGTTGTGTGTTGTGTGTGTGTGTGTGTGTGTGTGTGTGTGTGTGTGTGGTGTGTGTGTGTTTTCCAACCGGGTCAGAGGTCAGGATGGGTCGCTCCTCCAAAGACAACGGCATTTACTACCGTCTGGCCAAAGAGGAGGGCTGGAGAGCGAGAGCGCCTTCAAGCGCTGCAGCTCGACCACGAGTTCAACCTGTTCACAGGTGAGACCAGCAGGACCCTAACGGCTCCAGACACCCAATATCCCCAGATGGTGTAGTGTAGCTACACCCTCCTGGAGAGGTATATAACTACAGTAGTGATACCATTTTTTGCGCTTCCTGATCCCGATTCCAAACCTTGACCCATGGTGTACAGGGGTGCTAGATAAGACTTTGGACACCACACTACTGCACTAATGCAACCTGCACAATTTTTGGTTATTTACATTACATGTAGCATACATTTAACATTTAACATATTATTTAAGCAGTTGCACATTATTGTTTCCCATCCTGTACATATTCAAATATTTGTTCTTTTTTTACTTTATTCCATTATTATTTCATGTAGATGTATGCATGTATGTATTTTTTTCCTAGTGTTTCATATTAATTATATTCTGAGCTTTGTGACTGATTTTGCTGCTGCAACACCGAAATTTCCCATTTTTCTTGGGATCAATAAACATCTACTCATCTACTCTATCTACTATCTACTATCTATCACGGCCGGCCGATACCGAGTACTGATCCAACACCAGAGTATCGTAACGGCTGTATTTATGGATGTGATACGATCTACCTTTGTTGTATGGGTTCAACTTTTTATCAAACATGAACAAACACAAACCATGGTGCCGTAGAACTTTCTCATCCCTCGTGTGATCCTCGGGTCAAATTTGACCCATTTTCCGTCACAAAAATGGGCCCTTCGAAATAAGCTGAAAATGTCAACATTAGAAATGTCAATAACTTGGAAAGAACATCAAAAAAAGCAACCACAACATTGAAAAAGTGCAAATGTCAGAGAAAGCAAAGACAACACACGGGTTATACTATCCAGCTTGAGCAGTCATCACTCGGGGGGAAAAAAACAACAACAACAACTTCTTTAAAGTAGATTTTTGCTGAATTGTACCAGATCGGTGGATAGACTCCAGTACTTTCGATACCAGCATTTAGGCAGTTTCGGAGGCTTTTCCGATACTGGTATGGTATCGGAGCATCTCCAGAACAAACTGAGTCTGGTTCTGCCTCTACGGGCCGGGCTGCATTCTTCTGCTGTCTGTGAACCCTGTTATGTAATCGGGTCAAATTAAACCCATTTCAAATTTTAACAAGAGAAAAATGGTACAAATATACATTTTTTTTTCTCTTGAAAATTAACGGCCTTTCCTATTTTCTGTGATAAACATGTTTTCTGACTCAATTCAGTAAATCATTCGGGATAGGACCTCTTATGTTGTTTCCATGTGATTTTTAACATGATTATACCTTATAACAAAAAAAAACGAACCCCACTTTCCATTTTTAATTGTGTCTACGTAGTGAGCGGATTGCATTCCTAAACATACATGTTATCTCAATTGTTTGAAAGTGCGATAAGACAAAATTTGTGAATGCTTATGATTTCAAATTGTTTTTAAGCCCAAATAAGCCCCGGGTCAATTTGACCCGGATACGAAGGGTCCCGAAAGTGAGGCAACACAGGTTTGAATAAATGCTGATTTGACTTAAATGATGTTTTACGTCTCCTTAGGTGTGAACCGCCCGTTGATCTGTGTGCAGCTCCCGGCAGCTGGAGTCAGTCCTCAGTCGGAAACTCAGGTTTCAACTTTTTAAAATCTTTTTATTATTTGTTGAGTTAAAAATACAGGTCGCCTAGGCAGAAATGAACAAATCCCAATAGTGAACCGATTGATTGATTGTTTTGTTTTTCCCCACTCAGGGGTCAGAGGAGAAGGGGGAGACGGGGGGGGAGGAGGTGAAGATCGTGGCGGTGGACCTGCAGGCCATGGCTCCTCTGCCCGGAGTCACCCGATCCAGGGAGACATCACCAAGGTACGACAAGTGGACGTCATGTGACTTTAATCGCCATTTTCCACTGCAGGAGTTAAAATGTGCTCTAAGCGATGTTGCTCGTGTTCTAGGCAACACATGTTTTGTCACATACAGAAAAAGATCTCCTCATTTCTGCTAGCTGCCTGTCCCCTGAACACACCGTTAAAAACATCTCCTCACTATCTGCTAGCTGCCTGTCCCCTGAACACCCGTAAAAAACATCTCACTATCCGCTACTGTCTGTCTCCCCTGACACACCGTTAAAACATCTCACTATCGCTAGCTGCCTGTCCCTGAACACACCGTAAAAAACATCTCCACTATCTGCTAGCTGCCTGTCCCCTGAACACACCGTAAAAAACATCTCCTATACGCTAGCTGCCTGTCCCCTGAACACACCGTAAAAAAATTCTCACTATTGCTAGCTGTCGGTCCCCTGAACACACCGTTAAAAACATCTCACATCTGCTAGCTGCCTGTCCCCTGACACACCGTAAAACTCTCACTATCTGCTAGCTGCCTGTCCCCTGAACACACCGTTAAAAAAACATCCCTCACTATCTCTAGCTGCCTTCCCCTGAACACACCGTTAAAAAAAACATCCCTCACTATCTGCTAGCTGCCTGTCCCTGAACACACCGTAAAAACATCTCACTATCTGCTACTGCCTGTCCCCTGAACACACCGTTAAAAAAACATCCCTCACTACTGCTAGCTGCCTGTCCCTGAACACACCGTAAAAACATCTCACTATCTGCTAGCTTGTCTGTCCCCTGAACACACCGTTAAAAAACTCTCACTATCTGCTAGCTGCCTGTCCCCTGAACACACCGTAAAAACATCTCACTATCTGCTACTGTCTGTCCCTGTAACACACCGTAAAAAACATCCCCTATCTGCTAGCGTCTCTCCCCTGAACACACCGTAAAAAACATCTCACTATCTGCTATCTTCTGTCCCCTGAACACACCGTAAAAAACATCTCACTATCTCGAATCACTCAATCAACCAGACATACATGTCGTTTGTTTATGAATTTTTGAGAACGAGCGAGTATATGGCTACAATAGAGGAGGATTAGACAGCGAGGGCAGGGACTGAGTGGAAGATAGTGAGGAGTTTGGGAGGGAGGATGTCTTCATCATAATCTACCACATCCGCCCTCGCTGTCTAACTCCTCCTCTGTCGGGCCATCTTCTCCTCGTCTCTCAAAATTCGAAAACAAACGCAAATGTGTGTCTGGTTGATTGACATGATTTTCAGCAAACTACGGTACATTTTGGTGGTCACATGGCTCAACCAATGACCAATGACGGTGCGTTCTCTGCTGCACGCGTCATGAAAGACCGCGAAGACAAAACGCTGCGCCACGCAGCAGCCGGCAGGAGGCTCAGAGTTGCGCAACGCAGTAACCGGCGGTAGATGTGTCGTCACGAAGCAACCGGCACAAAACGGGTTAAAACACAAGAAGAAGTGGTGTCAGTGCTTGGCATGACCTGTGTCTCTTCTTCTTCTTCTTCTTCTTCTTCTTCTTCTTCTTCTCAAGGTGTCGACAGCTCAGGAGATCATCCGTCACTTTGGGGTCAGCCGGCCGACCTGTGGGGTGCGACGAGCGCTCCAACGTGAGATGTCCACTTCCTGTCTGTCCTCACAGGACACGTTGCACCGTTTCGCTCTTTTCCTGGTTAAACGACGAGGTTTCCCTCGTGACGGCGTGCGACTGATTTGATTTGTCGATGTTGTTGTCTGTCATTTGGTGGGCGTGTCTCTCGTTCATTGGCTGTGTCCCAGGGCATAACAATCGGCTGAGAGTGTGTGTGTGTGTGTGGTGAACTCGTGGTAATAAAAAAGGCAGTCGTCTCCCTTTTTAAAAAAAAAGAAATAAAAAAATGTATTCAGCTGTCTGGAGGGTTTACTGTTCTGTTTCCATAGGTGACCGGGCTCCATGACGTGACGAGTACATCCAGGCTCAGCTCCTATTGGCCGTGAGTGCAGAGGTGTGTTTTGTGGTCACTGTCGGTCTGTATGTCACACTGACACTGTTTGTCTCTCAGGCTCTGAACATCACGACTCATCCTGAAACCGGAGGGACGTTCTGGCCAAGGTAGTCCGACTTCTATTCATATTATTGTTTTTTATTGCCCAGCCCTAACTATGAGGGTAAAAAACCAAACCAAGCACTGAACTGCGGGGAGTGTGTGTAACAGCTCAATGTTTCTGTCACCAACAAAGCTCTCTCTCTCTCTCTCCCTCCCTCCCCTCCTCTCCCTCTCTCTCTCTCTCTCTCTCCTCTCTCTCCTCCCTCTCTGCTCTCTCCCTCGTCTCCTCTCCCTCTCTCCCTCTCCCTCTCCTCCTCTCCTCTCTCTCCTCCCTCTCTCCCTCTCCCTCTCTCTCTCTCCACTCTCCCTCTCCTCTCTCTCTCTCTCCTCTCCTCTCTCCTCTCCTCTCTCTCTCTCTCTCCCTCTCTCTCTCCTGTGAAACAAGCTGCTCTCAAGTGCATTCATAAACATGGGAATCTATAAACGATCTGATGCAAAACAGTATATTGTAAAAGCTACTTGTGTCTTTGGTGGCTTGTTTAAGAATACAACAGGAAGCACAAAACGGGCCGTTCATTGACACCATCCCCGCCGCATTATAAACCCTGCGCAAATTGCTGGATCGCCTTTTTTTATTTTATTATTTTGGGGGTCTGATGCCCCGTAATTCCCACGGTGGAAGTGTTAATGCGTGGTGCATTGTGGCTGCGGTAACGCTGTATCGCCCCTGTATTAACCCCTCATTGTCCCGTGTCTCAGATCTTCAGAGGTAAAGACGTGACCTCTGCTGTACTCCCAGCTGAAGATCTTCTTCGGTGGTGTGACATGCGCCAAGCTCGCAGCAGCAGGAACTCTAGCATGGTGAGAAACCCGTCTCCCCCCCCCCCCCCAAAAGCAGATTTTACTACATTAATTTGCATCTGGATCTGTGGTGTTAGTTGAACTCTGGTGACATACTTACAGTATCTGTCTGTGTGTGTTTTGTGTGTGTGTGTCTGTGTGTGTGTGTCTTGTGTGTGGTGTGTGTGTGTGTGTGTGTCTGTGCAAGCCTTCGTGGTGTGTCCAGAATTACTCTCCTCCTGAAGGTACGTCCCAACATGTCCAACCCTCTGCTGGATCATTCCTACGGTAACTATGAGCCTTTTTACCGTATGTGCTCTGGATATCTGATCTGGATCAGGGACACTAAGGGACCACTAAGGTCTATATAAAGAGACTTCAGATACAGTATTAGGACCACTAAAAGAGACTTCAGATACAGTATAGGACCACTAGGTCTATATAAAAGAGACTTCAGATACAGTATAGGGACCACTAGGTCTATAAGACTTCAGTACAGTATTGGGACACTAAGCTATATAAAGGACTTCAGATACGTATTAGGGGACCAATAGGTCTACTAAAAGGGACTTCAGATACAGTATTAGGGACCACTAGGGTCTATATAAAAAGACTTCAGTACAGTATTAGGGACCACTAAGGTCTATATAAAGAAACTTCAGATACAGTATTAGGGACCACTAAGGTCTATTAAAAGAACTTCAGATACAGTATTAGGGACCACTAAGGTCTATATAAAGAGACTTCAGATACAGTATTAGGGACCACTAGTCTATTAAAGAGACTTCACATACAGTATTAGGGACCACTAAGGTCTATATAAAAGATATCAGATACAGTATTAGGGACCACTAAGGTCTATATAAAAGAGATTATTATTATATTATCAAAAGCATTTCTTATTTCCATAGGTACATACGTGGTATTCGGTTTTTGTGGTCCCTAATACTGTATCTGAAGTCTCTTTTATATAGACCTTAGTGGTCCCTTAGTGGTCCCCTGATCCAGATCAGATATCCAGAGCACATACGGTAAAAAGGCTCATAGTTACCGTAGGAATGATCCAGCAGAGGGTTGGACATGTTGGGGACGTAACCTTCAGGAGGAGAGTAATTCTGACACACCACGAAGGCCTCTGCACAGACACACACACACACACACACACTCGTTGTTTCCACGCTTGTTGTGTTATACTTTGTAAAAGCACAAATAGGCAACCTACAATGTTGGAGCAGCATCGATGTATTTGGTCAAGAATATGGGAGGTTAGATATTTTCCTTATTAAAATCTGTAATTATTCAATCAAAGAATGCACAGAAGACTCAGAATCGTCCCAAATTGCCTGCACTTTTATATGATATGTTTCCACATGATACACAACTGTAAGGGGCTTGAAAAATGCTGTGGCTTTTATAGTCCGTGTTAATCCCCTAACAACTAGGGTTGCATGATATTAACAAAATGTGATCTTGCGATATTGATATGAACAGTGCAATAGATATTAATTTAGATATTTTTAAAACGTATGTTACGTTAAAACGCATCGTAAAAATATTCATAGATTCTAACGATATAGTGCACAGTGAGACTCATATACAGCTCCGTGGGGCGGCGAGAATGAAAGTATTTAATCGATCCGACTCCAAACTTGTCTGAACTTTGTAAATCTACCTGGGAGAATAGTGCCGGATGGATTTGTACCGTTGTCTAGGTTATTCAGAAGCTCCTGAAGCCTTTTATCCACTGTACAGCTGGGCAAAGAAGTATGCATTGGGGATTTGTATGTCTCTTTGAGTCCTTGTCATACTTTGTAATGAGGCTTGTTTGGTAGCTCTGGCGTATTGACTGCAACAGTTGTTTTGGGGGATAGTATCATGCACTCATGAGTCGTTTTGTTGTGTGTGTTCGTATTTCTGCATTTCCACTTTCACTCTGCACACAGTCAACGGACAGGATGCATCGCTCCACAAAAGAAACACAATAATGCCCTTATTGTGACACATTCAATATAATTATTGCGTAAAAAGATATCGCGATAACAATATTGAGTTGATGTATCATGCACCCTAGATTAATAGCAATGTGTGGACTGTTGACTCAAGTATTAAGTCCTCAAATTTAAAAAATTGAAAGGGTCATTGAGCATAATGAGAACTTTTACTTTTGGTACTTCAAGTATATTGATTGATTCTAAAACTTTAGGTAAGTTCTTGAAGCAGTAAACTGTGGTATGCCATCGGAGTACTCTTCACCACTGGTGAGAGCAACTGCAAAAAATGAACTGCACAAGAGAACAGGGTAGAAACAACTTGTTGGTCAAGTATGTGTCAACAAGAAGTTGGCCAATGAAGTTATTTCTAACCCTGTTCTCTTGTGCAACTAACACAAAACCAGGATGCAATTGTACCCGGAGTCTACTTGCAGCTTTAAATGCAAAACCCCAGTGTCTGATTGTGCGCGTTAATTTATGAGATAAAGTTTTCATTTGGCTGCTAAACGTAGTTACATTATGACATGTCTTACCCGCTGCTCAAGCAATGTTTTGTCACAATAAATCATTAGGGTACCATCCAGTGAAATGAAATCCCCCATCGAGCGAGCTTGACAGCATTGATAGGATAGGATACAGTTAGCCTAAACGGCAACAATTAATATGCTCTTGAAACTTTAGGCTAGAATAGGCAATGGAGTAATGGAACTTGTTTTTTATTTGATCAGCGCTGTCTAGTTAATTAGGGTTGTTCATCGACCACCCCTGCACAGCGGCTAGTTTCAAAATTACAGTTGGCGCGCCTTTTCCGTGATATTGTGGCTCACTTTATGTACATTTGGATGACATGGAGACCGCGTCCATCTTTATGTACAGCCTAGGATTACAACATTAATGTCATCCAAAATGGGAAGAGGTTATTAACAACGTTGGCAACCAAGAGATAATATAAACAAACTGCAGTAACGTCTGTTGAGCAGAGAGAAGTCTTCATTTTTATTAACGTTACAGTCTATGCAGCAATAGCTGTAGCATCAGTACAAAAACTCAGATTGATACAAACGCATCACTTGGCGTTTTTTCTGTGACCTGTGAGTAGGAAGTAAAGTATGGCGCACAATTAATCGTAATCGCAACATCCACCGGTGCAATAAACTGCAAAAGGCAAAGGCCTGAGACATATCGCGAAAGACACTTTTTTTTGTAATAGTTGAAAGATAATATCAGTAGAAAACTGTACTTTGAATTATAACTGTCACTCTTTTTTTTTTGTCAGTGGTGCCTTTAATGATCATAAAATTTGATTTCCTTCCATTTGTTTTAGATTTACACAGCGGTTTGATGTGTTTTACAAAATACTAAATGCAGAGAACTGAGTACACTTTAATATCGTTTTTTTTTTTAAACGCAAGTAGTATCGTTATCGCGATATTCAACATTATCGCACATTGTTTATTTCCTCATATCGTGCAACCTTTAGAGGAAAGTTAACATATTCCTTACATATTCAAACAATATAATTGTCATAGGGAGTTATTTGACTATCGGGCACAAAATCCCTTTAAAGGGGGCGGAAACCTACCGTGATAACGTTTCCTGGGTGAATGACAGAAAAGCTCCGAGCAACACCTCCGGGCACAGCCCAAGGCGGCTCAGCTCGCTGACTGAAGCCGCCGAGAGCTGCTTGTTTTCGGATATAATCGGCTAACATCCGCGGCGGCTCGTTCGGTTTCTCTCGGTTAAACTGTGTACGCTGGCCACCAGCTAACGTCAGCACCTGGGTACCAAAACCCCAACGTTGACTTTGTTATTAATCGAGACAGCTTTCAAGAGGTCTGCCAAACAACGACCTGTACACTAAAAGACGACCTGGTGGTGCGTTACGATCAGGCGGCGGCCTCTCTGGTGGCCGGTTAGACGCATTAGGACACTCCGTCCACACCGGGCTAACGTAGCTGCTAGCATTACAACTGAAGGGGGGGAGGAAATATGGCGACCAACACAACAAGTAACTGCCTCCAACGGAAAAAAGGTGCTTTTCTGAGAGCAGCGCGGACTGGTTTTGGATTCCAACAGCCCAGACTGGAGTGGGGGGTTATGTGAAAGAGGTATGGGCAAGTGAGACTGAACTTACTCGGTATTATCACGAATTCAGCTTGTAGAAACAGCAGCAATGGCGGTGCGGCCTGCGGGGGCGAAGCGGCAGTTAAATCCACATTCAGTCCACTCATCCAACGGCGGCTGCGGCTCGCGCTGAACCGAGTTAAGCTTGAGAGTGGCCGACAGGTATCCAGGGCGGCGGAGGACGGTTTCAGAGTGTTATCGATCAGCTGATCAGAGTAAATAATCAGTGTGGGGCGTTTGGGAGCAGTTGGAAGCGGCAGAGCACAGCGGCGTGCCGAGCTTCTCTTCCCCCAACAACAATGCGGTTGTGTGAGACTACGTCGTCCAGACGTCATCGCGTACAAACGACCCGGAAATGACTTCGCCGCTTTCTTTAACTGTCTTGGGCTTCACCACCATGAAACTAGTACGAGTTCTGTTGTTGTCCTCAGGTCAAATGGACTGTTTTTATATCAAGTGTTTTAATTCCCCAAAATAACACGATTGATTCCACAAACAACTCTTTGGTAAGTACATGTCTACTTTCATTAATTTGGGGCGTTATTCATTTTATAGCATTGGAGAAGAAAATTGAAGTGTTTTTGAAAGAGTATTGAGTAAAAGTTGACATATCAGTCTGTGATTATCCATCACATCATCCTTTCATTTCAGTCTAAAATAATCCTAATTTCTGCTTTTCTAACGCAAACATGGGTATAATTTCCTATCCAATGAGGTTTATTGACCATAAATTCCAAAAAAATCCAGTAAAACTAAGTTAATAAGTTAGCGGTACGTAGTGTTGAAAGTGACAAACATTGGAAAAAAACGCAAACGTGTTGAAAAAAGGACAAAAAACGGCAAGAACTCAACCATGAATAAAACTTAAACATTATCGCTTTTACCGACCTTTTGACCGTTTTTCTTGTTGAGGGGGCTTTTTTTTGGGGATGTTTTGATGATTTTTTCCTACGTTTTTTTTTGATATTTAATGTAAAGCTTCTTTCGACAGACAATTAATTAATTGTGAACAAAAAACGGGTAAATTCGAACCAAGGACACTGAGGGTAATACACACCCATGGTGCAAGTAGGAACGTTACTTAGATATTTGATGCTCTAAGGCAGGGGTCTTCAACAGGGGTCCGCGACCCTAGGGGGTCCGCGGAGGTACTGCATGGGGGTGCGAAAGTTTTGGTTGATTAGACTTTTTTTTAAATGTTTTTTCCACTAATTGAAAGTCTTTAAATACACATTAACTGAATTCAACACACTGTAGTAAACAGATAAATGGAGGCAGAAGATGTCTTTCCGTACAATGCACACATGGCACTATAGGACCAGTTTGATCAACACAATGTTATACAATATATATAATTAGGGGGTCCCCGCTCCACCTCGCCATCAGGTTTGGGGGGTTTGGCCTGGAAAACGTTGAAGACCCTGGTCTGAAGCAAGGGTGTCAAACTTACAATCCCCAAGGGCACCACTAGAACAATGAGAATCACATCAAGGGCCAGAAATGAGTTTATTGCTTTTGGATGGGAAAAAAGTCAAATATCTTTGATGTATTATTGCATGTCTCATATCGCCTTCTACTCAAACAAAAATGTCAAAGAAAATGCAAAACATTGGGGAAAAAAGCTAAAAAGGTTAAAAAAAAAAAAAAGTGACAAAAAGTAGGTGTGTGTGTGTGTATAACTTAAATATATAGGGGCCGGATTGGCCCGCGGGCCTTGAGTTTGACACGTGTTGCTCTAAAGCAGGGGTCTTCAACGTTTCCCGGCCAGGACCCCCAAACTGATGGCGAGATGGAGCGGGGACCCCCTAATTATATATATTGTATAAAAATGTGTTATATCAAACGGTCATAGTGCCATGTGTGCATTGATGACTGAAAGACATCTTCTGCCTCCATGTATCTGCTTACTACAGTGTGTTGAATTCATGGTAAGTGTATTTAAAGACATTCAATTAGTGGAAAAAATATTTTAAAAAAAGTTAATCAACCAAAACTTTCGCGACCCCCATGCAGTCATCGCAGACCCCTAGGGGTCGCGGACCCCTGTTGAAGACCCCTGCTCTAAAGGCTTTTGTCTTTTCCTGTTTTGGTATTTGCTGGAACGTGCAGTACAATTAGAGGCAACTTTACGTTACTAAACACTGTACTTTTTTTTTATTTTATTTTTTTAATTTAAATTCTCCTACATGTGTCAGGCAGCTTATTTACTTTTCAGATGACAGTTTCCATCCCGGCCTGTCCAGTGAAAACCACGTATCTCCAGATGTGATGTGATGGATGTTTGTGACAAACTGAAGTATGAAGTGTTCCTTGATGTGTAATGTGTGTTCCTAAAATTAAAAAATGTAGTTGTATTTTTCTGGCTACTGGGTTGTTTTGTTATATTATTATATTATTATATTATTATTATTATTTTATTCAGCACTGGGTGGGCTACATAGATATGTACATAGATGGTAATTTGTATGGTAATGGCGTGCTAATAAAGTGAAGGAATTGCAATGACCAAAATAAATAAATTGAAAGTGCCTTTGAAAAGCGCTGTATCAGCTGGGGAATGCATCGTCACAAAGCTGAAGAAGGCTGTTTTTCATTAGAGATGCGTGGTTCTCACAGGACACGACGTACAAACACATGATGGTCTTATAGAAAACATGACGCCTTGCTGGAGATTAAACTACAACGGTTATGAAAGGAGTTAAAACCAGCACAACCATAAACCTCTACAGTGGTGAAGAGACAAAACACATAACTCAGATTTGAATGAATTAAAACCCAATCCATGTTACCTCAGAGAAATGACTTTATTTTTTTAAAGGTTTACAATTCCCCAAGGAGGATGTGTCACAAAACACTCCACGTAAAATCAGACAAAACAGTAAAAACATATCTGATTGATGGAAAAACATTCAGTACAAGCAGGTTAGCCTAGCTTAGCACGAAGACTGGAGGCGGGGGGGAAACTTCTATTCTACGTCTACATGTGGTTTCATCCTGCCTCCATTTTTTTTGTGCTAAGCTAGCAAGGCTAAACGTGCTCTGGACCTAGCACTGTTCAGAAATGAAACTGGTCTCCATCTCTTATCAGATGGAAAACAATGAATTTTTCCAAAATGCCAAACTGTAATTTTAATGATAAATCGGTTTCTTTTCCACCAGTCTGCAGCTGTCAGGTGGACTGGCCGGTGGGTCCGTCTCGTCTCGGCTCTGGTTGGGACGGGTGGACAGAGTGTCCTCTTGGACAGCAGGTTGTTTTGCGGAGGTGGCAGGCTGTGGTAGGGGGGGGTATGGCGGCTGGGTGGGGGGCGTGTACTGGTACTGTTTACCGGCATCCAGGCAGAAAGAAAACAGTCAACGGTGTGTGAGATGGGTTTGAAGAGATTCTTTTTTGTCATTCAGACATGACAGGACAGGACTTTGCAGAAGGAGCTGACACATTTGGGGTTAATTAACGGATAAAGAAGGGATTAGAATAGTTTCATGCAAATGATAATTAGGAGGGATTTTTACATCTTAAAAAACACTTACGCTGTGCAGATAACCATTAAGAAAGGATGGCTTTCTGTTTTTTGTTGCATTTTAAGAAGTTTCTTCCCCTTTAAAACTCTATCAAAAATTATAATCACAATCAATTAATGTATCTATTTATCCCCTTAAAAATCCGGTAAAATGCCTTAATTAAAATACGCATTGAGCACAATTATCAGTTGATGCAATGATCAACCAGTCCGTTTTAAAGTAAGAACCAGTTTAACTGAGTGAAGGTAAACCTGCGTCTGGTCACCGTAGAGGGTAGTCCGGTCTGAGTCGAAGGCAATGAGGTCACCGCAAGCCAGGAAGGGAAGCATGATGCGGTTCGGACCCTCTAACTGGTTAAAGTCTCACATCTGGAGGGACAGAGCCAGAACACACTGAGGAGCAGCAGGAGCAGGGCACCGAGGAGAACTGAAGACCCAATTCAGATTTACAGAATCTACAAAAACCGTACCACGTATGTACCTTGGAAATAAGAAATGCTTTTGATAATACTAATAATAATCTCTTTTATATAGACCTTAGTGGTCCCTAATACTGTATCGAGTATCTTTTATAAGACCTTAGTGGTCCCTAATAATGTATGTGAAGTCTCTTTAATAGACATAGTGGTCCCTAATACTGTATCTGAAGTCTCTTTATATAGACCTTAGTGGTCCCTATACTGTATCTGAAGTTCTTTTATATAGACCTAGTGGTCCCTAATACTGTATCTGAAGTTTCTTTATATAGACTTATGGTCCCTATACTGTATACTGAAGTCTTTTTATATAGACCCTTAGTGGTCCCTAATACTGTATCTGAGTCCTTTTATAGACCTTTGGTCCCCTAATACTGTATCTGAAGTCTCTTATATACTAGTGTCCAATTACGTCTGAGATCTTATATACCTAGTGGTCCCTATACTGTATCTGAAAGTCTCTTTTATATAGACCTAGTGGTCCTATACTGATTGAAGTCTCGTTATTAGTGGTTCCATACTGATCTGAAGTCTCTTAAAGACCTTAGTAGGTCCCTTAGTGCCTGATCAGACAGTATCAGAGCACATTACGGTAAAAAGGCTCATAGTTACCGTAGGAATGATCCAGCAGAGGGTTGGACAGTTGGGACCGTCACCTGCAGGAGGAGAGTAATTCTGGACACACCACGAAGGCTTGCACAGACACACACACACACACACACCAGCGACACAAACACACACACACAGGAACAACACACAAACAGACACACACGACAGATTACTGTACGTACTTTGTCACCAGAGTGCAAACTAAACCCCACAATCCAGATGCAAAATAATGTAGTAAAATCTGCTTTTGG
>NC_045740.1:17929570-17938626 GCF_008692095.1 Etheostoma spectabile
GGGGGGGGGGGGAGACGGGTTTCTCACCAATGCTAGAGTTCCTGCTGCTGCGAGGCTTGGCGCATGTCACACCACCGAAGAAGATCTTCAGCTGGGAGTACAGCAGAGTCACGTCTTTACCTCTGAAGATCTGAGACACGCGGGACAATGAGGGGTTAATACAGGGGCGATACAGCGTTACCGCAGCCCACAATGCACCACTGCATTAAACTACTTCCACCGTGGGAATTACGGGGCATTCAGACCCCCCCAAAATAATAAAATAAAAAAAGGCGATCCAGCAATTTGCTGCAGGGTTATAATGCGGCGGGGATGGTGTCAATGACACGGCCCGTTTGTGTGACTTCCTGTTGTATTCTTAAAACAAGCCAACAACGCACAAGTAGGCTTTTCACAATAACTGTTTTGCATCAGATCGTTTATAGATTCCCATGTTTATGAATGCACTTGAAGGCAGCTTTGTTTCACAGGAGAGAGAGAGAGGGAGAGAGAGAGAGGGAGAGGGAGAGAGGGAGAGAGAGAGAGAGAGAGGGATCGTTGTTTCCACGCTCTGTTTTGTTATACTTTGTAAAAGCACAAATAGGCAACCCTACAATGTTGGAGCAGCATCGATGTATTTGGTCAAGAATATGGGAGGTTAGATATTTTCCTTATTAAAATCTGTAATTATTCAATCAAAGAATGCACAGAAGACTCAGAATCGTCCCAAATTGCCTGCACTTTTATATGATATGTTTCCACATGATACACAACTGTAAGGGGCTTGAAAAATGCTGTGGCTTTTATAGTCCGTGTTAATCCCCTAACAACTAGGGTTGCATGATATTAACAAAATGTGATCTTGCGATATTGATATGAACAGTGCAATAGATATTAATTTAGATATTTTTAAAACGTATGTTACGTTAAAACGCATCGTAAAAATATTCATAGATTCTAACGATATAGTGCACAGTGAGACTCATATACAGCTCCGTGGGGCGGCGAGAATGAAAGTATTTAATCGATCCGACTCCAAACTTGTCTGAACTTTGTAAATCTACCTGGGAGAATAGTGCCGGATGGATTTGTACCGTTGTCTAGGTTATTCAGAAGCTCCTGAAGCCTTTTTATCCACTGTACAGCTGGGCAAAGAAGTATGCATTGGGGATTTGTATGTCTCTTTGAGTCCTTGTCATACTTTGTAATGAGGCTTGTTTGGTAGCTCTGGCGTATTGACTGCAACAGTTGTTTTGGGGGATAGTATCATGCACTCATGAGTCGTTTTGTTGTGTGTGTTCGTATTTCTGCATTTCCACTTTCACTCTGCACACAGTCAACGGACAGGATGCATCGCTCCACAAAAGAAACACAATAATGCCCTTATTGTGACACATTCAATATAATTATTGCGTAAAAAGATATCGCGATAACAATATTGAGTTGATGTATCATGCACCCTAGATTAATAGCAATGTGTGGACTGTTGACTCAAGTATTAAGTCCTCAAATTTAAAAAATTGAAAGGGTCATTGAGCATAATGAGAACTTTTACTTTTGGTACTTCAAGTATATTGATTGATTCTAAAACTTTAGGTAAGTTCTTGAAGCAGTAAACTGTGGTATGCCATCGGAGTACTCTTCACCACTGGTGAGAGCAACTGCAAAAAATGAACTGCACAAGAGAACAGGGTAGAAACAACTTGTTGGTCAAGTATGTGTCAACAAGAAGTTGGCCAATGAAGTTATTTCTAACCCTGTTCTCTTGTGCAACTAACACAAAACCAGGATGCAATTGTACCCGGAGTCTACTTGCAGCTTTAAATGCAAAACCCCAGTGTCTGATTGTGCGCGTTAATTTATGAGATAAAGTTTTCATTTGGCTGCTAAACGTAGTTACATTATGACATGTCTTACCCGCTGCTCAAGCAATGTTTTGTCACAATAAATCATTAGGGTACCATCCAGTGAAATGAAATCCCCCATCGAGCGAGCTTGACAGCATTGATAGGATAGGATACAGTTAGCCTAAACGGCAACAATTAATATGCTCTTGAAACTTTAGGCTAGAATAGGCAATGGAGTAATGGAACTTGTTTTTTATTTGATCAGCGCTGTCTAGTTAATTAGGGTTGTTCATCGACCACCCCTGCACAGCGGCTAGTTTCAAAATTACAGTTGGCGCGCCTTTTCCGTGATATTGTGGCTCACTTTATGTACATTTGGATGACATGGAGACCGCGTCCATCTTTATGTACAGCCTAGGATTACAACATTAATGTCATCCAAAATGGGAAGAGGTTATTAACAACGTTGGCAACCAAGAGATAATATAAACAAACTGCAGTAACGTCTGTTGAGCAGAGAGAAGTCTTCATTTTTATTAACGTTACAGTCTATGCAGCAATAGCTGTAGCATCAGTACAAAAACTCAGATTGATACAAACGCATCACTTGGCGTTTTTTCTGTGACCTGTGAGTAGGAAGTAAAGTATGGCGCACAATTAATCGTAATCGCAACATCCACCGGTGCAATAAACTGCAAAAGGCAAAGGCTGAGACATATCGCGAAAGACACTTTTTTTTGTAATAGTTGAAAGATAATATCAGTAGAAAACTGTACTTTGAATTATAACTGTCACTCTTTTTTTTTTGTCAGTGGTGCCTTTAATGATCATAAAATTTGATTTCCTTCCATTTGTTTTAGATTTACACAGCGGTTTGATGTGTTTTACAAAATACTAAATGCAGAGAACTGAGTACACTTTAATATCGTTTTTTTTTTTAAACGCAAGTAGTATCGTTATCGCGATATTCAACATTATCGCACATTGTTTATTTCCTCATATCGTGCAACCTTTAGAGGAAAGTTAACATATTCCTTACATATTCAAACAATATAATTGTCATAGGGAGTTATTTGACTATCGGGCACAAAATCCCTTTAAAGGGGGCGGAAACCTACCGTGATAACGTTTCCTGGGTGAATGACAGAAAGCTCCGAGCACACACCTCCGGGCACAGCCCAAGGCGGCTCAGCTCGCTGACTGAAGCCGCCGAGAGCTGCTTGTTTTCGGATATAATCGGCTAACATCCGCGGCGGCTCGTTCGGTTTCTCTCGGTTAAACTGTGTACGCTGGCCACCAGCTAACGTCAGCACCTGGGTACCAAAACCCCAACGTTGACTTTGTTATTAATCGAGACAGCTTTCAAGAGGTCTGCCAAACAACGACCTGTACACTAAAAGACGACCTGGTGGTGCGTTACGATCAGGCGGCGGCCTCTCTGGTGGCCGGTTAGACGCATTAGGACACTCCGTCCACACCGGGCTAACGTAGCTGCTAGCATTACAACTGAAGGGGGGGAGGAAATATGGCGACCAACACAACAAGTAACTGCCTCCAACGGAAAAAAGGTGCTTTTCTGAGAGCAGCGCGGACTGGTTTTGGATTCCAACAGCCCAGACTGGAGTGGGGGGTTATGTGAAAGAGGTATGGGCAAGTGAGACTGAACTTACCGGTATTATCACGAATTCAGCTTGTAGAAACAGCAGCAATGGCGGTGCGGCCTGCGGGGGCGAAGCGGCAGTTAAATCCACATTCAGTCCACTCATCCAACGGCGCTGCGGCTCGCGCTGAACCGAGTTAAGCTTGAGAGTGGCCGACAGGTATCCAGGGCGGCGGAGGACGGTTTCAGAGTGTTATCGATCAGCTGATCAGAGTAAATAATCAGTGTGGGGCGTTTGGGAGCAGTTGGAAGCGGCAGAGCACAGCGGCGTGCCGAGCTTCTCTTCCCCCAACAACAATGCGGTTGTGTGAGACTACGTCGTCCAGACGTCATCGCGTACAAACGACCCGGAAATGACTTCGCCGCTTTCTTTAACTGTCTTGGGCTTCACCACCATGAAACTAGTACGAGTTCTGTTGTTGTCCTCAGGTCAAATGGACTGTTTTTATATCAAGTGTTTTAATTCCCCAAAATAACACGATTGATTCCACAAACAACTCTTTGGTAAGTACATGTCTACTTTCATTAATTTGGGGCGTTATTCATTTTATAGCATTGGAGAAGAAAATTGAAGTGTTTTTGAAAGAGTATTGAGTAAAAGTTGACATATCAGTCTGTGATTATCCATCACATCATCCTTTCATTTCAGTCTAAAATAATCCTAATTTCTGCTTTTCTAACGCAAACATGGGTATAATTTCCTATCCAATGAGGTTTATTGACCATAAATTCCAAAAAAATCCAGTAAAACTAAGTTAATAAGTTAGCGGTACGTAGTGTTGAAAGTGACAAACATTGGAAAAAAACGCAAACGTGTTGAAAAAAGGGACAAAAAACGGCAAGAACTCAACCATGAATAAAACTTAAACATTATCGCTTTTACCGACCTTTTGACCGTTTTTCTTGTTGAGGGGGCTTTTTTTTGGGGATGTTTTGATGATTTTTTCCTACGTTTTTTTTTGATATTTAATGTAAAGCTTCTTTCGACAGACAATTAATTAATTGTGAACAAAAAACGGGCAAATTCGAACCAAGGACACTGAGGGTAATACACACCCATGGTGCAAGTAGGAACGTTACTTAGATATTTGATGCTCTAAGGCAGGGGTCTTCAACAGGGGTCCGCGACCCTAGGGGGTCCGCGGAGGTACTGCATGGGGGTGCGAAAGTTTTGGTTGATTAGACTTTTTTTTAAATGTTTTTTCCACTAATTGAAATGTCTTTAAATACACATTAACTGAATTCAACACACTGTAGTAAACAGATAAATGGAGGCAGAAGATGTCTTTCCGTCACAATGCACACATGGCACTATAGGACCAGTTTGATCAACACAATGTTATACAATATATATAATTAGGGGGTCCCCGCTCCACCTCGCCATCAGGTTTGGGGGGTTTGGCCTGGAAAACGTTGAAGACCCTGGTCTGAAGCAAGGGTGTCAAACTTACAATCCCCAAGGGCACCACTAGAACAATGAGAATCACATCAAGGGCCAGAACATGAGTTTATTGCTTTTGGATGGGAAAAAAGTCAAATATCTTTGATGTATTATTGCATGTCTCATATCGCCTTCTACTCAAACAAAAATGTCAAAGAAAATGCAAAACATTGGGGAAAAAAGTAAAAAGGTTAAAAAAAAAAAAAAGTGACAAAAAGTAGGTGTGTGTGTGTGTATAACTTAAATATATAGGGGCCGGATTGGCCCGCGGGCCTTGAGTTTGACACGTGTTGCTCTAAAGCAGGGGTCTTCAACGTTTCCCGGCCAGGACCCCCAAACTGATGGCGAGATGGAGCGGGGACCCCCTAATTATATATATTGTATAAAAATGTGTTATATCAAACGGTCATAGTGCCATGTGTGCATTGATGACTGAAAGACATCTTCTGCCTCCATGTATCTGCTTACTACAGTGTGTTGAATTCATGGTAAGTGTATTTAAAGACATTCAATTAGTGGAAAAAATATTTTAAAAAAAGTTAATCAACCAAAACTTTCGCGACCCCCATGCAGTCATCGCAGACCCCTAGGGGTCGCGGACCCCTGTTGAAGACCCCTGCTCTAAAGGCTTTTGTCTTTTCCTGTTTTGGTATTTGCTGGAACGTGCGTACAATTAGAGGCAACTTTACGTTACTAAACACTGTACTTTTTTTTTATTTTATTTTTTTAATTTAAATTCTCCTACATGTGTCAGGCAGCTTATTTACTTTTCAGATGACAGTTTCCATCCCGGCCTGTCCAGTGAAAACCACGTATCTCCAGATGTGATGTGATGGATGTTTGTGACAAACTGAAGTATGAAGTGTTCCTTGATGTGTAATGTGTGTTCCTAAAATTAAAAAATGTAGTTGTATTTTTCTGGCTACTGGGTTGTTTTGTTATATTATTATATTATTATATTATTATTATTATTTTATTCAGCACTGGGTGGGCTACATAGATATGTACATAGATGGTAATTTGTATGGTAATGGCTGCTAATAAAGTGAAGGAATTGCAATGACCAAAATAAATAAATTGAAAGTGCCTTTGAAAAGCGCTGTATCAGCTGGGGAATGCATCGTCACAAAGCTGAAGAAGGCTGTTTTTCATTAGAGATGCGTGGTTCTCACAGGACACGACGTACAAACACATGATGGTCTTATAGAAAACATGACGCCTTGCTGGAGATTAAACTACAACGGTTATGAAAGGAGTTAAAACCAGCACAACCATAAACCTCTACAGTGGTGAAGAGACAAAACACATAACTCAGATTTGAATGAATTAAAACCCAATCCATGTTACCTCAGAGAAATGACTTTATTTTTTTAAAGGTTTACAATTCCCCAAGGAGGATGTGTCACAAAACACTCCACGTAAAATCAGACAAAACAGTAAAAACATATCTGATTGATGGAAAAACATTCAGTACAAGCAGTGTTAGCCTAGCTTAGCACGAAGACTGGAGGCGGGGGGGAAACTTCTATTCTACGTCTACATGTGGTTTCATCCTGCCTCCATTTTTTTTGTGCTAAGCTAGCAAGGCTAAACGTGCTCTGGACCTAGCACTGTTCAGAAATGAAACTGGTCTCCATCTCTTATCAGATGGAAAACAATGAATTTTTCCAAAATGCCAAACTGTAATTTTAATGATAAATCGGTTTCTTTTCCACCAGTCTGCAGCTGTCAGGTGGACTGGCCGGTGGGTCCGTCTCGTCTCGGCTCTGGTTGGGACGGGTGGACAGAGTGTCCTCTTGGACAGCAGGTTGTTTTGCGGAGGTGGCAGGCTGTGGTAGGGGGGGGTATGGCGGCTGGGTGGGGGGCGTGTACTGGTACTGTTTACCGGCATCCAGGCAGAAAGAAAACAGTCAACGGTGTGTGAGATGGGTTTGAAGAGATTCTTTTTTGTCATTCAGACATGACAGGACAGGACTTTGCAGAAGGAGCTGACACATTTGGGGTTAATTAACGGATAAAGAAGGGATTAGAATAGTTTCATGCAAATGATAATTAGGAGGGATTTTTACATCTTAAAAAACACTTACGCTGTGCAGATAACCATTAAGAAAGGATGGCTTTCTGTTTTTTGTTGCATTTTAAGAAGTTTCTTCCCCTTTAAAACTCTATCAAAAATTACAATCACAATCAATTAATGTATCTATTTATCCCCTTAAAAATCCGGTAAAATGCCTTAATTAAAATACGCATTGAGCACAATTATCAGTTGATGCAATGATCAACCAGTCCGTTTTAAAGTAAGAACCAGTTTAACTGAGTGAAGGTAAACCTGCGTCTGGTCACCGTAGAGGGTAGTCCGGTCTGAGTCGAAGGCAATGAGGTCACCGCAGCCAGGAAGGGGATGATGCGGTTCGGACCCTCTAACTGGTTAAAGTTCACATCTGGAGGACAGAGCCAGAACACACTGAGGAGCAGCAGGAGCAGGGCACCGAGGAGAACTGAAGACCCAATTCAGATTTACAGAATCTACAAAAACCGTACCACGTATGTACCTTGGAAATAAGAAATGCTTTTGATAATATAATAATAATCTCTTTATATAGACCTTAGTGGTCCCTATACTGTATCGATATCTTTTATAAGACCTTAGTGGTCCCTAATATGTATGTGAAGTCTCTTTAATAGACTAGTGGTCCCTAATACTGTATCTGAAGTCTCTTTATATAGACCTTAGTGGTCCCTATACTGTATCTGAAGTTCTTTTATATAGACCTTAGTGGTCCCTAATACTGTATCTGAAGTTTCTTTATATAGACTTAGTGGTCCCTAATACTGTATACTGAAGTCTCTTTTATATAGACCCTAGTGGTCCCTAATACTGTATCTGAGTCCCTTTTAGTAGACCTATTGGTCCCCTAATACGTATCTGAAGTCCTTTATATAGCTTAGTGGTCCAATACTGTACTGAAGTCTTATAACCTAGTGGTCCCTATACTGTATCTGAAGTCTCTTTTATATAGACCTAGTGGTCCTATACTGATCTGAAGTCTCTTTTAGTGGTCCTAATACTGTATCTGAAGTCTCTTTTATATAGACCTTAGTGGTCCCTTAGTGTCCCTGATCCAGATCAGATATCCAGAGCACATACGGTAAAAAGGCTCATAGTTACCGTAGGAATGATCCAGCAGAGGGTTGGACATGTTGGGACGTACCTCAGGAGGAGAGTAATTCTGGACACACCACGAAGGCTTGCACAGACACACACACACACACACACCACACACAAGACACACACACACAGACACACACACACAAAAGACACACACAGACAGATACTGTAAGTATATGTCACCAGAGTTCAACTAAAACACCACAGATCCAGATGCAAATTAATGTAGTAAAATCTGCTTTTGGGGGGGGGGGGGGAGACGGGTTTCTCACCATGCTAGAGTTCCTGCTGCTGCGAGGCTTGGCGCATGTCACACCACCGAAGAAGATCTTCAGCTGGGGGTACAGCAGAGGTCACGTCTTTACCTCTGAAGATCTGAGACACGGGACAATGAGGGGTTAATACAGGGGCGATACAGCGTTCCGCAGCCCACAATGCACCACTGCATTAACACTTCCACCGGGGAATTACGGGGCATTCAGACCCCCCCAAAATAATAAAATAAAAAAAGGCGATCCAGCAATTTGCGCAGGGTTTATAATGCGGCGGGGATGGTGTCAATGAACGGCCCGTTTTGTGACTTCCTGTTTGTATTCTTAAAACAAGCCACCAAAGACACAAGTAGCTTTTACAATATACTGTTTTGCATAGATCGTTTATAGATTCCCATGTTTATAATGCACTTGAAGGCAGCTTGTTTACACAGAGAGAGAGAGAGAGGGAGAGAGAGAGAGAGAGAGGAGAGAGGGAGAGAGGAGAGGAGGGAGAGAGAGAGAGAGGAGAGGGAGAGTGGAGAGAGAGAGAGAGGGAGAGGGAGAGAGGAGAGGAGAGAGAGGAGAGGAGAGAGAGGGAGAGGGAAAGAGCGAGGGAGAGGAGAGCGAGGGAGAGCGAGACGAGAGAGGGAGAGCGAGAGAGAGGAGAGAAGAGAGAGGAGAGGAGAGGGAGAGAGGGGAGGCGAGG
>NC_045740.1:17938651-17942239 GCF_008692095.1 Etheostoma spectabile
AGAGAGAGAGAGAGAGCTTTGTTGGTGCAGAAAACATTGAGCTGTTACACACACTCCCCGGCAGTTCAGTGCTTGGGTTTTGGTTTTTTACCCTCATAGTTAGGGCTGGGCAATAAAAAACAATAATATGAATAGAAGTCGGACTCACCTTGGCCACGAACGTCCCTCCGGGTTTCAGGACGTGAGTCGTGATGTTCAGAGCCTGAGAGACAAACAGGTGTCAGTGTGACATCACAGACCGACAGGTGACCACAAAACACACCTCTGCACTCACGGCCAATAGGAGCTGAGCCTGGATGTACTCGTCCACGTCATGGAGCCCGGTCACTATGGAAACAGAACAGTAAACAACTCCAGACAGCTGAATACATTTTTCTTATTTTCTTTTTTTTTTTTAAAAAGGGAGACAGACTGCCTTTTTATTACCACGAGTTCACACACACACACACACACACGTCTCAGCCGATTGGTTATGCCCTGGGACACAGCCAATGAACGAGAGACACGCCCACCAAATGACAGACAACAACATCGACAAATCAAATCAGTCGCACGCCGTCACCGAGGAAACACTCGTCGTTTAACCAGGAAAACGGAGCGAAACGGTGCAACGTGTCCCTGGTGAGGACAGACAGGAAGTGGACATCTCACCGTCTGGAGCGCCGTCGCACACCACCAGGTCGGCCGGCTGACCCTCAAAGTGACGGATGATCTCCTGAGCTGTCGACACCTTAGAAGAAGAAGAAGAAGAAGAAGAAGAAGAAGAAGAAGAAGAAGAGACACAGGTCATGCCAAGCACTGACACACTTCTTCTTGTGTTTTAACCCGTTTGTGCCGGATGCTTCGTGACGACACATCTACCGCCGGTTAGTGCGTTGCGCAACTCTGAGCCTCCTGCCGGCTGCTGCGTGGCGCAGCGTTTTGTCTTCGTCGGTCTTTTCATGACGCGTGCAGCAGAGAACGCACCGTCATTGGTCATTGGTTGAGCCATGTGACCACCAAAATGTACCGTAGTTTGCTGAAAATCATGTCAATCAACCAGACACACATTTGCGTTTGTTTTCGAATTTTTGAGAGACGAGGGAGAAGATGGCTCCGACAGAGGAGGAGTTAGACAGCGAGGGCGGATGTGGTAGATTATGATGAAGACATCCTCCCTCCCAAACTCCTCACTATCTTCCACCTCAATGTCCCTGCCCTCGCTGTCTAAATCCTCCTCTATTGTAGCCATATACTCGCTCGTCTCTCAAAAATTCATAAACAAACGCACATGTATGTCTGGTTGATTGACGTGATTCTGAGATAGTGAGATGTTTTTTACGGTGTGTTCAGGGGACAGACAGCTAGCAGATAGTGAGATGTTTTTTACGGTGTGTTCAGGGGACAGACAGCTAGCAGATAGTGAGATGTTTTTTACGGTGTGTTCAGGGGACAGGCAGCTAGCAGATAGTGAGATGTTTTTAACGGTGTGTTCCGGGACAGCAGTAGCAGATAGTGAGATGTTTTTATACGGTGTGTTCAGGGGACAGGCAGCTAGCAGATAGTGAGGATGTTTTTAACGGTGGTGTGTTCAGGAGCAGGCAGCTAGCAGATAGTGAGATGTTTTTAACGGGTGGTTCAGGGGACAGGCAGCTAGCAGATAGTGAGGGATGTTTTTTAACGGTGTGTTCAGGGGACAGGCAGCTAGCGATGTGAGGGATGTTTTTTTAACGGTGTGTTCAGGGGACAGGCAGTAGCAGATAGTGAGTGTTTTTACGGTGTGTCAGGGGACAGGCAGCTAGCAGTAGTGAGATGTTTTAACGGTGTGTTCAGGGGACAGACAGCTAGCGATAGTGAGAAGTTTTTTACGGTGTGTTCAGGGGACAGGCAGCTAGCAGAGTGAGATGTTTTTACGGTGTGTTCAGGGGACGAAGGAGCTAGAGATAGTGAGGGATGTATGTGTTTACCACGGTGTGTTCAGGGGACAGGCAGCTAGCAGATAGTGAGGAGATGTTTTTAACGGTGTGTTCAGGGGACAGGCAGCTAGCAGAAATGAGGAGATCTTTTTCTGTATGTGACAAAACATGTTGTTGCCTAGAACACGAGCAACATCGCTTAGAGCACATTTTAACTCCTGCAGTGGAAAATGGCGATTAAAGTCACATGATCGTCCATCTTGTCGTCACCTTGGTGATGTCTCCCTGGATCTGGGTGACTCCGGGCAGAGGAGCCATGGCCTGCAGGTCCACCGCCACGATCTTCACCTCCTCCCCCCCCGTCTCCCCCTTCTCCTCCTGACCCCTGAGTGGGGAAAAACAAAACAATCAATCAATCGGTTCACTATTGGGATTTGTTCATTTCTGCCTAGGCGACTGTATTTTTACTCAACAAATAAATAAAAAGATTTTAAAAAGTGAAACCTGAGTTTCCGACTGAGGACCTGACTCCAGCTGCCGGGAGCTGCACACAGATCAACGGCTCGGTTCACACCTAAGGGAGACGATAAAACATCATTTAATGTCAAATCAGACATTTATTCAACCCTTGTGTTGCCTTCACTTTCGGGACCCTCTCGTATCCCTCGGGTCAAATTGACCCGGGGCTTATTTGGGCTTTTAAAAACAATTCTGAAATCATAATGCATTCACAAATTTTGTCATTATCGCACTTTCAAACAATTGAGATAACATGTATGTTTAGGGAATGCAATCCGTCTCTACTAGAACACAATTAAAAATGGAAAGTGGGGTTCGTTTTTTTGTTATAAGGTTATAATTCATGTTAAAAATCCACTATGGAAACAACATAAGAGGTCCTATCCAGAATGATTTACTGAATTGAGTCAGGAAAACATGTTTATCACAGAAAATAAGGAAAGGCCGTTAATTTTCAAGTAGAAAAAAAAATGTATATTTGTACCATTTTTCTTCTTGTTAAAATTTGAAATGGGTTTAATTTGACCCGATTACAATACAAGGGTTCACAGACAGCAGAAGAATGCAGCCAGGCCCGTAGAGGCAGAACCAGACTCAGTTTGTTCTGGAGATGCTCCGATACCAATACCAGTATCGGAAAAGCCTCCGAAACTGCCTAAAATGCTGGTATCGGAAAGTACTGGAGTCTATCCACCGATCTGGTACAATTCAGCAAAAATCTACTTTAAAGAAGTTGTTGTTGTTGTTTTTTTCCCCCCCGATGTGACTGACTGTCAAGCTGGATAGTATAACCCTTGTGTTGTCTTTGCTTTCTCTGACATTTGTCACTTTTTCAATGTTGTGGTTGCTTTTTTTGATGTTCTTTTCCAAAGTTATTTGACATTTCTAATGTTGACATTTTCAGCTTATTTCGAATGGGCCCATTTTTTTGTGACGGAAAATGGGTCAAATTTGACCCGAGGATCACACGAGGGATGAGAAAGTTCTACGGCATCCATGGTTTGTGTTTGTTCATGTTTGATAAAAAGTTGAACCCATACAACAAAGGTAGAAATCGTATCACATCCATACATACAGCCGTTACGATACTCTGGTGTTGGATCAGTACTCGGTATCGGCCGGCCGATAGATAGATAGATAGATAGATAGATAGATAGATAGATAGATAGATGTT
>NC_045740.1:17942249-17942527 GCF_008692095.1 Etheostoma spectabile
AAGAAAAATGGGAAATTTCGGTGTTGCAGCAGCAAAATCAGTCACAAAGCTCAGAATAGAAATAGATGAAACTACTAGGATAAAAAATGAACATACAGGCCTACAATATAAATGAAATATAAATAATGTTGAATAGTAAAACAGAACAAACTATTTGAATATGTACAGTATTTGGGGACAGCAAGATGTGCACGGCGTAAAGAATATTGAAATGGGAAATGTTGCGAACATATTAAATTAAATAAACCAAAATTGTGCAGGTTGCATTAGTGCAGTAG
>NC_045740.1:17942537-17942886 GCF_008692095.1 Etheostoma spectabile
AAAAGTCTTATCTAGCACCCAGTGATACACATGGTCAAGGTTTGGAATCGGGATCAGGAAGCAAAAAAATGGTATCAGACATCTGTAGTTTATACCCTCTCCAGGAGGGTGTAGCTACACTACACCCTCCTGGGGATATTTGGGTGTCTGGAGCCCGTTAGGGGTCCTGCTGGTCTCACCTGTGAACAGGTTGAACTCGTGGTCGAGCTGCAGCAGCTTGAAGGCGCTCCTCGCTCTCCAGCCCTCCTCTTTGGCCAGACGGTAGTAAATGTCCCGCTTGTCTTTGGAGGAGCGACCCATCCTGACCTCTGACCCCTCGGTTTGGAAAACACACACACACACACACACA
>NC_045740.1:17942897-17944104 GCF_008692095.1 Etheostoma spectabile
ACACACACACACACACACACACACACACACACACAGGGAGAATCAGTAACACACAAGCCACAGTTATACTGATTTTGTTTGAGTGGAATCACTGCAATGATGTGATGACACGTGATAAACAAACTTTTTTTTTTTTACCATTATTGTATTGTAAATAATCATTTCTTGTTTATTGATCAATGCGAAAAGTAGTTCCAACGTTACCAAACACCTTTAAAGAATCACCTGTGGTCACTATCAATATCAGTCCGCCTGTTCCAACCGAAGAACGTTAAACAGTGCTGCGTGAACCGACTAAGAAAGTCAAGACTTTACTAAAAAGGTTTGGTATTTGGTATTTTTATATTAGCCGAATTATGGAGCACCTATAGATGAATCTAAAAATGTATTTGTTCATATATCAATAAACAATGTTATCGTGCTGAAGACGCGTTAACGTGATCTAAGTAAATTTCTAACGGGGTTTGGCGTAGAGTGCACAATAAACTGCACATTTCATGGCTGTTTGAGGTTATCGTCTGAAGTTAGCGCCGTATACGTCTCTGGGTTAAATATATACACACTTTAACTAAACTATACGTGTAAAACAATAGTATATTTTCTTATTTTAACATCCTTTATTAAGCGTTAAGAAACTGTTTTACTCACTGTTCACCTGCAGTTGCGGTGTTGACGATGGAAGGACCCCTGCAGGTAGCTGACCCCGAAGCGCCTGTTCAAAATGACGTTGGCATGACAACAACCACCTCAGCTAGTTGTTGGTAGCGGCCACGCGGTGTCGCGGCAGACCCGGGGACGTGCTCTCTATGGAAACAACGTGAGTAAAAACCTCCTGAAGGACTATATCGCAGAAAATATCACAGAGTAAGTGATGGGTCCAAGGAAAATGAACATTTTTAGTAGGGGTGGGAATCTCTGGGCTCCTCCCGATTCGATTTGATTCGATTCTGAACCGATTATCGATCCATGCGTATGTTTTAAAAATACACTTATGTAAATCTTGAGTTTGTTACTCAGTTTGCCAATCACTTCCTAGATAGAGCAGCTAGACAAAGCTTAGGTTTGGACATATATCTGTCTAACACACGTTTTAACAAAATGTTTTGTCTACTGAGGTTTTTATTGTGTAGTCATTCCATGTTTAAGCCTTAAACAGCTGAGTCACCTTCATGTCATGTTGTATCATATTGTTTGATTATTCCATCAA
>NC_045740.1:17944114-17959890 GCF_008692095.1 Etheostoma spectabile
CATACGGTAATTAAAAACCTTAAAAGTGTCTAATAAATAAGTTGAAAAAGGGACATTTGATTTAAAATTGCACTAAAATGTTTTACATTCAAGCTAGGTTTACATTTTGTTCTTAATACAAATGCTAGTTCTTATGTTGAAAAAAAGGGCAAATGACCAGAGTTTAGTGAAGGCCACACCTGTTGCATTGCATTGTGGGAAGAAGGTATATCAGCGAGAATGTACGGGCTTGAACTAAGATTTGCAGGTCAAAAAATGTGCTTTGTGTATTCCTTCTTGATGTATGTTGTGAATATTTGTCGTAATTTCTTTGTATTTAATGCACTTTCTGCACCGTTGCGACGCTAACATTATGGGGTCGTCTCATTAAGGAAACTGGTTAAGAGCTGTAAAATCACTGAAAGTATTTTTGACTATTGTATTTCATGTGTTATTTCTTGTAGTTTTCACGGTGTCTTGTGGATGGAAATGTGGAAATAAATGTTAAAAGGACATCTGTGTGATGCGTGGCCGTATTCAGTTGGACCGGTGTAGATCTACAGCCTTTATGTGTTTTGCCTTATTATTTTATGCACGTCTCATTACATCATGTGTATACATACAAAATAGAAATATTGTTTCCTTTTGGCCATTTTGGTGTTTTAAGTAGTTGTCCTCTTTCAGTCCCTCTGTTTTCTGATTTGTACTTGTCTGGAGACGGTAACTTTTAACCCTTTGTGTTGTCCTTGGCTCCAATTCCACCCATTTTAAATTTTTTTTTTTTATATCAGAAATATGGGTTCCTTACAACCATATTACCCAAAATAACATGGATGCGTGCACGTTGTGTGGAAGCCATGCAACACGCTTCGCAGGTACAATCGATGAAAATTTCAAAAAAGTATCAAGAACGATTCATTTTCTAATTTGACCCAGGATGACAACACGAGGGTTAAATAAAATCAAAACATTTAAAAAAAAAAAAAAAAAGAAAAGAAAAAACAATGCATCGAGAATTAAACCGATGCCGCCATGCTTCTAAGAATCGATCATTTTTCCCACCCCTAATTTTTAAGTGTTCTGTATTAAAAAAGAAACAAACCAAAGACTAATAAATATACATAAATATTGGATTGGACACTTTTTGATTGGCACTGAGACACAAATTTGGTTATTTTCAAATGAAAATACTGCAGATGGAAAAATTGATATATATATATATATACAAGTTAAAATTTCAAATGGGATTTTAAGCCAAAAAAGCCAAGTTTTCCGTTACTATGAAATTGACACTGACGAAGGCATGTGTTGTTCTTAAAGCGAGGTATTTAGGATTTGAGACAAAAAAGAAATGGAGCTGAAACCAGGCAGGAACCCACGGTGCACCTTTAACCCTCATGGGGTCTTGGGGTCAAATTTGACCCATTTTCAAAGTTGTTTTTTTTTATATATATATATATCCAAAATAAAGTATGTCGAAATACGGGTGAAAAATGTTGGAAAAAGTGATAAAATCACTAAAAAAAATTTTTTTAAAAAAAATACACAAACTTCATTAAAGAAACGGTGTAAAAAGCCAAAAAATGTTGAGATAAGGGGAAAACTTTTTCCTGGTCAAAGGGAAGACAACACAAGGGTTAATGGTCTCAAATGTAATGTAATCAATAGAAATGAGGTTTGGAGAAGAAAATAACAAAGACCTGAGATTATTTTGAGTGTAAAGTGGTTTGTAGAGACGGTGTCGGAGTCTTAAAGATCAGTTTATACACAAACAGGTTTTATTTTGAAAGGTTTCCTTGAAAAAAAAGTTAACACTTAAAACCAACCACTCGCTTAACCTGCGTTGAGAAAACTCAAAACTTTAAACAGACTTTATTCCCGTTTTCAGGATGACAAAAAACATGAATTACAAAAATAAAAATGTTATTTTTTTTTTTTTTTTAAGTTAGACTTAAACTTAAAAAAAAATCACATGACGAGGAATGTTTACTCTGGACTAAATAAATAAAACACTCAGGAAATGTAGAAAATATATGGAAATGTAAGAACAAAAATACATTATATACAATTTATTCAAAACTCAATATTTGCATTGACTGTGCATTTTACACACAGAGAGAGAGAGAGAGAGAGAGAGAGAGAGAGAGAGAGAGGATGGCGGACATCGTGTTTTCAGACATATTGATGAGATGTGTCACTCCCTGATGTGAGTCCAGTGCAGATGTGAGTCAGATGCTCCAGATTTAAACATTTACAGCGTAGCGTGTCATACTGAAATTTGTGAAATCCATGCAATAATAAACTTTTCTCATTAAAAACAATAACAGAAGATGGGAATAATTTCAGAAACATATGTATCTATGACAGTTTGAGTGCTAGCGTTAGCTCAAATCGCCATTCGACTGACAGCCTTTGTTGTGTTTGATGCTAACTTGTAGCCAGGAGTGAACCAACTTAATTAAGTAGGTCCATTTTTACTGTGTTGGATTACAGAAGTCTCTCGTTAGCATCTTGTATGCTACTTGTCGCAAAGTGACGCATGCGCAACTCGCGTCTGCACTCGACTCGCGTCTGCACTCGACTCTCACGTCTGCACTCGACTCGCGTCTGCACTCGACTCGCGTCTGCACTCGACTCTCGCGTCTGCACTCGACTCTCGCGTCTGCACTCGACTCTCGCGTCTGCACTCGACTCTCGCGTCTGCACTCGACTCTCATGTCTGCACTCGACTCGCGTCTGCACTCGACTCACGTCGGGGAGCGACTAGATGAGCTATGGTCGTGGCATCAATACTGAAACTCTGGCATCGTATGAACAATAAGAAGTCCTGCTGAAACAAAGAGAACAATCAACAGAACGACCGACTGTCTCGATAAACCAGACAGATATTTTCGTGATTCAAAAAAAAAACAACAACAAAAAAAAACCACTATTTTGCTAGTTTTAGCCTGTATTTTAATCACGGAACGTCCTCGTGTATTTGCGTTCAGGCAAAAGTAAACACGGAGGGATTTAACGTATATTATGTAACAAAGAAGTGAAAGCATCAAAAAGTCTTGCGTTGCTATGAGAACGCAGGCGTGTGTCTTCCCCGTTACGTAACGGACTTCTTCTCTGGCCGCGTCTTTTCATTGGAAAAGGGCCTGGCTAACCACGTTTATTTTGGTTTATAAATGTTACTATCTGAACTCTAGGAACGTCTGAGGGACCCTCCGGACCCACTTCTGAACTGCAGTTGGTTACCGTGGCAACGCTCTGCCCACAGTAAACCTTTTGAACTCAAGGCACTCGGAAACACAAACACCAGGCCGGCGTTTAGGCTCTGCCGTCTGTGGACGGGGGGGGGCAGCATAGAGTCGACCCGATCCCGCCACCGGAAAACACTTAGACAAACAGCCTTGCGTTGACCAATCAGAGGCCTTGCTGGCTGGAGGGGGGGACGGCCGCTGTGACGGCGTGGAGCACGATGGCGCCGCCGTGCGCCTGCTGCCCGTCGCCGCCCGTCACCCACGGGTGGAGGAGGATCTGCTCCAGGGTCGGCCGGTCGGACGGCTGCTGGCTCAGGCACCAGCCAATCAGCTGCCGGCACTCTGCCACACAAATACAAAAAGGGATCATAACTTTATTGATTATAGTACTTTTCAAAACAAAAGGTGCAAAGGGCGTGACCCTCGTGTTGTCTCCACATTCGGGACCCTCTCGTGTCCCTCGGGTCAAACTGACCCGTGACTTACAGTGAATTTGGGGTTTTAAAACTAATTCTGAAATAAAATTTTATTTCACTGTCTTTTAAGAAATATTGTCTTTATCTCAATTTCCAACAGCTGAGGTAACATCTATGTTTAGGGAATGCATCAGTCTCTACTAGAACACTATTAAACATGGAAGTGGGGTTAGTTTTTTGTCATAAGGTTATAATTAATGTTAAAAATCCACAATGATAAAAACATAAGTGGTCATATCCAGAATAATTTTCTGAATTGAGTCAGGAAAACATGTTTATCACAGGAAATAAGGAAAGGACGTTGATTTGCAGGTAGAAAAAATGTAACTTGTACCATTTTTCTTCTTGTAAAATTTGAAATGGGTCAATTTGTCCTGGATACCGTACAAGGGTTAGGACAATAACAACATGGCAGACCAACAATGATAAAAGCAATTTAAAACAAACTCCAAGTTTTACATGATTAAAACAGGAGCAACACTAGAGAATAAGTAGCATAGAACAATATTAATCTCTAAAATATAGGTTCAGATAATGCCTTTATATATAAAACAGATAAAAGTACCCAGTAAAAGCGCCCTTATAAAGATGCATTTTTAAAAAGGGATTTAAAAGAGAATAAGGAGCTCGCCGGTCTGATCTACTCTGGGGGAGAGTTCCAGAGATAAAGAGCTTTAAAACCGCACAGTGCCCTGCTATGCCATGAACTACTACCTACCTACTACTAGACTGGGTCTGGGTCTGGCCCTGGGTCTAGGTCCGGGCCTGGGCCTGTCCCAGGTTTCTTCCTAAAAGGAAGTTTTTCCTCGCCACTGTTGCCCTGTTGCTTGCTCTGGAGGAGACTACTAGACCTGTTGGGTCCTTGTAAATTCTGGAGTGTGGTCTAGACCTGCTCTACCTGTAAAGGGTCTCGAGATAACTCTTGTTATGAATTGATACTATAACTAAAATTGAATTGAAATTGAATTAAAATCTCTGTTATTGAGTATCAACTTCGCAGGCAGAGCTCCGTCCCTGGACATCGATGTGTAACCCGCGCCCCGACTGACCTGAGGAGACCTCGCGTCTGAAGTAGAGCCGTCCTCTCAGGATCTCCTCGTCCTGCTCGAAGGGGATGTCCCCGCACACCATGTCGTACAGCAGCACGCCGAGAGACCAGACGGTGGCCGGGCGGCCGTGGTACCGGTGGAACCGGATCCACTCCGGAGGACTGTACACCCGCGTACCTGCAAGGGGGAGGAGGGGGGAGGAGGGGGTCGGCGTCAGGTACTTATTATATTGGATGACGTAAGACGATGGTTCTGATTGGCCTGCTGCACTTGTCATGACAACAGCGTCAGAGTGAGTGTGTAGCGGGAGGTGAGAGACCATGCTGCTCGTTAGAGAGGGGACGGGACTTCCTGGTCCATCTCTCACACCCATTTGTACTGCTGTATTTGCCAAGACCCCTAAAGTGAGTATAACCTTAACCCCTAAAAATACATCCAATTTAGAGAAGTAGAGAGAAGAAAATATCCCCAATTTTCAAAACTGAATATTTTTTAAATTTCTAAGAAGGGCCTCCTACCATGAAGATGCCACCCTTTACTTTACGATACCATCACAAAACTTATGTCACGATCCAATATACTTGCAATATTCTGCGATATTTTGCAATTTTATTATTTCAAATTAGGTCTCCAAAAGGAAACTTTGTCAACATCTGTTTCATCTAAAAAGAAACATTTCTCTGTTGATTCATCTCACTTTAATTTTATTGCTGCAGAATGGGACAAACTGACCAACACATATTTAATATTTAATATATAATAATAGATAAATACTCTGCTTCTGTCTCACGATACAGTATTGCCACAGAAAATATAGCAATACATTGCTGTATCGATTCCCCCCCCACCCTTTACATCTTTTTTTTTTTTTTATTATTTAAATATTGTCCAGTCTAAAATGACCCTTACTTTTTTAAAGCGTTTACCTAAAACATCCTCACTTCCCAACAGAAATCCATGTGTTCCAAAATGTCCCGACCTACATCCCCACCTTCCCCTAACGAGCATCTTCACTCTGTAAAACTGTAATTGGTCCCAGGCGCCGCTCTGAGACGTCAGATGACCCGACTCACCATCGAACTCGGTGTAGGCGGTGTCTTTGAGCAGCGCCCCCGAGCCGAAGTCGATGAGTTTGACCTGTCCGGTCCGCAGGTCCACCAGCAGGTTCTCGTCCTTGATGTCCCGGTGGACGACGCCGCAGGCGTAGCAGTGACGCACCGCCTCCAGCACCTGGCGGAGGAAGCCGCGCGCCGCCGCCTCCTCCAGCGGGCCGCGCTCCGTGATGTAGTCGAACAGGTCCTGCCCCGGCTCCGGGCGCTCCATCACCATCAGCCAGCCGTCCGCCAGCTCCCACCAGTCCAGCAGGCGCACCACGCCGCCAAACGCCCCGCCCACCTTCTTCAGTAGCACGATCTCCAGGGGCACCGCCGCGCCGCACTGAGGTGGAAACACAGAATATCTTGATCTCACCGCCCATAACTCAGAAACATTACACTTAGTCACGTGGAAATGACAGACACCATGTAAAGAGTACTTTAACTCAGAAACATTACACTTAGTCACGTGGAAATGACAGACACCATGTAAAGAGTACTTTAACTCAGAAACATTACACTTAGTCACGTGGAAATGACAGATACCATGTAAAAAGTACCTTAAATGCACATAATGCAATACATATTGTGTATGTAAATACCAGGTTTTGTCCCCCTACAGGTTGGAAGTGGAAGGGTCCATTACATTAAGATAGTTTACCAGACAATGTAATGTAATAGACAAATCTGCTTCTAACCTGTAGGGAGACCAAAGCGGGAAAAGTTACATAGTGTTGCTTTATGTTAAAATCTCTTATTTTAGATTTTAAAACATGCTCAGATACTCAATACAACTTGTAATTCTTTATGTCTCTTGTGGATGTAAATAGTGTCTTTTGTCAATATGGCTTTTCTTGTTAAAAAAGGGGGGCATTGACCTTCATTTCATAATTCAAGGATTAACTAGCAGCGGAAGTGGTAAACTATCTGACAGGAAGTTTTTATAAAACAGTTAATCTGCAGGTATAATCTCACCAGAGAGCCCCACTCAGTCACTCTGTCCCTGCACACATGCTTCACCGCTACCTGTGTGTAAATAAAAAAACACCATTAATACACAGCCTCCATATACGAATATAACTTAGATAATGTTTGATGAATATTATCAAACATGTACCAACTTCCCGGCAAAATAACCAAGATTTTCTTTCAATAAAAGAGAAAAGGAAAGCTTCAAAAACCACATTTCTTTGTCAAAACAAAAGACCACATGTCAGGCATGACTGGGCTGTGTCAAGCTGAACGGTTTACAAGATAAAACATGAAGTGAAGGGAATAGACACCGCCTCCAAAATAAAAGCACCAGGGTTGGGTACAGCAGCTGTAATAATCTGACATTAGGTTTTTTTTTTTTTTTTTAATGAAATTCTGAACACCAATCTGTTGAGAAAGCTAAAACGATCCAAAAACTGAACAGATTATCTTGAATCGAGAATTAAGAATGTCAAGAATGTTCACTGGATTATTATTATGAATTATTTATTTATTTATTATTTACTACCTAACCATTTCATTACAGTGCAATATTTATCTATTTGTTTTATACTTGTCTCCTTTCACACAATGTGTATTCAAGGCATTTTTATATATTTTATATATGCATACAGATGCTCTCTGGACTGCACCTGCCCCCCTCCCCTCTTTTTTTTTTTTAATTTTTGACTTTTGATATTTTATATCCTTGTCTTATATTTTTGTGTCAACACTGTAAAGGTGTTGCTTCAATCTCATTGCACAGGTACTGTGTACTTGTGCATAATGACAATAAAGGCATTCTATTCTATTGAAGATTTTATTTCGGCTTTTATTTTGAAGGCACGAGTCGGAAACGCAGCTGCTCGCTGTGTACAGCTTGACGCCGCGTGCCGAGACCATGTGCTGGGACCATAACAAAGCAGCAGCGCCCCGCTCTTACCGGCAGCCCGTCGGCGAGGCGGACCGCCGCGTGGACCGTGCCAAATCCTCCGCTACCGAGCACCGAACCGAGCCGGTACAGCTTCTCAAACGGCTGCTTCTCCGCTTTGGCTGAAAAAAAAAAAAAAAAAACAGAAAATAAAATCAGGGCTATGTTATTTGGACAATTGGGACATTGTGGTGTTGCGCCAAAATCTGTAACCCCCCCACACCCCAGCCCCCAACACAAAACAAACGTCTCTGTGCCGGTGTGTTTCGTCTCGTGCGTGTTGTCTACGCAGCTTAATAGCAAGCTGAACACTTAGCTCTTACTATAGCTACGTTTTATAATATGTTTGTTATAAATGCTGCCATTATACGTAAAGAAAATTAATAATACGCATTGCTGAATGAATACACACGACAGACTAACCCAACGTCCTCAGACGACCCCTGTTGTTCTCGTGTCAGACGTTTAAAAATGGTGGACCGTTAACAGCATCTCCAACAGCATCTATTTCAACGATGTTAGCTAGCTACACCACTGATATAAAAATAAAAAAACATGCTGTCTAAAACACAGGAGGCATAACTATTAGTTGTTGTAACGACATAACTAAACATTTGGGCACAACACCTTGCTTTCAAAATGGTCCCAGACTGGTTTATTTAAAGGTCATACATCAGCACAGACCCACTAACCGATTAGTGGATGAAAATATGTGAGTTTTATCTCATTTTTTAAGTATTTTGTGAGAATATATAACTTAAGCTGCAAGTCCTAACGTCTGCAATTGGAAGATACGATGCGTTTAAACCCAACGGCTGAATTTTTGAAATGCTTGGTAATAATAACGTCTAGAAAATGGCCGTTGGTTAATGTTCTCTTAATACAGCCGTTATCTTTCGCCAGTTTGAGCCGTTACACTTGTTACGTCGTTTTATGTCAGATTCGGTGACTTGATAAGACATTTATTTTTTTGGTATATCCCCGTCAGGTTAACGTTACGGTGATGCGTACCGGAGATGGCCGGTTGAGGTTAGGTGAAGAGAGAGAGTGTGTCACGGAATCTACCGGGTCACGGAACACGGTGTGACGTTAACACCGGCACGTTGCCGTTACCTTGCTGCAGCTTCGCCGGTAGATCCATGCTGGACGAGATGTGAGACAAGGAGCCCAGTTTGGAGAGCAGCATGCTCGTAACGTGTCCCAATAAAAATTAAAACACAGCTGGGAAATATTCACGTAAAGAGCCCAGATAACACCGGAGTCCTCGCTTCTTCTCACGGCCAAAACGAGACGGTTACGCGGGGGAAATCCATCGGTAGTCCGGTCCAAAAATACAAAATCAGACGGTCCCTGCTGCATCCAGAGAAGCGCGCCACTCCGCCTCGAGCTCAGCCGTTGCCAATATTTACAACGATCAGAAATATCCCTCCGCCGGCCTCCAGCTAACACCACAGATCCACACGCTTTATATCCGAACTTACACTCGAATAAAAAGCGTTGTAACACGTGGTATCGGTTCCCGGTGAATCAGGAGTTGTTGAAGTGAAAAAGAGAGCCCAAAACGAATTTGAAAAGGCGAACTAGTTTAACGTAGTAAGACAAGCGCAAGGATCGAGGTTGGGTCACTCCGGCAGTGCTGCGGCTCATCGGGGAGAAAAGAAGATGCTTTATAATAATAATCACAAATCTCATTTAAAAATAACAATAAATAAGGGAAACTCTTTTTTAAAAATAACGATAGTGATCACAATACTCTAAGGTTGTACAAATGTTTTATTATAATAGTGAATGTTATATAAATTGACCAAATCTCATTGTTTACTTTCAGTTGAACCCACTAACCCTTAGCCTGACTCATCTCCAAGTGGTTTCCTACATTTCCCAGAATGCCCTTCAAAAACACCTACAGAGCTGGTAAATGAGAGATGCACTACGAATGGCGTATATCAACACATGCCTACCTAGGTTTTAGTGTTTTTATAAAACCTGAATATAATTTTTTTCCTGTTACTTATATATTTACAGCATAAAAACGGTACAAACGTGCACACTGATTAATGTTGAACCTGCAACATCTACTTCTTTGGCCACTTTGGGGGCAGCGGAAACAAATTGTGAAGCAAACATGAACATATTCATTTTTAAGTTTGAAGCCTACAAGATATGAGAGTTGCTGGGTCTCTGTAAATTATAGTGTGTGGTCTAGACCTACTATACCGCACCCGTATAAAGTAAAAAGAATTGAAAAGTAAAGTAAAGAGAGGTAGCCATAGTACGACAAATATTGCAACTTGAATTATCATGACTATTTACGTTTCTTTCTGTGCATATGTGACGCACACAACATGTATGGTCACATTTTATGTAATTTTGCCTGTTTTATCTTAGGTTATTATTTAAATGAGAGAGAACTTTGATATAAGCCATAATGGTTAGTCATTTATTTCTGTCATTTACAACATCTTGTGCATGTTAAGACAATGTCAGATTTAGATTCCACTTCATTTAATCAGACAACTGTGAACCATTTATGTCTTACAGACAGTCAGTGATCATGTTGGATTATTGCCTAAATACCGAGTCCCGTTCAATGGCACGTTCCCCAAATGTAAAAGTGTAAGAGTTTAGTAACCGTTCAAGTACTTTATTTCACGAAGGCTATGATATACGCTATATACGCTATTATAAAATTAATAATAAATAACACAAATGCTAAATGTCTTTTGAAAGACTCCGCACTAATAGGAATAAAATCCTGCTGGCAAAATGCTTTAACCCTCATGTAGTCCCCATGTTGTCCTCATGTTGTCCTATATCAATGTTCTTTTTAATTCCCCAAAATAACATGATTGATTCCACACAACGCTCTTTGCCAAGTACAAATCTCTACTTTCATTAATTTTGGGGCGTCTTATTCAATTTTATAGCATTTGAAAAACAAATGGAAGTGTTGTTGAAATAGTATTGAGTAAAAGTTGACATATTCCAGTCTGTGATTATCCATCAACATCCATTCCTTTAATTTTAGTCTCAATAATTCCTAATTTCTGCTTTTCTAACTCAAACATTAGGTCTAATTTCCTATAAATGAGGTTTATTGACCATAAATTCAAAAAAAAATAACTGTAAAACTAAAATTAATAAGTTAGTGTTACGTAGTGTTGAGAACGTCAAAACAAAGTGACAAAAAAGTGGAAAAAAAGGGGACAAAAATGTAAGAAAAAGTTAAAAACATCAACAAAAAGCGGGAAGACAACACACGGGTTAAATATTAGGAGTTAAAAAATAGTGGATCCTGCCATCTGTATATTTTAAAATTTGCTAAATGCTCACATTTGGAGATAAAATACGGAGACTTCAATGTCCTTCGGTCTTAATTTCTTTTACAGTATGTAATGTCTTTTACCTTGGAACTGTCTAAAGTATAAATATCTACAACAATAATACCAATTAATTATAATAATTAATTTTATAACATACCTTTTGTGGTTATCTTCTACCCAAAAAATTGTTTCTTAAGAGAGATATTTTTTTAAAGTTTTTTTAGTTTTTTTTTTTACTTCTGTCGCATTTTGGTTAAAAAGCTAAATCTCTGCAAATCAAACAAAAACCGTTGTCATGGACGCCATTAACCCTCGTGTCGTCTTCCCGTCGACTGTGCAACTTTTTGTTTTTCTGGGTCAAAATGGAAACCTTTTGGTTGTCTTTTACAAAACCTTTGTTGCTTTTACCCTCTGATGTTTTTGTCAATTTTTGAAAGCTTTTTTGAACATTTTAATCACTTTTTTCGATGGTCTTTCAGAAAAAAAAGTTTTTTAAATGCAATAAAACTGAACAAAACATCCCAATTTAAAGAAAGCAGCGGGGGGGGGGGGGGGGGGATCACTGTGTGGAACAATTCGCGGTACTTTTCTGAAATTTGGTTGAAAGACACTTTTCTGATATAGATTTTTTTTCTTTTTCTTTCAAAAAGGGTCAAATTTGACCCGAGGACAACACAAGGGCTTAAGTTGGAAAACCCATTTTAGTGTGATGGTTGAACTGGTCCTTTAACTAGTTTGCAGCAGCAGATATCACCACCAACCCTGCGTTCACATGTGCTCCACAACATGAATGTGACTCAGGTCATTTGTTCTCTTCTACTTTTATCTGCGTCTATTTTTATAAAGCTAAATCTCTGCAAATCAAACCAAAACAGTGGAAAAATCCACGTTTTTTTCAGATTAAAAGACACTTTTCTGTTGTAGATTTTTTTTTTTTTCATTCAAAATGGGTCAAATTTGACCCGAGGACAACACAAGGGCTAAGAATACCAATTTTTAGTGTGATGGTTAAACTTTAAGTTTGCAGCAGCAGATATCACCACCAACCCTGCGTTCACATGTGCTCCACAACATGAATGTGACTCAGGTCATTTGTTCGCTTCTATTTTTATCTGCGTCTATTTTTAACAGCTGTAAAAGAGCAGAGTGGAGCGGCGTCGCACTGACTCACTGCTCTCCAGCTCTTCTCTAGGACTTCTGGAAACGCTTCGACCTCCGGTTTCATTTCCACGGAGGATATTTGTCGCAGAACTGTAATGTCAGCGCGCTGCCGTGACTCAGAGGACGGCAGCCGCTGCGACAGTGCAGACGAAAGAGATCTGCCATGTTGTGCCGATGGTCTCGCCTCGGCCAGACTAACCATCGTGGTCGGAGACGCCCACTTCTCCGAGGAGAAGAGGTTCCTCGTTCAGAGCTGCGACTACTTCCGAGCCCTGTATCGCTCCGGGATGAAGGAGTGTCGGCAGGACGAGATCCACCTCAAGTCTCTGCGTGCTCGAGGCTTCCTCGTCGCCTTGGCGGTGTTACGAGGCGAGACGCCCGTCCTGGACGCCGACGACATCGTCGAGGCCATCGAATGTGCCGCTTTCCTGCAGGTGGCGCCGCTCACTAAGCATCTCGTCCACCTGGTCGATTCGGACAACTGTCTGCTGATGTTTCACACCGCCGCCATCTTCGGTCTCATGGATCTGTACCGCGCCGCCGCGCTGTTCATCCGGGACGCGTACGCCGACATGGAAGCGGAGGTCGAGAAATCCCTGCCGGCAGAGCTGGTCTCCTACGTGGAGTCTTTGACCCCGAGTAGTTTTGTAGCTGTGGGGGCTCACGTGACCTGCGGTGTGGATGAAACGGTCCACGCCGCCTCCAGGACGGTCTGCTACCTGGATGAAGAAGCCAACGTTTGGAAAGTGTTGACAGATCTTCCACCAGAGGCCAGCACCTCCATGGCTGGGGTGACTGTGTTGGACAACAAGCTCTACATCGTCGGAGGAGTTCATGGACTTCACAGACAGGTCGTGGACTCGTGTTTCTGCTACTGCGTCGCGACCAACACCTGGAGCCGGATCTCCAGCCCGGCGCAGCTCCGATGCAACCTCAGCCTCGTGGGTTCGGACGGTCGACTCTACGCCATCGGAGGAGAGTACGACCGGAAGTCGATGTCGTCTGTGGAAGCGTACGACGTTGAGACGGGAAGGTGGGAGTTTGCCGCCCACTTACCACGCCCGGCGGCGGGAGCGGCGTGCACCAAGGCCATGGGCCGGGTCTTCGCGTGTTTATGGAAACCGATGGAGACGACGGAGATCTACGAGTACGTGTCGAGGACAGACGAGTGGCGGCTGGTGACCACGCTGATCCGGCACCAGAGCTACGGCCACTGCATGGTCGGCCACCGGGACAAGCTGTACGTGGTGAGAAACGGGCCGTCGGACGACTTCCTGCGGTGCCTGATGGACCGTTACGATCTGACGTCGGGCCAGTGGTCGTCTCTGCCGGGACACTTTGGCAACAGCAAAGGTTCGCTGTTCACGGCGGTGGTGAGGGGCGACTCGGTGCTCACGCTCAACAGGACCGCGACTCTGGAGTTTGCCGTGGACGGTGAAACCTGGAAGCCCCGGCGGCAGATGAAGGGTTTCCCCAGAAGTGGGTCTGTGTGGACGTTTCTGCTCCGACTGCCGGACGCTCGCACGCTGCCATAACGGCTGCATCTGCTCTGGGATTCAGTGGATTGACAACATCTAACCCTTGTGTTGTCTTTGGGTCAAATTTGACCCCTTTTGTCTAAATGTCTATATCAGAAATATGGGTTTCTGTTTAACTACTTAATTTTGATTTCCCAAAAAATAACACGGATCATTGTGTACAACGTGCTTTGCAAATACAACAAAAATATCTACTTTCGTTGGATTTTCTGTTTTGTTCTAAAACTGTTTGTTTGAACGTAGACATAAGTCACTCTATGATTATCCTTCCTTTAATATTAGTCTAAAAAAAATCACAATGTCTGCTTTTTAACTCAACTAATTAGGTAAATTTCCTATAAATGAGGTTTATTGACCATGAATTCCAAAAATAAGTGTAGATCTATAAAATATATACATTTTATATAAATAAAATAAAAATACAATACATTTTATATTATATATACATTTTTTATATATAAATATATACATATATATATATATATATATAGTCATTTTAATGGACTTTTAAGAGAGGAACTAGACTTTTTGTCCTCCACCATCATCAGGATCTGTGTTACAGATGTAAATCTGATCCATCTCCTGCAGTTAGTGTGTCTCTCTGGGCTGCTGTCCCCGTGTGAACTGCAGTGTTTGTCCACACACAGAGCTTCTGTTTCCTGCAGCAGCCTCGGCTTCCTGTTGGCACCGAGCGGCGATGATGATGATGATGAGGAGGAGGAGGAGGAGGTGGAGGATGAGGAGGATGGGGGGTTAACAGCCGGCAGAGCCAGGCACCACGGGCAGCGGCCGGGCGGGTCGCCAGCAGCAGCCAGAGACGCTAAATCTGACCCAGATAAAGAGAGAGAGAGAGAGAGAGAGAGAGAGAGAGAGGGATGCCGGGGTCAGGCCGGGACGTGGTCCTCAGGCCGATGTCCTCAACAACCTCTGAGCCGGAGTCTGGGACCGAAGCGAGGAACCAGAGTGTGAGAATCGGTGGTGATGGGTGAGCTTCTATCTAAACACTTTGTATGAGGGGTGGCTGTCTTTTACAGTTAAAACACAAATTCAATGATCTGCTTTTGTCAAACCTGTCCTCCTTCTCCCTGTTTTTTTTGTATGATAAAAAAAACATAAAAACTAAATACACCTCATAGACTTAAACTTAGACTTCGACTTCTCTTTATTGATCCTTTTGGGATGACTCCAGCTGCAGTTTTAGCAAGAAAAACGAAATAAAAAATAGATAAAAAAAAGACAGTTAAAAGACAACAAAATAACAGTAATAATAACAACAACAACAATAAGAACATTCGTCAAATAAACAAAGAAAAGAGCATAAATTATTATTAAAGTGTCAGTGTTTAGTCCAGTGTTAAAAATTATTATAAAGTGACCAGGTGTGAATTTAAGTCCAGGTGTGTATGTCTGTATGTATACTGTATGTATGTATGAATGAATGTGTGTATGTATGTGTGTATGTATGTATGTGTGTATGTATGTGTGTATGTATGTGTGTATTGTCCTCTCTGCATTCATTCTGCAGGAACTGTAAGTCTTTGTACATCACTTCTTATTGTTCTTGTTTGTATTGTCTCCATGTTATAGGGGTGAACTGTAACTAAGTACTAAGTCACAGGGAAGGAAGGAAAAGATCGTGTGCGAGCTTATAAAAGGTATATTTCAGTGACACACGGGACACAAACCCTGGTCTCCGGACTGACAGTCCTGTGTTGTTTGACCCATCCAACCATGCAGAATTTTGGGCTTTCCTACTACTCGCTAACAGGGTTCAAAATGACCGGAGTCTCTGGAGTGAGAACGGGTTCATTCATTCATTCATTCATTCATATTTATTATACAGGAAAGTTAGAAAAGGTAACATTACATTACAATGTAAAAAACGGGCCTGACTCGGTTTAAAAACTGGTTTTCAGCAGGTTCCTGTTCTGCAGAAACATAAAAACCTGGTTACAGCACGTCAGGACAAACATTTATACAAGACATCGATATGAAAAGATAAGTT
>NC_045740.1:17959910-17970085 GCF_008692095.1 Etheostoma spectabile
ACAACAACAATACAGTTACATAAGGACAAAGACATTTATACAAGACATCAGCTGGGCTGGACAAATACGGACAGTGTGTGTGTAAAGGAGGTCTCCAAAGGTCAATTGTTGACCTCTAAAGTCGGATGCCTGCTGAGGGTTCTCTCACGTTCGCCTCAAAACAGGAAGTGTGAGGGTAATTATTTGCTCTTCTTCCTTTACGTTCAGGCCAACAGATAACACTTTAAAAGCATTCTGATTGGCTGATAAGAGGCGAGCGGGGGAGTTGTTTTGACTGCTGCAGGTCAGCGAGGTGGCTCACGCTTTTAGATCGGTGTTTATAACCAGAACAGCAGTGGAGAGGTCAGTCTAAAGCACACACACACACGCATATACACACGCACGCACACACACACATACACACGCTCACACACACATACACACGCTCACATACATACACACACACACATATACACACGCTCACATACATACACACACACACACATATACAAACGCACACACACACACACACACTCTCCCATACACCACACACAAACACGCTCACATACATCACACACACACACAATACACACGCACGCACACAAAAAACAACACACACATGACACACGCCACATACATACACACACACACACACATAACACACGCACGCACGCCACGCACACACACAACACGCATGCAACAAACACACACACAAACACGCACGCACACACACATATACACACGCTCAAACGCAACACATATACACACACACGACACAACACCACACACACACGCACTGCACACACTCACCACACACTCACCTATACATACATATACGACAAAAACACGCACACACACACACTACACAACACATATACACCACGCACCAGCACACCTCACACACACTCACACAGAGCATACATATACACACACGCAACGCAACGCACACACATACACACAGGCACACACATACACACGCTCACATACAACACACTACAAACACACACACATAAATCACCACACCCCACAACACAAACACACACACACACACATACAGCACGACACATTCAACACATACAAACACACTACATACAAACACATACACATAAACACACACACATACAACCACACACACACACACAACAAACACACACACACACACACACACATACAACACACACACACACACACATCCAAACACAACACACACACACACACACACACATACATAATATATACCAAACACAACACACTACACACACATGTACACACTCTCACACAACATACATATATACCACACATACACACATACACATATACACACATACAAACACACACATACACACACACTCACACACATACAAACACACCCACACACACACACACACACACACCACATACAAACACAAACACAAACACACCACACACACACATACATATATTAATATATACATATACACAACACTACACACATAACACACACACATGTACACACTCTCACACTCTCAACACAACATATATACACAAACATACACACATACACACACATGTACACACTCTCACACTCTCACACACATACATATATACACACACATACACATATACACACATACAAACACACACATACACACACTCACACACTCTCACACACACACACACACACACACACACCCCTCACCCTGACATTTCAGTTGTTCAGTGGAGCTCGACCGTCTCTTTGTGCCGCTGTCACCATGAAACAATAAAACATTAAAATGTCATCAATCTTTCCTTTTTGGTCCCTAAAAATACCAAATACCCTCATTAATGTGTCCTTTAGTTTGAAAAGTCTAAAACTTAAAGAACACATTTCCTTTTTTATCCTTTAATGTGTTTTGGATGATATAGAAACACAAGGTTTGAGATTGTAAAGTAATTTCCAGAGCCTTCAATTACCAAATTATTTTTAAGAGAGACATGACTTTGTGTTCCTTGTTTTGTCCGCGTGTCCGAAATCTGATGCAACAGCAGTTAAACCCCTTAATTAATGGAAAAATAAATGGCCTTAATAATATTCTGTATATTACGTTTTTTCCTTTTTGCAAATAATCAGTGATTTAAGGGTTTTCAAAGGGTTAAAACAACCTTAAAACTGATCAAATAACATGAAAGCCATCCCTGAATTTTCACCTTTAATTGATCAAATTAAGGCTATTTTTAAGGTAAAATTCAAGGGATGTTGAATGGTCATGTTTAAGTCATTTTATTTTACACCTTAAGTGCCGATAATCCATTAAAACACTCAATCTTACTGCACATTAATGTATCAGCCCCCTTAGTCCCATTAAGATTAGGCTACATTATCATTAATTAGTACGTTAACTTACATTTCAAGTAAAACAAATTAAGGGATTTAGTTTAGTTTGTCTTTTAAAAAGGAAATGTCCCTTTTAATACATTGCGTAACCATCCAATCAGGCCAGTTAGTTTGATACAAAACTACAGGTTATAAATGTTTAATGGCCTGTAAGTAGAGTTGGTTTTCGGAGCGCTGTACATTCATGAATTAGAAGAAGAGGGGTTCATCCATCAGGAGATGACCCCCCCCCCCCCCAACCCCCCCCCCCCCCCCAAACCTTGTCTCTTCTTCACGGCCTCCATCACAAAGATGAGTCCCTCGCATCAGCAGAGTTCAGACTTTTAATGGTAAATAAATAGCTGTAACACCCGGTTTATAGACTGCAGAGCATGAAGTCGGCCTTCTATAAAACTAATAGCCTTCATGGTGTAATACGTCGGAAATGACCGTCGCTCGCAGCGATTAAACGAGTCTTACACTTTAAAACTGTTTTGTCTCTTTTTTCAACACTTTTGACGCTTTTTTTTCAATGTTTGTCACTTTTCTGACGTTGTCAACACTACGTAACACTGACTTATTAACTTTAGTTTCACAGTTGTATTTGGAATTGGAGTTAGAAAAGCAGAATTTAGGAATTATTGAGACTAAAATTAAAGGAATGGATGTTGATGGATAATCAGAGACTGGAATATGTCAACTTTTACTCAATACTATTTCAAAAACACTTCTATTTCTTTCTCCAAATGCTATAAAATTGAATTAGACGCCCCAAAATTAATGAAAGTAGAGATGTGTACTTGGCAAAGAGCGTCTGGAATCAACCATGTTATTTTGGGTAGTTAAAAAGAACATTGATATAGGAAAACGGGTCAATTTGACCCGAGGACAACATGAGGGTTATGGGTCAGTGTCGGTATTTTGTACATATAGAACTATTGGACACATTTAAATTTGAAAATGAAGATGGGGCGCTCACTCCATGAAACGTTAATAAACCACTTAAGTTATTACAATTCATCCTGAAGAGAATAGAAACGTCTAGAAACAACGATTTGGGCGAATCCATCTGATGTTTCCACCTTACTTCCTGGTTGGACGGTTGAGTTTTTAATGGATTTATTAGTGTCATCTTAATGGATCAAACCATTTTTCTCCCCAATGGTTTTTGTCACTTTGTTGTGTTGCTGTTGGTCTTTTAAAAAAAATACAGGTTTTTCTCTTTAATGTTGGTAATAAGTGTGTTTTAGTACAATATGAACAATGCCTGTTGTGAATGACCTCCCTGCAAGTTGATTATTAAAGAAAAGAAGTGAAACCAACGGCAGGAAACATCTCCAATCTTTAAATGGATAGGTGATTTTGGAAAATGTTGGGAAATAAAACAGGACTTATTGTAAAATGTGAAAAATTCCAATGAAACAAAATCCTTGAATATGATATTTTCAAAGTTTAGTTTCACCCATTCACGCTTAATTTCAATTTTCCTCCAATTAGGCAACTCAGATTTCAATCCAAACACATGGAAACAGGAGTCCCCTCCTTTGTGTCTTTTTGTTGTGTCGCCCCAACCTCCACAGGCACCCACTGCACCCCCCCCCCACCCCCCCACCCCCACCCGTCAATAAGCAGACAGTGATGCGTGACGGCCATGATAATTAAATGAATGATTTTATCAGCCGATCGTTAAAATCTGCTTTTCTTAACCAGTCTGAGTGATTTGTGTGTGTGTGTGTGTGTGTGTGTGGGGGGGGGTGTGTGCGTGTGGGGTGTGTGTGTGTGGGGGTGTGTGTGCGTGCGCGTGCGTGCCATGTGTGTGGGGTGTTTGTGTGTTGTGTGTGTGGTGTGTGTGTTGTGGTGTGTGTGTGTGTGTGTGTGTGTGGTGTGTGTGTGTGTGTGTGTTGTGTGTGTGTGTGTGCGTGTGCGTGTGCGTGTGGACAGCCGGGGAGGCGGCGAGGAGGCGTGGCTCACGACATTTCTCACAGGCCAGACCTTTGACCTCTTAACTCGTCTCCCTATGATTTTTTTTTCACGCTGAGTTGTTGCTGCATTCAGGGCCCTCGTGCGTTATCGTTGCATCATCTCGTGTTTAGAGGCAAACAGCTGAAATAAATCAGGACGACCCATAGACGCCCATTCATCTCTGTTGTTATGGAGCAGCTGGTCTACGGGCTAGCAAGATGCTAACTAACGTAGCGTGTCATTCAAAACAGTAAATTCTCCCGTTGCCCACTTTGAAGCTTCTGATTTACTGAAGAAGATCTTAATTTTTTAATATTTTTCATCTTCTTTCTTTCTTCTTCTTCATGATGCTAGGCTAGCAGTTTCCAATGCTTCCAGTGTTTGTGATAAGCTATAGGCTCCTAAACTCACAGCTTGTATTTGCTTGGATTTTATATATTACTTTGGGCAAATTAACAGATGAACAGGGTCGGACGGGGGTCACGGGGGTGTTGGACGGGGGTGGGACGGGGGGTGGGACGGGGTGTCGGCGGGGTCGGACGGGGGTCGGACGGGGCTGAGAGGGTGTGGTGTGGGGGTTGGGGCGGGCCCATGGAAAATGCTTTTAGCGCCCAAGCTTGTTCAAAACACCCCTGCAAAAATAAATCAGAACCAAATCAGCTTTATTTTATTTGCCAGGTTTGAGGACACATGCGAGAAATTTTTCTTTGGAGCATCGTTGCTCACAATGTGCTTACGCAACAAAACAACCAAACAAAATATACACACTAATATATACACAATATATACATACTCTAAACAGAAACAATAGGAGGCATGAGTGCAATGAAGAGTTCAATAATAGTATTTTAAATGTGACATAGTGCAAAGGATACTGGATAAATAGTATATGTTATTATATTACAATATGAACATGTATGAACATATGAACAGTTCTGAAATAGAAATGAGAATGATGAATAATAACAAATAATAAGTGATGTGAGAATGAGAATGATAATAAAACTAACTAAGTGGAATAATAAGTGGAACCAGTGAACAGGTGCTGTAGAGACCGTGTTACTGGGTTTTTCACCAGAATTGAACCCTGTGGGTCAGAAAACGCAAACACACCCTGAACTTAATTGTGTATCTTCTCAACTGACCAACGTCTTCTACATGTTCCCAGGGTCCGACGATCTCAAAATGCTCACTTGGTCCTACATAGAGTTTCAGTTTAAGCTGCCTAGGCTACACATGATTTATGCTGGGATATTACATTGATAACATCCTATCCTAGTGATAATATCCTATCCTAGTGATAATATCCTATCCTAGTGATAACATCCTATCCTAGTGATAACATCCTATCCTAGTGATAATATCCTATCCTAGTGATAACATCCTATCCTAGTGATAACATCCTATCCTAGTGATAATATCCTAGTGATAATATCCTATCCTATTGATAACGTCCTATCCTAGTGATAATATCCTAGTGATAATATCCTATTGATAACATCCTATCCTAGTGATATATCCTAGTGATAATATCCTATCCTAGTGATAACATCCTATCCTATTGATTATCCATCTATATACATCCTACCTAGTGATAATCTCCTATCCTAGTGATAACATCCTATCCAGTGATAATACCTATCCTAGTGATAATATCCTATCCTAGTGATAACATCCTATCCTAGTGATATATCCTATCCTTGTGATAAATCCTATCCTAGTGATAATATCCTCCAGACTCTATCCTAGTGATAATATCCTATCCTAGGATCCATCCTATCCGAGTGAATCACTATCCTAGTGATAATATCCTCTCCTAGTGATAATATCCTATCCTATTGATAACACCTATCCTAGTGATAACATCCTATCCTAGTGTGAATATCCTATCCTATGATAATATCCTATCCTAGTGATATATCCTATCCTATTGATAATATCCTATCCTATGATAATATCCTAGTGATAATATCCTATCCTATTGATAATATCCTATCCATTGATAAGATCCTATCCTAGTGATCACATCCTATCCTAGTGATAACATCCTATCCTAGTGATATATCATATGATATATCCTATCCTATTGATACTACCTATCCTATTGATAATATCCTATCCAGTATACTCCTCCTAGTGATAACATCCTATCCTAGTGATAAACATCCTATCCTAGTGATAACATCCTATCCTAGTGAGAATATCCTATCCTAGTGATAACACCTACCTATGATAATATCCTATCCTAGTGATAACATCCTATCCTAGTGATACATCCTATCCTAGTGTAATTCCTTATCCTAGTGACACTTCCTAAGTGATAATATCCTTACCCTAGTGATAACATCCTATCCTAGTGATAATATCCTATCCTAGTGATAACAGCCTATCCTAGTGATAACATCCTATCCAGTGAAATATCCTATCCTAGTGTATATCCTATCCTAGTGATACATCCTATCCTAGTATAATACCTAGTGATAACACCTACCTATGATACACTATCCTAGTGATATATCCTATCCTATTGATAAACATCCTATCTTAGTGATAACATCCTATCCTAGTGATCCATCCTATCCTAGTGATAATATCCATGTAATATCCTATCCTATTGATAATATCCTATCCTAGATATATCCTACCTATTGATAACATCCTATCCTAGTGTAATATATCATTGATAATATCCTTCCTATTGATAATATCCTATCCTAGTGATAACTCCTATCCTTGATAATATCCTACCTATTGATAATATCCTTATCCTAGTGATAAACATCCTATCCTAGTGATAATATCCTATCCTATTGATAATATCCTAGTTATACGTCCTACCTAGTATACATCCTATCCTAGTGATAATATCCTATGATAATATCCTATCCTATTGAAATATCCTATCCTAGTGTATAATATCCTATCCTATGTTAATATCCTATCCTATTGATAATATCCTATCCTAGTGATAACATCCTAGTCCTAGTTGATAATACCTATCCTATTGATAATATCCTAGTGATAACGTCCTATCCCCTATGGATAACATCCTATCCTAGTGATAATATCCTAGTGATACCTCCTATCCTAGTGATAATATCCTATGTGAAACTCCTCCTAGTGAAATATCCTACTATTGATAATATCTTCCTAGTGATATAATCCTATTGATAACGTCCTATCCTAGTGATAATATCCTTCCTAGTGATATATCCTATCCTAGTGATAATAATCCTATTGATATATCCTATTCCTAGTGATAATATCCTATCCTATTGATAATATCCATCCTATTGATAACCTCCTATCCTAGTATATATCCTATTGATAACGTCCTATCCTAGTGATAATATCCTATCCTAGTGATAATCCTACCTATTGATAACATCCTACCTAGTAGATAATTCCTATCCTATTGATAATATCCTATCCTATTGATAACATCCTATCCTAGTGATAATATCCTATTGATAACGTCCTATCCTATTGATAATATCCTACCTAGTGATAATATCCTATCCTAGTGATAACATCCATCCTAGTGATAATATCTATGAAATCTATCCTGTAGTTAATCCATCCTATGTACTATCCTATCTAGTGATAATACCATCCTAGTTATAATATCCTATCCTATGATAATACCTATCCTAGTGTAACTCCATCCAGTGATAACATCCTATCCTATTGAACATCCTATCTTATTGATAATACCTATCCTATTGATATATCCTATCCTAGTGATATACCTATCCTAGTGATAATATCCTATCCTATTGATAATATCCTATCCTATTGATAACATCCTACCTAGTGATAATATCCTATGATACGTCCATCCTATTGATAATATCTATCCTAGTGATAATATCCTATCCTAGTGATACCATCCTATCCTATTGATAATATCCTATCCTATTGATAATATCCTATCCTATTGATAACATCCTATCCTAGTGATAATATCTATTGATAACGTCCTATCCTAGTGATTATCCTATCCTAGTGAATTCCTATCCTAGTGATAACATCCATCCTAGTGATAATATCCTATTGAAATATCCTATCCTAGTGATAACTCCTTTCCTAGTGATAATATCCTATCCTGTGTAATCCTATCCTAGTGATAATATCCTATCCTAGTGATATATCCTATCCTAGTGATAACATCCTATCCTATTGATAACGTCCTATCCTATGATAATATCCTATCCTGTGATAATATCTATCCTATGATAATATCCTATCCTAGTGATAAATCCTACTAGCGATAACATCCTATCCTAGTGATAAATCCTATCGTGATAATATCCTATCCTATTGATAACATCCTACTAGTGATAACACTAGTGATATATCCTATCCTAGTGATAATATCCTATTGATAACATCCTATCCTATTAAACATCCTTGATAATATCCTATCCTAGTGATAATATCTATTGATAACATCCTATCCTAGTGATAAACATCCTATCCTAGTTAACCTCCTATTGTAATATCCTATCCTATGATATATCCTATTGATAATATCCTATCCTATTGATAAATCCTATCCTATTGATAACACCTATCCTATTGATAATATCCATCTATTATCATCTACCTAGTGATAATATCCTATCCTATGTTATAACATCCTATCCTAGTGATAATACCTATCCTATTGAGAACTACCTATCCTAGTGATAATATCCTATCCTAGTGATAATATCCTATCCTAGTGATAACATCCTATCCTAGTGATAGGATAACCCCTAACCCTAACCCTAACCCACCCCTGGCGTCACACACTGCTCAACTTTGACCCAGCTGCTGCTGACCTTTTAAAGTGCCTCCAATTAGACAACAGCTGTTGTTACCTAGCAATGCACTCCCACACCATATGGAGGAAGGAGCCAGTGGTCTTTAACGTACACAGGGTGAATGAAGGGTCACTGACCATCTTCAGAGACTTTAGCTTCGTATGTTCTCCCCATGTTTACGTGGGTTTACTCCGGGTGCTCCGGCTTCCCCCCCCCCATGTACAAAACATGTACTAGGTTCTCCAGCTCAGATCTGGAGCTGGTCCCCAGACGCTGTAAATCAGAATCAGAACCAGCTTTATTTGCCAGGTATGAGGACACATACGAGAACTACTAGACCTGTTGGGTCCTTGTAAATTCTGGAGTGTGGTCTAGACCTGCTCTTATATTACTTTACTCTCATTCCCATTGTCACATCTCACTTATTATTTGTTATTTATTCATCATTCTCATATCTCACTTATCACTTATTTTTATTACTATTTTCATCATTCCAGGTCACATCTCACTTATTATTTATTATTTATTATTTACTATTTACTCTCATTCCCATTGTCACACTCTCACTTATTATTTTATTATATTATTTACTATTTACTCATCATTCCCTTGTCACATCTCACTTATATATTTATTATTTATTTTACTATTTACTCATCATTCCCATTGTCACATCTCACTTATATTTATTATTTATTATTTACTCATCATTCCCATTGTCACATCTCACTTATTATTATTATTTTATTATTTACTATTACTCATCTTCCCATTGTCATATCTCACTTATTTTTATTATTTATTATTTACTATTACCTCATTCCATTGTCACATCTCACTTATTATTTGTTATTTTCATCATTCTCATTTCCTATTTCAGAACTGTTCATAATGTTCATAATGTTCATATTGTAATATAAAACTATACTATTTATCCCAGTATCCTTTGCACTGTGCTCCACATTTAAATAAATTTGATTGCACTCTTCATGCACTCATGTATCTATATATTTTATGTTTAGAGTATATATATATTAGTGTGTATTATTTGGTGTGTACTATGTTTTGGTTGTTTTGTATGTGTAGCACATTGT